>NC_132885.1:34512991-34855491 GCF_030463535.1 Salminus brasiliensis | reverse complement strand
ACTCAACTCATGCTCTCTTTCCCACCGTCTGACACACAGGTTTCTGCCCGTATCTCAGCATGCCTCACCGACGTCTCTTCTTGGATGGCGGCTCACCACCTCAAACTCAACCCCAGCAAGACGGAGCTGCTGTACATCCCGGGAACTGCTGGACCAAGAAACGATCTTGCCATCACCTTTGAGAACTCACTGGTCACTCCTTCTACTGAAGCCCGAAGCCTTGGTGTAGTGATGGATGATCAGTTATCGTTCTCAAGTCATGTTGCAAACGTACAGTGCATCCGGAAAGTATTCACAGCGCTTCACTTTTTCCACATTTTGTTAGGTTACAGCCTTATTCCAAATTGTATTAAATTAATCTCTTTCCTCAAAATTCTACACAAAATACCCCATTATGACCATGTGAAAAAAGTTTTCTTGAGAGTTCTGAAAATTTATTAAAAATAAAAAACTAAGAAATCACATTTACGTAAGTATTCACAGCCTTCGCCATGAAGCTCAAAATTGAGCTCAGGTGCATCCTGTTTCCACTGATCATCCTTGAGATGTTTCTACAGCTTAAATGGAGTCCCCCTGTGGTAAATCCAGTTGATTGGACATGATTTGGAAAGGCACACACCTGTCTATATAAGGTCCCACAGTTGACTGCATGTCAGAGCGCAAACACCAAGCATGAAGTCAAAGGAATTGTCTGTAGACCTCCGAGACAAAATAGTCTCGAGGCACAAATCTGGGGAAGGATACAGAAAAATTTCTGCTGCTTTGAAGGTCCCAATGAGCACAGTGGCCTCCATCATCCGTAAATGGAAGAAGTTTGGAACCACCAGGACTCTTCCTAGAGCTGGCCGGCCATCTAAATTGAGCGATCGGGGGAGAAGGGCCTTGGTCAGGGAGGTGACCAAGAACCCGATGGTCACTCTGTCAGAGCTCCAGCGTTCCTCCGTGGAGAGAGGAGAACCTTGCAGAAGGACAACCATCTCTGCAGCAATCCACCAATCAGGCCTGTATGGCAGAGTGGCCAGGCGAAAGTCACTCCTTAGTAAAAGGCACAAGGCAGCCCGTCTGGAATTTGCCAAAAGGCACCTGAAGGACTCTCAGACCATGAGAAACAAAATTCTCTGGTCTGATGAGACAAAGATTGAACTCTTTGGTGTGAATGCCAGGCGTCATGTTTGGAGGAAACCAGGCACTGCTCATCACGAGGCCAATACCATCCCTACAGTCAAGCATGGTGGTGGCAGCATCATGCTATGGGGATGTTTTTCAGCAGCAGGAACTGCCAGACTAGTCAGGATAGAGGGAAAGATGAATGCAGCAATGTACAGAGACATCCTGGATGAAAACCTACTCCATAGCGCTCTTGACCTCAGACTGGGGCGACGGTTCATTTTTCAGCAGGACAACGATCCGAAGCACACAGCCAAGATCTCAAAGGAGTGGCTTCAGGACCACTCTGTGAATGTCCTGGAGTGGCCCAGCCAGAGCCCAGACTTGAATCCGATTGAACATCTCTGGAGAGATCTGAAAATGGCTGTGCACAGACGTCTCCCATCCAATCTGATGGAGCTTCAGAGGTACTGCAAAGAAGAATGGGCAAAACTGCCTAAAGAGAGGTGTGCCAAGCTTGTGGCATCATATTCAAAAAGACTTGAGGCTGTAGTTGCTGCCAAGGGTGGTTCTACAAAGTATTAAGCAAAGGCTGTGAATACTTATGTAAATATGATTTCTTTGTTTTTTAATTTTAATAAATTTTCAGATGGTCAAATGGTCATAATGGGGTATTTTGTGTAGAATTTTGAGGAAAGAGATTAATTTAATACAATTTGGAATAAGGCTGTAACCTAACAAAATGTGGAAAAAGTGAAGCGCTGTGAATACTTTCCGGATGCACTGTAACTTGGTCCTGCAGATTTCTTCTGTACAACATCCGGAGAATTCGACCCTTCCTCTCTAGAGAGGCCACCCAGGTGCTTGTTCAGTCTCTCGTCACTTCCAGACTTGACTACTGCAACTCTCTTCTGGCTCTTCTCTCTGCGCACCATCAGGCCCCTGCAACTCATTCAGAATGCAGTGGCACGGGTCGTCTTCAATGTCCCAAAATTTAGCCATGTCACTCCACTGCTGTGTTCTCTCCACTGGCTTCCTGTAGCTGCCCACATCAGATTTAAAACCCTGACGCTGGCCTACAAAGCCAAGAACGGACCAGCCCCTCCGTATCTGATGGCAATGGTCAAAAGCCGATCCGCACCAAGAGCCCTTCGAGCTTCAAGTACGGCTCGGCTCAACCCGCCATCCCTCAAAATCCGCAGAAGACAAGTGTCCAGGCTTTTTTCTGTCCTGGCACCAAAGTGGTGGAACGAGCTGCCCCTGGGTGTCCGAACGGCCGAGTCGCTCGCCGTCTTCAAACGCAGACTGAAGACCCACCTCTTCAGAGAGTACTTGGACGAATAGTTCTATGGTCGCCTTATTGTATTGTGTTTAGCAATGTCTAAGCTTAGAGGTATCTTTTGAATTATTAGCCTATTCTAACTAGCTAAGGCTTTTCTTGGGTAAATAGCAAAGCACTTTGTAAGTCGCTCTGGATAAGAGCGTCTGCTAAATGCCGTAAATGTAAATGTAAATGTAAATGCTTAAATACAAAATGATACACCATGTCAAGTAATACAGGTCTCATTCTCCAAAAATGGTCTGATCATTGAAGGCTCTATACAGCTAGCTGCAGGTAGAAATCAAGATTTCTGACACTGTATGTTCATGTAGTGTGGAATAAAAATTCATTTTAAAAAAATGACTGTTGATTAAAATTTCAGACAAAATCATATTTAAAAGTATTATATGTTTAGAGAGTACTATATTCATGTTTTAAAATCTAGTTGGGAGATATAATCTAATACTTTCTTAGCCTAATTCACTTTGAAATTAAGTAAAAAAAATTGTTGCAAGTATTAAAAACTAGAACAGAAAAAATCCAGGCAGAATACATTTTGCTATCTGGGTAGGGAATGGCATTGGCGATGTCTATAGGCCAACTTAAAATGCTGTAGCTTGGCATACAGGCTTATACAGGCTGCAAATCCGTCACTGTGAACATCTAGCAGTATATCTGAAGCATTACAGGTCCAATATACAGTGCCCTCCATAATTATTGGCACCCCTTGTTAAGATGTGTTCTTTAGCTTCTAATAAATTGAGTTTTTTTCTAAATAATATAGGACCACAATGGAAAAAAGAGTAAAATCCAACCTTTATCTCAAGTGAATTTATTCAGTAGGAAAAAAATATACATTAAGAAATAATTGTTTAACATCAAATCATGTGTGCCACAATTATTGGCACCCCTGATGTTAATACTTTGTACAACCCCCTTTTGCCAACAAAACAGCACCTAATCTTCTCTTATAATGTTTCACAAGATGGGAGAATACAGATAGAGGGATCTTTGACCATTCCTCTTTGCACAATCTCTCTAAATCATCCAGCGACCTGGGTCCTCTCCTCTGCACTCTCCTCTTCAGCTCACCCCACAGGTTTTCAATGGGGTTGAGGTCTGGGGACTGAGATGGCCATGGGAGGAGCTTGATTCTGTGTGTGGTGAACCATTTCTGTGTAGATTTGGTCATATGTTTTGGGTCATTATCTTGCTGAAAGACCCAGTGACGACCCATCTTCAGCTTTTGGGCAGAAGCCACCAGATTTTGTTTTAAAATGTCCTGGTATTTCAAAGCATTCATGATGCCATGCACCCTAACAAGGTTCCCAGGGCCTTTGGAAGAGAAACAGGCCCACAGCATCACTGATCGTCCCCCATATTTCACAGTGGGTATGAGGTGCTTTTCTGCATACTCAGCTCTTGTGTTACGCCAGACCCACTTAGAGCATTTGTTGCCAAAAAGCTCTATCTTAGTTTCATCTGACCAAAGCCAGTTGAAGTTCCAGTACTGCTTAGCAAACTCCAAACGTTTGCGTTTATGATTGTGAGTGAGAAGTTTTTTTTCCAGATAGCGCCTGATGGTTGTTTTGGAGACTTTGTGACCCCAAGAAGCTACCATTTGTTGCAATTCTGTAACAGTGAGCTTTGGAGACCTTTTTATTTCTCTCATCATCCTCCTCACTGTGCGTGGTGGCAAAATAAACTTGCGTCCTCGTCCAGGCTTGTTTACCACTGTTCCAGTTGTTTTAAACTTCTTAATAGTTAATAGACAGTAGATATGGACAGGTGGAGGTGAGTGGCTATTTTCTTGTAGCCATTGTCTAACTTGTGGAGGTCAACACTGAGAGAAAATATGGTCTTTTCTAACATTACTTTCATGTGGTTTCAACTTGTTATCAAATGGTTATCTTAATCCTTTGTTCTCACCTTTTGTTACCCTTCGCCTGCCGGCCTAAAGTGGTCACTCTAATAACCCCCAAAAGGTGACAACAATCAAGTGAGCATACCGATGACCTTTGATGTGTGATAACCCTCAACCCCCCCCTCAACTTCACCCACCTCCTACCCCTCTTTAAAGTGATAACTATGACCCCCTATTGTTGATACTCCAAGTGACCTATCCTTCATCCCCCTCATACCCCTCCTTAAGCTCCTCTTCATCAACCTTTCTCCTCCCACAATTTCCAATGTATATAAGGCCCTCTCAAAAAACCCCTAATCAGACTGGGTTGACCGTGACCGATCGAGTTGTACATCTCTGTGTGTACCAATAAACTCATCAACACTGAAGATCCAGTCTCCTGACTCCTGAATCTGTCTCCTGGACGCCGGATTTCTAACAATTTGGTGCCGTGACCCGGATGGCCTACTGAAACCTTCTTGGTGAGTAAACGCCATTTCGAATCGAAGAGAAATTCTGGTTTCCTAAGACAGAGGAGTCAGTAATTGTTAGCCTCTCTGAAAGAAGAGAAGTTATCTGTTTGTCACTGATAGAAACCTAGTGTTTTGTGGCTGTTATCCTCTCTGTTTTTGAGGGAAGTTTGGTTGTTTGTCACTGATAGAAACCTAGTGTTTTGTGGCTGTTATCCTCTCTGTTTTTGAGGGAAGTTTGGTTGTCACTGATAAAAACCTAGTGTTTTGTGGCTGTTATCCTCTCTGTTTTTGAGGAAAGTTTTGTTGTTTGTCACTGACAAAACCTTAGTGTTTTGTGGCTGTTATCCTCTCTAAAGGAGAGAAGTTTGTTTTGTTACTGTTAAACGTAACGTTTGTAACCGGAATCCTCTCTGAACAGAGAGAGGTCTGTTTGTTACTGATGAGTAGTGTTTTTGTTCTTTTATAGTTAATAAGAAGAAAACTTTTTTGTTCTCCTGTTCCCTCACCATGTCCAGAAAAGGCCAACATACTCAGAATCTTGGTAAAGACTCATGGAAGCCTCTTAACTATAAAAGCAGCACCTTAGTTAAGGGAGGGACTGAAATGCCTCAGTGGACTGATTCTGATTTTGAAAAGGTAATCAATAGCATAGTGAAGAAACATATTAATGAGCAAAAGATAACTCAGTACTTTTCATCCAAAGGTTTCTCTGCTGATAGAGAATGGACTTTTGCTGAGTGTAAGGTAGCTTTAGGTTATGGCCTTAAGCATGACTCAGTGAAGAAGTGTCTTTTTGTAATTAAGCAATATTGGAAATGCAAGTTAAAGTCTATGGAAGATGAGTTAAAGGAAGCTCAGGGAAAGATCTTAGAACTAATTAGTGAAGGCCGACGGCATAAAACAGCTACCATAAATGCCAATAGAACATGTAAGACACTTCAGCAAAACCTGACAGAAGTTGAACAGCAGCATGCTAGTTGTAAAACTAAATCAAGGTCCCAGTGTCCTTCTGTTGCCCCTCCAGCAGGTCAGCCATGTTACACAGAGGATGGAGATTCTCAAGTAACAGTAAGGCTGTATCCTGAATTATCTGTAAACGACAAAGGCAATGAGACTGTTCATTCTGATGGATCAGAATCTTCATCTTCTGACGAGGGTTCTGAACATCCTAGTGCAAGGCGAGTTCAGATGAGACCTGTAACCATTGTATCTTCTGAAGTACTTAATCACGCAAAATGCCGAGGTACTGAAACCAGTGTAGAAATTGGTCATGTTCCTTTAGATGCAGATACTTTGGACAAGTTGTCCAAGGAGTTTAAGCATCCAAGGAAAATGGGGCTTGATTTCATTGACCTCATGCATAAGAAAAGGAATCTCTACTCTTTGCACCCCAATGATGCTGTAGCTATAGCAAGCCAGGTACTTAACGTTGCAGACAGTAGACAGCTTGCTAAAAAGGTGTTAAATGCTATGGGTAACAATGGCCAGAACCTTGAAGGGGGATGGAAAGCTTTCAATGATTGGATTAGCTGTCAATGCCATAAAGCAACTGACTGGACACAGATAACCAAATGTAGACAAAGAAAGGGAGAGTCTGCAGCAGACTTCTGTGAGAGATTTGAAAGAGTCTTTTTGCGTCACTCAGGCTTTTATCAATACAATGGTGATAACATTGACAGTACAACTGATGGTCCCCATTTTGGACAGCTGGTTGAGTCACTACGGACAGATCTAAAACAAGCTCTGGTGACTGCTGTTCCAAATTGGCGGCAAACTAAGTGGAGTGACCTTAAGAATGAACTTGACCGATTGGACATTGATCTAGAACCATGCCATGTTCCAGCATCAATCCATGTCCTCAAAGAGACTAGCTCTAACTCAGATGCAAGCAAGAGGTTCTCTAATCAGAAGAAACAATGTCATTACTGTCATCAAATTGGTCACTTTTCTAGAGTATGTCGCAAAAAGCGGGCAGATAGCCACAATAAGGGTGCAAGGTTGAGAGACAACCTAGTGGGAAATTATTCTGGGGGGTTTTCACAGGGAAGCCCAGCAGGGATTTCACAAGAGCAATTGTCTTTGACGTTAAGGACCTTGCAGGGAGTCACAGAGCAGTTGTTTCTGATATTCAATGGAATACAGAGAGTCATAGGGACATCAACAGTCCCTCCTGCTGTGGTTTAAACTAAACTGTCCACAGAATTGAACTCACCATACTTACTGTAGCATGTTAATGACACCCAAGTAGTGTGAATGAGAAAATGCATATCAAATGCATAAATGCACTTTTTTTTTATTATTCTTTTTTACTGTTTTTTATGTAAGCAAGGGACATAAGGTCAGTCCTGATGCAGTTCAGTTGTGGTGTGATGGTGTACACACTCTGGACAATTTGTTACCCAGGGTTCTAGAGGAATTGTGCCTTGTAGAGAAGCTGCAGTTATCGCAATGTCACCGCCAAGCACAGTGCACTAATTGCCAAGCTTTCTTAGGCCTTGTAAGTAATGCTACATTTTTAAAAACCACTATACGATCTGCTTAAAGATAACCCTGGGCAACATGGCCCTATTGTAGATTTAGAGTGAACACTAGAGTGAACCACTGATCTGTGGAATAATAGATATGGCTAAATAATGGTGTGAAAATTTCTCCAGATGATGTGACACTAGCATTACACTACCTGGTTACACTAGTGTTTCAGAAATGTTTTCAGAACTAACAAGATTAGTTAGCCAAAACTGTGCTACTTGCTGAAAGGTCAATGGATCTTGGTGAGGAAACAGTGACGAACAGTCCTTAGAACTTAGATGGGGTGGCCCATTTCAGGTTATGGTAATCACTGATTCAGCAGTGAAATGTAAAGGAAACAGTTATTCATGTTTCTTACTGTAAGGTTGTATCTGCTCATCAGAACGAAATAATAGGGTCAGTAAAGAGAAGAGGTGGGTAATGCACAGAGCCTCAGGGAAGAACTATGGTTTTTATGCCATAGGGGCCAACCCTTTGGTGAAGACTTTCAACACACTATGCATTACCATAGCAGCCTCCTCTGAGGGACAGATAGTGGAGATGAGCAGGTAAACTAATGGTGAAAAATTCCCAACAACAATGAACAGTTTACTGCGCAATGTTACTTCTGTGTTACAGATCAGTTGGAGCCAGACAGTGCTCCTGTTCATTGAGAATGGCAAGAATAGTTTTTGACACATTGCACCCAAGCTTCAGACTCGAAGAACCAACTGACCACTGGACTACTTGGATGATCTACCATCGACTGATGTTCACAAACATAACTTGGACACACACTGTGACTGCTCACAGACACAGAAGAAAACTCTCTATGGTATTTTTCAGGAAGTTGCAGCCATGGACAACTTCAATGTGACATTCTTTAGCATAATAATATAGAAATAGGCACTGCCCTGTTTTTGTATAGTTATTGCCTTTTATTTTGTTTGTTTTTGTTTTCGACTTCTTATTGTACATATGTATTGTACTTAGTAGTCTTAATATTGTTTTGTGATTCTCCATGAGGGAGAATCAAAGGGGGAATTGAGAGAAAATATGGTCTTTTCTAACATTACTTTCATGTGGTTTCAACTTGTTATCAAATGGTTATCTTAATCCTTTGTTCTCACCTTTTGTTACCCTTCGCCTGCCGGCCTAAAGTGGTCACTCTAATAACCCCCAAAAGGTGACAACAATCAAGTGAGCATACCGATGACCTTTGATGTGTGATAACCCTCAACCCCCCCCTCAACTTCACCCACCTCCTACCCCTCTTTAAAGTGATAACTATGACCCCCTATTGTTGATACTCCAAGTGACCTATCCTTCATCCCCCTCATACCCCTCCTTAAGCTCCTCTTCATCAACCTTTCTCCTCCCACAATTTCCAATGTATATAAGGCCCTCTCAAAAAACCCCTAATCAGACTGGGTTGACCGTGACCGATCGAGTTGTACATCTCTGTGTGTACCAATAAACTCATCAACACTGAAGATCCAGTCTCCTGACTCCTGAATCTGTCTCCTGGACGCCGGATTTCTAACAACACACATCTGCCTTACTTGAATGGTATGTTCCTTTGTCTTTCCCATGTTGAAGAGAAATGGCCTCTGTGTCACATCATATTTATACCCCAGGGAAACAGGAAGTTGTGAATTACTAATTAAATGTTCCTACATACTCTGATCAACTTCGTAAACTACTGTAGAATTGACAGAAATACTTTAATTACATTTATTTCCTAAGAAATGTTAGGGGTGCCAATAATTGTAGAACAGGTGGTTTTATGAAGAATAATTATTTCTTAGTCAGGGATTTTTTTTTTCCCCTTAAAATTCACTTGAGTTAAAGGTTGGATTTTACTCTTTTTTCCATCGTGGTCCTATATTATTTAGAAAAAAACTTAATTTATTAGAAGCTAAAGAACACATCTTAACCAGGGGTGCCAATAATTATGGAGGGCACTGTATCTTTAGTTGCTTTCAGAAAATATATATTTTGTGTGGAAATATTTTTACAAATGGTACAATATGCATATTCATATTTTTCATGAAGCCATTTGTAGCCAATGTGTACCTAATTGTATACCGATCCAATGGGCAGACTCTCAGGATTACAATCATGTAAGCCAATTTTTTTTCTAAAATTTTATTCAGACATTTTTTGGTACCCTTGCTACTGAAACGTTTTAAATATATTTTCATATTTTTCATATATCAGAAGGGTTATGAAAATGTGCAGTGTTATTAAAATACATTAATATTCTATCCAAAATTAAATTTTGACAAAAAAGAAAACCCATAATTAGGTAGATTCTGATTTCAGTAGGAATAGTAGAATACCTTAAACCTTCCAACATATTTTCATAATCACAAGCTCAATCACAAATAGTTATAACAGTATAAACAAGACAGCTCTTTTAGAAAAGGAACATTACTAGTCCTTTATACACTGTGATATATGCAGTCTTGATTTTGGTGTCTGTAGCACAGTGACCTTTTTTTCTATAGACAGTACAGAGGCTTGAAGAAGCAGTAAAAAAAGGTTTTGTTAGGGGAAAAGTATTTTATGAAAGTATTTTAAGATGTTTTCATCAAGGGAACTGGGTGACATTGTTTAGAATGGTTCTTTTTTTGAAAGGCTCAAAAATAAACTGCATAGAGCTGTATTTTGAGACAAATACCACAGTTATTCATAGGAAGGTTTTTTGATTTAAAAGAAAATGTTGGAAACTGTGGAAAGTGGAAACTGCTAACTGGGGTCATTTGTTCAGTCCTGTGTCTTGGTGTTTCTGTCAGAGATAAAATACATTTCTGGCTCAAACTCCTTGAAGTAGCAACAAAGTGTAAAAAGCAGTATTTTGAGGTGAAAAGGATAAAAATGACGAAATGCTTCAAAATAGCCGTAGAGGTAATTAAAAAGTACTATAAGATCAAAGTCTCCGTTACTTTCATGAATTATTTACCTACCTTAAAACCAGTTTTATCGCATTGCAACTGCACAATTATTGGGTTTTTATTAAAGATTGACCAAGAAGGTTCACCTGGTTACTGAATTTTGGAACTGATCTGTTGGTGCTTCTGTCATTGTGAAAAGGCTTTTCTGAAAATGAGAAAGTGACTAAAGCGCTTCTCGTTGCTGCCGAAACCATACACAAAGGAATGTTTTTTGGACTTTTAAAATGTGTTTTTGAAGTGCAAACTGCCAAAAGGGTTGCTGACTTGTAATGGCTTGGTTTTTCTATCATGGATAAAATACATTTCTGCACTCTGGAAATTAATAAAATAATTAAATAGCAACAAAGTGCATTGAGCAGTATTTTGATATGAGAAGCTCATGCACTCATAGTAATGACTCACTGTATTCATTTGCTTGTTGCATTTTGGATCTGATCCGATGGATCTCACTGTAAAAACGTGTTTCTGCAAACAGGAAAGTTCCTAAAGCGCTTCTAACATGCCTAAATGCTTAACGTTGCAATAGAAAGAATTTGCACAACAAAGTACAGTCAAAATCATACACACAGAAAGTAAGGTTTTTTTTTAGACTTTTCAAACATGTTTTCAAAGTAAAAACTGTCAATTGGGTTCATTTGTTCAGTCTAGTGTAAAACTTGCTGGCTTAGTGTTTCTTTCAGGGAGAAAATACGTTTCTGCACTCTGCAGAGGAGCTAAAATGTCTTAAACAGCAACAAAGTACATTTATTAACAATGTGTTTTATTACATTATTTTGATATGAAAAGCTCATGGACTCACTGGAATTACTTTGTTGAAAATGGGTCTGCAACAAAGGGAACTGCAGAAAATGTTTTTATTTTATTACAGATCGACCCACTGGGTTAAATTGCTTATGTAATTTTGAATTTGATCTGTTGGTGCATCTGACACTGTGAACGCAGGAAAAATAAGTTTAAGCACTCTGAAGATAGCCTAAATGCCCTGAACAGAAACAAAGTGCTTTGAGCAGTATTTTGATATAAGAAGCTCATTTACTCATAGGAATAATTTAACTGTTTAAAATGGGTCATTAAACGTGTTTCTGCAAACATGAAAGTCACTAAAGCGATTCTAAAGTCTCCAAAATGCTTAATGCAAAATAACATAAAAAATATTTGAACAGTATTGTGAAGTAAAACATCCACTGCAAATGAGAAAGCTCCTAAAGCACTTCTAATGTGTCTAAAACACATTAGAATATAAAACAAATATAAACAATATATTAAAGTCAAAACCTTACACACAGAAAGGAAGGTTTCTTTTAGATTTTTAAAACTTGTTTTCAAATTACAAACTATCAATTGGGTTTGTTTGCTCAGTATTGTGTAAAACTCGCTGGCTTAGTGTTTCTTTCAGGAAGAAAATACGTTTCTGCACACCTTAAACAGTCACAACGTGCATTGAGCAGTATTGATATGAGAAGCTCATGTACTCACTGGAATGAATAAACTTCCTTTAAAATGTGTCAGTAACAAAGGGAACTGCAGAACAATTTTTTATTGCAGATGGACCCACTGGGTTCATTTTTTTTTTTTCTTTTTTTCTTTTTCATTTGGAGATGCCCTCTCAGGCATCTCAGGCCATGGACTAGGGCCTTCGGATTTATGCTCGGAAGATCGAAAAATAAGAACAAGTACCAGAATGAAGCGCTAGATTCAGCTTCTACATTAAAACCAGCTTTCCAATCCATGCTCAGTACTCCAACAAAATGCTAAGCTTATTTTTTCTTGCAAGACATATTCTCTGTTAAATAGAGCAACAGAGAGTGGACAATGACTAGGCCGCATTTCTGTTCCTTAGAAATAGAGCCACAGGACATGACTTTTTGTGGACCAAGAACAGAGTATTGAGGACAAAGGGGCTTGAACTGAGACTATCAAGTCATTTAATCTATTGCAGTACTTGGCCTTATACAGTGGGGCAAAAAAGTATTTAGTCAGCCATTGATTGTACAAGTTCTCCTACTTAGACAGATGAGAGAGGTCTGTAATTTTAAAGGTACACTTCAACTATGACAGATCAAATGACAAAAAGAAATCCAGGAAATCACACTGTAGGATTTTTAAAGAATTTATTTGTAAATTATGGTGGAAAATAAGTATTTGGTCACCCACAAACAAGCAAGATTTCTGGCTCTCACAGACCTGTAACTTCTTTTTTAAGAAGCTCTTTTCTCCTCCACTCGTTATCTGTAGTAATGGCACCAGTTCGATAAAAGACACCTGTCCACAGTCTCAAACAGTCAGAGTCCAAACTTAACCATGGCCAAGACCAAAGAGCTGTCGAATGACACCAGGAAGAAAGTTGTAGACCTGCACCAGGCTGGGAAGAGTGAATTTACAATAGGCAAGCAGGTTGATATGAATAAATGAAATGTCAGAGCGATTGTAAGAAAATGGAACACATACAAGATCATACAAGATAATCTCCCTCGATCTGGGGCCCTACACAAGATCTCATCCCGTGGGGTCAAAATGATCATGAGAACAGTGAAAAAAACCCAGAACCACACAAAGGGACCTAATGAATGACCTGCAAAGAGCTGGGATCAAAATAAAAAAGGCTACCATCAGTACACACTATGCCAAGAGGAACTCAAATCCTGCAATGCCAGGCATGTCCCCCTGCTTAAGCCAGTACATGTCTAGGCCCGTCTGAAGTTTGCCAGAGAACATATGGATGATCCAGAAGAGGATTGGGAGAATATCATGTGGTCAGATTTGGTAAAGAAAAACAACAACTCAGGAGCGGTTCTGTAAAAAGCATTTTAAGGTAGTGGAGTGGCCTAGCCAGTCTCCAGACCTCAACCCCATAGACAATTTGTGGAGTGAGTTGAAAGTCTGTGTTGCCCAGCCACAGCCCCGAAACATCACTGCTCTAGAGGAAATCTGCATGGAGGAATGGGCCAAAATACCAGCTACAGTGTGTGCAAACCTGGTGAAGACTTACAGGAAATGTTTGACCTCTGTCATTGCCAACAAAGGTTATGTTACAAAGTATTGAGCTTAACTTTAGTTATTGACCAAATACATATTTTCCACCATAATTTACAAATAAATTCTTTAAAAATCCTACATTGTGATTTCCTGGATTTTTTTCTCATTTTGTCTCTCATAGGTTTTTATAATGTAGCAAGAACCTGAGACAAACTTTCACATGTGAATATTCAAATGAGCTCTATTGGTCAGGATTTCATTTAAAGATTATATTAGTGCAGTTTACTACTTGAAATTGTGTTTGTAAATTGTATAATTCATTTCTCAGAGTTAGTGCGGATTTTACTCCAAAATATCTATTATATATATTTATATTTATTTATCCACATCCGCCATTCAATGGTTAGAGTACATCTCTGAAAGAGACAAGATTCCCATTCTACACGCCCTTAACAAAGGTTAAGTCAAGTTCGGAAACTACTATGTAGATGGTTACTTTGAAGACTGTAGTGTGAGAAAAGCTTTAGAGTTTTTAGGATGTTTTTATCATGGATGTGATAAATGCTACCCTTCAAAACTTGACCCAAAAAAATGACCCATCCTCTGAGTAAGGAATCACATTCCTTTGGAGACATTCGCCAACAGAGTTTGGAAAAAATTCAGGTATTACGACTTGCACGTAACAACGATGTGGGAACATGCGTGGAACGAGATGAAAAGATCAAATCAGGATGTGAAACGGTTTCTTGATCGCCTTGGATTTTCCCGAACATTAGAACCCCCAAGACGCTTTGTTCAGCGGTCGGACAAATGCTTTACACCTTCACTACGTAGCTCAACCCGGTGAGAGAATACGATTTCACACCTCTCTATCCGTACGTGAATAAGACAAAGAGCTATCCGGTGGGACATCCCACCATCATCTTTCACAATTTTGAACCTTTGAAAAATTACTTTGGTCTCGTCAGAATACAAATTCTGCCTCCTAGGGGGTTGTGGGCTCCCGTCCTTTCCTATCGGGTGAAAAAGAAACTTAATGTCGAACCTTTATGTCCTTTATGTCGAACATGCGCAGACCTGCAACAGCAAAGTTGCAACCACAGGCAGGAGGAGAGGGCTCTGACGGTTACCTGGTATAGCGTGGAGGTGATGAAAGCTCTGGAGAAGGGGTACAGAGTGATGAAGGTGTTTGAAATCTGGCATTTCCCCAATCGGACAATTGAGTTGTTTGCAGACTACATCAAAATGTTTCTAAAGACGAAACAGGCTCAGGTTATCCCTCCTGGGCGGTTGATGAGTCCGGTAAAAGGGAATACGTTGAAAAGTATTGTCGTCTCGGTTCGTCTTCTTCTGGAGATGGACTTGTTATTCAAAAAGGAGAGTCTGTAGCCACCGTCTTTAGTTGTAACAATAATATATTTTATTGCAATCGAAAGAACAGTGTGGAGAGAGTCTGCCAATTCTGGGTGCCCTTCGGTCTCTCTCTCTCCGACTTAGGAATACCTTGAGTTTTTATACCTTATTTCACGCCACATTCTGTTGGAATGTTGCCATATATGGAATGTTTACATTTCATCCATAGGGAACAGCCATTAGCTCCCCCATTACCTAAGTGGTCCATGGTCACTTCTGGACAGCGTTTAACTCACTGACACGTCTGCCCAACGGGATGTCCAAATCTAAACAGCATCTTATGTCTGTTCAATTTGTGTATATTTGGTCAAGAAACGGGACCCCCTTTCTTTTCTACATCTGCAAAGCCAATGAATATACTACATTTGCCCCCTTTGAGCCTAATCAGAGGCTCAATAAAATAAAAGAGCATCACACACATGGTTACATGTGCTTCTAAAGACCTATTCCTTCTATGTTTGCCTTTTTTAACACTTATTTCCCAGAATGCGAGAGCGAAAACCTGCCAGGCAGCTATCTCACTTTTAATATCCCTCAATCATCCAAGACAGGAAAAACTCTCTCACGGTCCCTCTGCCCCAGGCGACCACATACTGTACTCCAGGCCAATGTAAAAAGAAGGAATGTCTCATTGATATATATATTGAATATGGACATCTGCTAGTGTGAGTAAATACATTTGGAACCCCATTAAACCAAACATAATGTGTATTTTCAGGCTGGTCGACCCATCGGACCTTCCAATACACCTGTCCCTGCCTACCATTACTGACCCTAGTATCGAGAAAAAATCAAAACCCCTGGGGTCACGCTGTGCTTACTCACAATAAAACACATCATCTTACAACTCATTTACAAAATAATATCAATAGATTATACATATCAAAACTACTATTTGTACATGTAGTGTATTTAGAGTACAGACAGTAATAATTGACAAATTTAAATGTGGCACATTGGAGTTCATCAACAACGGTGTTCCTTGATGGTGAGTGTTCCTTGATGGTGAGTCGGGATAGATGAATTTACAATGTCCTTGTTCAAAAGATCTTTAGATCTCTCGATTAGTAATGTCCATCAACATCTGACCCCTTTTCTGCCTCTTGGGATCTCTGAATACCAGTCCCCCACAATGGTACTCCCCACGCTAGTCTGAAGGGAAAGATAGAAACAACAGCCAATATCTTTTCTTCAAAACATCAAATGCAGATTTCACAACAACAGTATTATACGTGTCAAACTATTACTACTCAGAAAATCATCTTTCAAGCCACCCTTTTCAGCCATACTATCATATACTTAAATCCCCTTTTACATAAGCTGTGGTAATATAACATAGGTGTTATAACTTATGATAAAAGACTTGATTCACTAAATTAAAGTCATAATCCAAGTAGATACTCAGAATGGATATTTATCCACCAAATCACCTTCTAATACTAATCCCTCATCTTCTTCTGAATCTGTCCTAGGTAATAATGGCAGTTGCATTTGTTCCCCCGGCATTACAATTCCAACCCATCTTAAAATCATTGCCTTAGCAAAAGTCAATATCAGTGTGCAACAACAGAACATTACACATAGCGACAAAAGCGCAGCACCAAACAACTGAGCCAACAATGTTCCCATTGGTCCTAATCTTTCCAGCAACCATGCATTCACAGACCATCCTGCTCCTTGAGATGGGCCAAATGCCTCTCTTATCTTTTTTAGTGCCCCTATTACATTAGTCATATTATCAGAATTATCAGGAATTAAAGTATAACAAGCATCTCCTGTTAAATTAAGAGCTACACATAACCCCCCTTGCTTAGCCAGAATGTAATCAAGAGCCATATCATGCTTTAATAACGTCAATCTGTGACTCTTCTGAGTATTTGATAAATATTCAAACCCTCTAATAGTCTCATTAGCAAATCCCTGTAAGGTGTAAGTGATGTTATCAATATGGTCTGCTAGGAAGGTCACACCGTACCATGGAAATAAGCCTATTCCCCATTTTTCTCCTATACTTATCCTCCAGTGGTAGGCCTCTAAATTATGAAATTGAGCCATTTCCCTTTTATGTCTATACCCAGGAATTACCTTAGCTTGGGTGTCATCAGGTGCTTCACCTTTCTCAATAGTGTATACTTCATATGGCAATTTTAATGTTGCCAAATAACAACATCCTGTCCACCCATATGGCAAAAATATATATGCCTTATCATCACAAACCCACCAAAGATCTTTAAAATTTCCTAGGGTCACATTACCTGGCAATGTTTCATGATGCACCATCACTATTTTATTCTGGCCACGTGGTAGCCGGAACACCACTTCAAACAAACCATCCCTATTTTTATGTTTATCATCCAAATATATCATATAGCTGTCACAATCTGAAATTCCCATGAACGTTCCAGACCCACCATGAGTATTATTAGAACAAAAACAACCTTTAGCCTTTACTGCCTTTACGTCCATTGAACCAGGAACTGCTGTCTGTACATGTTCATGCTGATCAATTATGTTTACATATGGTAATTGCCTCATCCAACTACACTTCTCTCCAGGTCTAAACAAACCCACTGATGTAGCCATCCATATATCATATGCTGCCTGCTGTTTGTAGAACAGCCATGATAATGCATAATACTGACATTCTGTACTTAAAGGTTCAGGGACTGTTTCCAAAATAGAAGGCCAAGTACCTGGTGTCGGGACTTTAACCACACATGGACCACTAATTTGTTTGCTTGTTCTTACAGAATGTGTTATCTGCTGAAACCATAAATTCCTGGCTGCCCACGGGTCTGATATTTGCAACACAGATGAATCAAATCCATATGCCTTCCACTTAGCTTCTCTCTTTTTCAGTGCTCGATTCTGATCTATCACATCACCTGGAATCCAGTCTAAGTCCTGTAATACATTTGTCACCTTGGTAGAAGGTTCATGCATCATTACATCTCTACTTACTTCACTTTCTACCACTCTATCTCTAACACTCTCATCAATATTGCTCTCACCCCGTGCTATGGTTACTAACAATTTCTCAGTTTTATTTACTTCATCTTGCAGTGTTACTAATGTCATATTAGATGGCTGGGTCACTTTTGCTACTTCCATTACTGGTGTTGTTATCCCTGTATCATTCACTGCAGTTGAGCTTGCTATATTCTCACTAGCTCTATTTCCTAAAATAACACCTACAGGCGTTTTTATCATCATTGTGGTTCTTATAGGTTCTGTATTATTTATGATTATAGTAGTAACCTGACTCGTAACATTAATACTTGTGGTTGTTTCTGGAGCTACAGTTGTAACCTGCCTTGGTACAGTTTTTACCCCTGAGATGGTTACTACAGGAAATTGTTCCTGGTCCCCTTTATCTCCTATGGAGCTCTCCGTCATGCTTGAGTTTTTAATGGTAACTATCATCTTACGAGTTACATACTCCTGTTTCCACACTTTTTGCACTGGTACAAAGCTGAACTCTGGCTCAAAGTAAGTACATGTATACTCTCCTTGATCTTCCCATGTAATATTACGCATAAGAATTGAACAATCATATTTAACTCTAAACCACCTCATGTCATTGGATAGAACATACTTTCTTTGATTGTAAGGCACCATATCAACTGTAGGTCCTGCTAATACAATCTCTTCACCATAACTATTTCTCCACTCAGGGGGATCATTACCTCCAGTATTAAATCTCCCACACCTACATGGAAGAAGAACCGATCTACCTAGTTTGGCTGTAATTACCAACTGCACAGGAGTTACTGTTACTGGAATTACCTGTATAGCTAATTCTGGTGCATGTGACACATTTATGCCTTTAGTAATATTTAATGTTAATAAAGTGGAATTTCCCACTAATACATTTAACTCAATCTTCGTATCGTTTAGGTTTGACCCTTTTTCGAACTGGTCTTGGATTTCTATTTGACTCTCTGACTTCCCCTGTAGAGGAATCAGTGCCCTCAGCACCCTTTGGTGCTTTACACTCCCCTGAAATGATTCCTGCTGTTTCTGGGACATCCCTAACCTCAATGTTCTCAAACCTTCTTTCCTGCCTCATCTCACATCCCATAAAAGAGAAAAGGAGAATCACGCCAGAGTTCATATTGTCATAAACTCTCAAGGTCCATAACAATTCACTGTAAACATACATTTTCCATCCTATTTCCATCCACTTTCAATACATCTTCCTTCTGTTCCTACATACTAACATACCATCTTGAACCATTCTTCATATCCCCAAGGGACTCTTAGCCTACTGCCAACATAGTTTCTCAACTATCATCATAAAATAGACTATTCCGCTTAAACCAATTTAACACTCTTCACCTTCTTAAACCCAAGTGTATATTTATGTTGACATGCCTGACTCTCCCTTAGCCAGGGGTCATAGGTCAACCAGAAACATATGTGTGCAAAGCCTATCTTCACACTAGTATGTATGGTGGATAGTCCCCTTTCTCCCGCTGTGCAGAAAGGGAGAGAAATACCAACAAAACAGAAAAACTAATTTAACCCATTGAGGCTCACTAGTTCCTCTCATAAAGTAACCCTGTGTAAGGTAACTACCAACATGAGTGATACTAGTAAAACAACATTATCATCATAATGGTCTGTTATGCACCCTGAACAATTTGCATAACAGTTCATACTGGGTCTAATAATCACTTAGGTTTAATGCATTCTCAAAGCATAACCAGCACTCCAAGCCACACACTCACTGCACTCACTGCCACAGAACATCAAGAAAATCACCACCTCCATTATAATAATCCCAAAGATAGTTGGCTAGAAGCACTATAATAGTCTATTCTTCAACACAAGCCATACCAAGAACATCACTGGACCCATTTCAACACAGGAAAAACAACAACCTTAGACATCTTTTAACCCATACAAACCAAACCAACCATTCTACTATTACTATTCTCTAGTCATACTTCTTATGAACACATATTTAACAAGACTAATATTATTATTATAATATATTATCTCATATGACACCACAACCAAACTCTTAACCATGAACCATCATTCCTCCTCATAGGAAAAATCTCACTCCGCCAGGCCCCTGTGCTCCTGCATATCTTGTCATTAACACTGCATTACACATCTGGCGCTCAGCCACGCCTTAGCCATTGCAAAACACAGTATCACAAACCTATTACTAAATTCCTTTAGTAACCACTCGCCTTTATATAGTTATATGCAAACACAAAGTGTATATTTAATACACTCCTCTACTTATCTCATATTATGGCTATCATATTATATCAACATTCTACAATCAGTATTAATTTCATTTATTCCTTCTCAACAGTAGCATACCAGAGACTATTCTCCTACATTGCTGACCAATACTACTCATCTCAACCATATATAAACTTTCCTTCAAATTAGACATACTACTAATATCACCTCTTCTACATGCACATATATACATATATATATATATATGTATATGTAACTTTGAATTGATTTAAATTTGTCTCTCAGATGGTAGGTTGAAATTACACTTTTAAAAAAAAAAAAACCCACTTTCCAGGATCCACACGACAATCACAGGACTTATTAACAGTATTCTTGTACTGTACATGACCTGGTGCCAATATGGGCTGTTTTGGTGGTTTATGAAATTTTACCCTTACCTATCTCCCTCTCTGTTATCCAGACAGGGCTCATTAATTTTCCTATACCTCATTCCAACCCACACATCTGAGAAACCTATTTATTTAACACTACTGTTCTACAATCATTATCACTTAACTATGTTTATGGGATCCCTTTATCTATCATTTGCCATTAAACAATAACACAAACTAGACATACAACACATAACAAACTAGACATACAACACATACCATTCACTCCTTTTTTTTTTTTTTTTCTCTCTCTCTATGGGCCCCCATATTTTCCTTTAAATTTACAACCTCCCACAAAGGTACACATAGTCTGAAACAATATCAGAATTAATTTAAATTGCATGTCCCCTTTAAATCTTTTCATAACCTCAATTAATCTGGCTTTTATTGCTTCTGGTGCACAGACTCAAATACAGCTCCTCCTCCCCGTAAGGAGTGACTCTCAGGCCCCATACTTTTGTCAGAAGAGACCTCCTGCAAGGCATAGGATCTCAGAAAGCCAACGAGATCGGGTATTTGACCATATGCATGTTTTTTTTTTTTTTTTTTTTTTCAATAAAAGCCAACATTATGGAGAGTTTGTGAATTACTCTCCTCTTACCAAACATACCCCTTTTTAACCCAGACAAAACATGACAAAGAAAGGGAGGAGGGTACCAGCCCCTCAGCCTCCACACACAGACTGACACACACACATAAATCCCTAGGCACGCGCACACACACATACACACCCCAAGTCGACTGTTTTATGCTAACCCTTAAGTCTTCTCTTCTGTGCACTATACCCTTTTCTCTTTACTTCTGACACTTAGATAAGTACTCACCCCTCTTTTCTTTTTTCTCTTGTATTACCCTTTTTACTCTAAAAACCCCTTCTTTTCTCTTTTCTCTTGTATTACCCTTTTTACTCTAAAAACCCCTTCTTTTCTCTTGTAACACCCCGTCTTTTCTCTTGTAACACCCCTTCTTTTCTTCTCTTAAACTTCCCATATTTCTCTTTTTCTTCTACAACACCCCATATTTCTCTTTGTTTTTCCGTAACATCCCATAGTACTTGTCTTCTTCTATAACACCCCATGTTTCTTCTCTTAAAAAAAAACCCCACATTTCTCTTATATCACCCTGTTAAGCTAACTTTCACACTGCAACCTGAACCTGCTCACGTCTTACAATCCTAAGAGAGACAAGGGCCCTAGCTCTCAAAGCCTGCGTGGCGCAAATTAACATGGCCTTATCAATGTTACTCACTGCTTTTTCAACAACACCCCTTTTGTGTTCCTCATTTTCCTTATACCTTTGTCATTACTCTTGTTCCTACGTATTTTCTCATTCCTTACACCCCCGTATTGTGGTGGCACAACCCACAAACGACCCAAATTTAGAACAGAGTCTCCTCCCAAATAATGTCACAACCTCAAATTTTACAATTAACACGCCAGTGCAGCCTCACTGCACACATCTCAGCATAACGCGGAAACCCAAGCTCGAATAGTGAGAGAAGTGCTCACCGTGTATTGTTGGCTCACGAGCAAAAGTTTTCCACGTGGTACCGTCTGGTGCCGCCGGAAGTCACAGCTGGGTCCCTGTTCGGGCGCCAAAATTTGTCGTCTCGGTTCGTCTTCTTCTGGAGATGGACTTGTTATTCAAAAAGGAGAGTCTGTAGCCACCGTCTTTAGTTGTAACAATAATATATTTTATTGCAATCGAAAGAACAGTGTGGAGAGAGTCTGCCAATTCTGGGTGCCCTTCGGTCTCTCTCTCTCCGACTTAGGAATACCTTGAGTTTTTATACCTTATTTCACGCCACATTCTGTTGGAATGTTGCCATATATGGAATGTTTACATTTCATCCATAGGGAACAGCCATTAGCTCCCCCATTACCTAAGTGGTCCATGGTCACTTCTGGACAGCGTTTAACTCACTGACACGTCTGCCCAACGGGATGTCCAAATCTAAACAGCATCTTATGTCTGTTCAATTTGTGTATATTTGGTCAAGAAACGGGACCCCCTTTCTTTTCTACATCTGCAAAGCCAATGAATATACTACAGTATCTTGAGAATGAAGGGGTTAAGCTATACAAATCTCGCATCGTCGTAAATCTGGCCAAGAGATCTGTGGCTAAACTGGCTTTAAATTATTTGTGGGGTAAGATGTGTCAGAGACCCGACAGGTCAAACACTTCCCTAATCAAAGACCCTAGCGAGTTTTTACAGTACATGTTCTCAGATATGTACGACGTGAGTCATTTCTCATTTTTAAACAATGAGGTAGCTATGGTGCAGTGGAGGCATGCAGCAAGCTAGCATCATTCTCGGTATTTTCACTACGGCCTATGCTAGACTCGACCTGTACAGTGTGATCGATCGACTGCAACCGAGGTGTTTGTACACCGATACCGACAGCATCATCTTCAAAAGTAAACCGGGTGATTGGATGCCGCCTCTGGGGGATTACTTGGGATGTCTCACGAGTTAACTGGACCCGGGCGATCATATAGTAGAATTTGTCAGCGGTGGACCAAAAACCTACAGTTACAGAACTTTCAAGGGTAAGACTACGATGAAAGTCAAAGGCATTACTTTAAACTATGCTAATGCTAAAGTTGTAAACTTGGAATCCTTGACGGAACTGGTTGATGAAAGTGTGAAAAACCCCCGTCATAACGATGAAATTAATGACCTCTCACAATCAAATTGTCAGAGATAAAAGAGGCTTTCACTTGAAAAACAAAGCTCAGATGAATGTTCGATAAACGCGTTCTATTACCAGACTTTACAATCTTACCTTACAGGTATTAATCGATTTTTCATTTGTCAAAAAAAAAAGGACGGTAAAAAATGGTTTGATGAGAACCATCAATTTGATGAGAACCATCAATTTAAACACCAACTACATGGTTCTTTTTAAAAATCCTAGGGACAAGTTACAGATTAGCGTGCTGGCGCGTCAAATGTATCCGGGTAACAGCAAGTACTTTTTAGAAAGTTTCATTACATTCGTTACATGAAAGCGTCGACGCCAGAAGAACTTCGTCTCGGGTCAGGACTGTTTTCCTGGGAGAATCCGGTAGTGTATGTATGTAATGCAATTCTTTTGCCTTTGTTAAGCGTCGCAGGGCCCTTCATCAGTAGTTTAATAGCATCGCATCGGAAATAACATGGAAACATGTATTTGGTACCTCACCACCAACTCGAAAAACTTAAAAACTTAAACGCTCAAGAAAATGTTAGAAAGACTGTGGAAAACGGTATAGATGAAGAGATGCGTCATATTCTGACTAGGACCGTCTTGAATCCTTACGAAAAGGCAAAACTTTACGCCGTAACCTTGCAAAGATTTCTAAACCTAGTCAAAAGAGGGGATGAAGAAACGGTTCGGAAGAGGACGGTCGTTTGATCGAAGGTGAAATTATCAAAGAGGTCGTTGATAACGTTTCGTCCAGAACCAGATAAAATTCTTCCTACAACATGGAGAAAATTTCAAAGTCTAGGGGCGTAGCTTTATGGAACGCCGACGGAGAGTTTATTTTCGACGGAGAGTTTATCGCACATGTTGTCTAAAAGTATCCGATGACTGGAGACCCCTAGGATGGTCCGAAATGTTACAAACCGTAGCTGACTTAAACATTATCTTATCAACCATTCTTATCGCGGGGGTTCGACGTAAAATATCCGACGTAAAGAAAACCAAGTCATTGTATTCTCAGGTAGTTTCAAACAGCTCGGATCATAAAAGAAGCGACTCTGACTCATCTAGTCACGGTACCCTCAACCCCGTTTTTAAATCCCCCAGTCTTACTTCGTCAAGCTGGTTAAATTTTTAATGACATGTATTCTTTTGTTGATATAAATAAATGATGAGACGATATAAAGTTGTATAATCTTGTAAGTTGTTCTTTATTTGAATAAACATTTGATAAATTGTTTTCTCGTTTCCTGCGTTGTTATTTTACTATGCATTACATTCTAAATTTTTCACCGCAGTCAACGCATTGAACATATTTCATGACGCAAGATTAATTTACTCTAGGATACATTTGTTTGACGAAAGATACTACCACGTGATCGTTTCTTTTCAAATCATCGGTATACATAGACATAATATGATTAAACGAATATCCTTTAGCTCTGTGACATAAAAAGAATACGCAGTGGTGTCCGCAGCAAACCGATTCAAACCTTTGAACTTGCTTTGAGTTGTGACTTAATATAAATATCTTTTTTACTGCGGGGCAACTTCTCATCACATCCAAAAGTTCTCCGGTATCCATATTTACTGATAATCGATGAGGACGTTTCGCCGATTATTGATTTCCAGAATCGAATCAAAACTGGCGTATAAGATTAGGTTTACGGTTCTCGGAAGAGGGTTTCGAAATCTTTGCCAGTCTCATATTTCCAAACTTTATTAACGATAGATGTTGTCAGCAGTCATCATCGGGACTCAGATTGAATGCGATCAGGGTGTAGCCTTGCGCGTAGTCCTGTCTGTTTATGGGCAATCCTTGATCCTTAAGATGTTTTCCGGATGCTTAAATTAATGAATGAAATTCGTTTTCTGATTCAAAATTAGGCTGAAACGGCTTTGCCGGATACTGTGTTCCGTCTATGTAAAGAGCGACAAACTCTGTTACTGTAATGTTTAAAATGGAAAGGGGTTCTTATCCGTCACTCCACTGAAAGCGTCGTCAACCATTCTGGACATGACGGTTTTAGGGAGAGATCCCAGGAATAGATTCTCTTGGGTGCATATACGACTCCCTGCCGGTAGACTGAAGGTCTTTATGCTTACTCTTTCGATCGGGTATTTGGCTGTGGAGTTGAGCAACGCCTCGCATGTCCCAACTTTACAGCCAGAGACACCGTTACTTTTTTCACAAACAGAGACACCGAAAGTAATTTAAGATTGTAATCCCTGACTTCTTCTTTCATTGGGCAAAATTCATCTTTATTTCGAACCATTATAATTTCTAAATCAACACTGTTCAGTAACAGTTTATACTGAAAAAATATATCGGAGTCAATATGACTGACCAAGTCAAAGGTTTTGCTTTCGGAGCTAAAAAGGGCTCTGTTTCTGAGTCCATTGTTATGGCCTTGCGGGTCCGTCGCGTCCATTTGTCCGGCGGTATCTTTGTAAAATAGCCCCACGGAATATTGCGTTTCCAAAGCAGTTTTGCTAAAATTTAAAATCAATTCCATAATTGCTCTGTAGGGTACGTTTTACTCAACTGACTGATAAGCGATCTCCCAACGTAACGTCTACTTGAGAAAAGAGAGACACTATGGGGTAGTTTACAACTCCAACCTTAGCATTGTTAGCTATGTCGGTAAAAAAGTGTTGTTCAAGTCTAGATAGTCTTTACCATTGCCCGCCACGAAAAACTCCAAGGGTCCGTTATCCGTTACGGCTAAAAGCGGGGGTATTTCAATGTAAACGTACTTTTCAGTGCTTGTTTGAGTGTACGGTAGCGTAAAAATATCTAATTCTGACTTTGCAGGCTGTGCAGGAAAGCCATGGCTTTAAAAAATGTTCACCTTTCTTTGTTTGATGGATGTGTCATGCTGGCTAGGCGAGACAAGGGAACACTCGCAGGAACAACAGAAATGGGGCTTAACCTGGGAAGACTACCTGAGGCTGGAATGTAGCCCGGGAGCAAAGTGCGAAGGGGCAAATCAAACGGAGGGAGGAAGGCTAGAACTTAAAGAAACCTGAGAAACTAGCAAAACAAAACCTCACCCCAAAACCGCGCTCGTCAGGCGCTAGTAAACTTACGTGACTAGAGTGCAAGGGAACCGGATGCCAAATCTCACTGGTGACCAACCGGTGAACCAGACAGCGAACTCCTTCTGAACGTGAAACAGCTCCGATAGAGCATACACACAACATGGCGTCTTACATCGACCGCTGTGATTCCACCCATACATTGTCGGGCTTCCTTAAAATCCCGGATGTCCATTTCCTGCTTGATGCTGATAGTAGTCCACGTAGACCTAAGGGTCCGCTTACCTTGGGCGAACTCATTGTTTAATCACGAAAAGAATGTTTTGCGGGTCTAAAGTGAAGTTTAGCCACAAATTTCCCATAAAGAAAAGGAATATGCAGATCTTGGTCAGTTTTGACTTCGATGATTATATCGCTTATCAGATTCTTACTTACAGGTACCTAGTGTGGCTTATTGTAGGTTAATGTGACAATTCAACACCTCAACAAAGGTACAAAAATATCCCCTACTCTTTGATAATGAATAATATCTGTATACACAAACATTGTGTAAATTCCCCTGTAAATGTCAGACAGATAGGGGGCCTCTGGGTTCTCTGAGTTCTTTTTTTTCTTCCAGACCCAGCACATGCGCCAGTTTTCCATGAGTAATTAGTGAATAGGGCTTCTTTGTGTCCAAGTGGATTTTGTTGGTCTGGGGGTTGTATTTTATGACACATTTTTATTATTATTATTTTTGTATTTTTTTTATTATTATTACACATTACATCATCTGCTCTCAGTTCAATCATTTTGCGGAGCAGAGAATTTATTCCGGGTCCTCAGGCGTTTCTTGGAGAAGGATTTGGCGGAAGAGACGATGATACCCATGTCAGAGACGGCTCAAGGGGGTCCAGAGTGCAATGAAAATTCCAAAAGTCGATAATATCTTCTTTCACTCCATCGTTGTAAACAGTTACAGTTTTATCCTTGATCTCTTGCAGAGATGTCTTGAAGTCACGTTCATCTCGTAATTTGCACACGACTGTTTCAGCAACGGCTTGGAGTTTTTCCAAAGTTGGAACGTTCGAGATTTCGCACAACTTTAGAGCCCTGGCTAAGGTGTATTTCAACCAAAGTCTAAAAAGTTTTGTCAACAGCCTTTTAGTTAAGGTGTAGGTACAGATCTTTAGGCTCAAATAAGCAGGTGTGCTGTAATTGGCTAGGATGGTCGATGGCGCATCTGTTGCAGTTTTCACGCATATCACTTTCAATGATTTTGTCCATCAGATCACCCGTCACAGCGCGGATGATGGAAAGCACAGCCGAACTTACACACCCGTCGATTTCTACCATCGCTTCAGTCTGAGGTAAATCAACAGAAATGTTTTCCGTGTTAGGAATGTAGGAATACAAGTTTAAGAGTTCTTGAGCCATTGCCGATGAGATCCCCGTCGTCACTGCATGTAGGAAAAAAAAACTTTGTGACTCTTTGATGACCGGTACAAGGATCTGATGTGATCCGTCAGGTGGTAATCTTTTTTTTCATGCAAAATGCCGCTCGCTGAGCGCTTGCGGTTGTGCAAGGTAGACAGACATATGACGTTGGATCCGTCATTATCGCCGAAGGCTTATAAGCCAAAAGTGTACAACGATGCTTGCCCTGATGGTTTCCAAGGTGTTATGAGTATTGTAAATACAGGGCTAGTACCCTTAGGTCTGTTTTTCACAAAATTGTTCAATTCAATGGTGTGCTTCTTGAAATTACCCCAGTCATAGCAGTGCAAGGTAAAATGGGTAGCTGTGTCTTCCACACTCGACGTCACCCCACTGTACAAGACGAGTCTGTAATTTTCTTTGTCAAAATAGAACCCTAAATAACCGCTGTTAGACAAACGCCACACATGAATTGTGTCCGTGTCTTTCAAGCGCATTTTTGTTCTAGCTAGAGTCAGCCGTATTTTTTTTGGGTGCATCTGTGACAGAAGCCATGGTTATTACGGTTATCGGTTATATGGTTATAACCCTAACCGCCGCACAAACACTGACCCTTTTAAATCAATTGGCCTACAGGGTCTGTTGAATGAATGGGTGGAGACTTATGATGGTGCATACTCTGATTTGCTTGATCGTATGTATCTCGGTCACCTGATTGGTCGCCTTTTTAAAAAGATGTTACCGAATCATTGCGTGTAATACGTGATTGAATCGTGAATAAAAGTCTAAAAATCTCTGATCAAGTCTCTCTCACTCTCTCTCTCAAACGTGGGCACAGGGGTGGGTTGTGAGAATGGGTAACAGATGTCCGAACAGACCTGTAAAAACATTTTGCTGGATCAGGGTCTGATTTTGGGCGTAGGGTCTAGGTTAGGACCTTTTGACGCCTACTAGGCTCCCCATTACATACAATGTTTACACACACACGTACACATACACAACATGAAATGAGATCCTTGTTTACACACACACACACACATGTGGCACAGATTTGAGGGGAGAAAATCAGTAAAAGATGTCGGAAGGGACCTGTTAAAAGTATTTTGCTGGATCAGGGTCTGATTGAGGGTCTGGGGTCTAGGTTAAGACCTTTTGACCCTCAACTAGGCTTCCCATTACATACAATGTTTACAGAATGGGAAACAGATGTTGGAAGAGACCTGTCAAACACGTTTGATGAAACGTGTCCAGCCATCCGATTGGAGGCCGTCTTTTAAATCTGGCGGGAAAACACACTAGGCGGGACTTCTGGAAGGTGGGACTGGAAGGTGAAAAGGCACGCTTATGATTGGTCGAGGGGAGGGGCATCCGGGGCCGTGGTTTGATCACATGGCACGATCTGATTGGACGAAAGGACCTGTCAAAACTAGTTAATGAAAAGTGCTTCCTATATCTCTCTCTTGTACTCACAGGAATGAATAAACTCTGTTTAAAATGGGTCAGTAACAAAAGGAATTGCAGAAATATTTCTTGTGATTTGCAGATCAAACCACTTGTGTTCATTTGCTTTTTTCATTTTAAATCTAATCTTTTGGTGCTTCTCTCACTCTGAAAACATGTTTCTACAAGTGAGAAAGTTGCAGAAGAAATGCTTTAGGAACTTTCAGAAACACGTTTTCAGAGTGGGAGAAACATGATTTCTGTTTATCATTTTTATCGCTTACAGAAACACGTTAAAAACGTTAAAGTCCCTAGAGCGCTTCTTCTGCAATAGAACGAATTAACAAAATATAGTAAAGTCAAAACCTTACACACAGAATGGAAGATTTTTTTTTCTTACTTTTTCATCAGTTCAGTGTAAATTTTGCTGGCATGTTGTTCCTTTAAAGGACAAAATACGTTTCTGCACTTAAACGCCTTAAACTGTCACAACGTGCTGTGAGCTGTTATTTTATATTTATTTACAAATAGGAATAATTTAACTTGCTTTAAAATGGGTTAGTAACAAAGGGAACTGCAGATCAATTTGTGTTTTATAACAGATCGACCCACTGGGTTCATTTTCTTATTTCATTTTTGATATGATCCGTTGGTGCTTTTCTCGCTGTGAGAATGTGTTTCTGCAAGCTAGAAAGCCACTAAAGCAATTGTAAAGTCCCCAAAATGCTTCACTTTGACATAAAAATGATTTGAACAGGGAAAAAGCATACATTCACAAATGACTGTTTTTTTAGACAGTTAAAAAAAAATTTCAAAGCAGAAACTGTTAAATGGGTTCATAATTGTTCAGTTCAGTGTTAACCTTGTTGGATTGTTGTTTTTAGGGAGAACATATGTTTCTGCACTCTAGAGAGAGGCTCAAACGCCTTAAACAGTCACAACGTGCGTTGAGCAGTATTTGGATATGAGAAGCTCATGTACTCGCAGGAATGAATAAAAAAGTCTGTTTAAAATGGGTCAGTAACAAAGGGAATTGCAGAAATATTTGTTGTGTTTTGCCTAACTCATGCACCAACCCCCTGAACCAATTCTGCTAAACTACAAGCACAATTCCTGCTTTACACTCAAATTGCAGTTCTAATACACACTTTTTTTCAAAACACTACACACAATTGCCATGAAGAAAATATCTTGTTTTCACAAGGAACACAGTGTTATTCAAAACAAAAAGTTAATTGCCCTACTATGCACACTGACTCAACAAAAAGACGTAGGAGGGGAAGGAATATTGTCGCCCAGCGTGCCATTGTTGAAGTCCCTGGCCACCCACACTTTTCAGTTGTTTATCTCCCTCTATATTCTCAATTTCTCAATCCTATTGAGGAATTTTATTCTGCCTGGAGTTGGAAAGTGTACAACCTAAATTCACAAACGAGTATACCCCTTCTCCAAGCTATGGAAGACGCATGTGGAGATATAGCAGTTGATGCTTTTCATGGCTTGCTTGGCCAGGGAAAACATTGCTTGTGATGTAGATGAGGTCCTGTGGCCAGACCCAAACAGAAGAGAGAATGCAGCGTAGTTGTTTTTTGTTTTGTTTTGTTTTGTTTTTACTGTAACTGTATACAGTACATTCTTCTGTTGTTTTGTATGTAGACTGTATGTGCACTGTATGTCCAACTTTGTGTTGGTTGGGATGTACACTGTACATTGTTTTTGTGGGAAAAATAAAATATATTTGTTACAGTATTTGTATTTGTGTGTTCTGAATATTCTAAAATATTTTACAACACACATGTATTACACATGCTATAATTAGACTTAGACATGCTATAAGGAACTATAAGGTGTTCTGTAAGGTATTACACGTGCTATAATTAGGCTTAGACATGCTATAAGGAACTATAAGGTGTTCTGTAAGGAATATGATGTTCTATAATTAGACTTAGATGTGTTATAAGGAACTATAAGGAACTATAAGGAATTAGACTTGCTATAAGGTTTGCGTTACTCATAAAGGCCTCCCCACCATGTACTGTCTGTAGTAAGTGTAACACTGAACAAAAAAAGGCCTAAGTCATTATGATGAATGGAGATTAAGTGTTTTCCATTCATCATAGTGTTTTACATTGAGCACATCAGTGTTCAACTGGTTCTTATAAATGTCTATTCATATAATAGTTTGTGTGTGTCATCTGAAAACAAATTACCATTTTGAGAAGAGATAACTTTGTTTTGAATGTAAAGTTTCATTTTGCAGGAGAATTGAGGGGTTTTGCCCATTGTGTGTGTGTGTTTTTTAATTTGTGTGTAGAGTTCTGAGAGTATGAGGCATGCTTTCAGAAAATGTGTGTAAACAATCAAGAAAAACTGTAATGGCCAGTAATAGATAAATGGATCCAATAAATAGAATTAAATGGTGATGATTGTAAAACAGTAGTGTTAAATGAATAGGTTTCTCAGGTGTGTGGGTTAGAATGAGGGATAGAAAATTAATGAACCCTGTCTGAATGTCAGAGAGGGAGATAGGTAAGGGTAAATCTTCACAAACCACCAAAGCAGCCCAAACTGGCACCAGATCATGTGCAGTACAAGAATACTGTTAAGTCCTGTGGTTGTCGTATGGATCCTGGAATGTGGATTTTATTGTGTAATTCCAACCTACCATCTGAGAGACAGATTTGACTAAGTTCAAATAGTATATATATGTGTATATATATATATATATATGTGTGTGTGTGTGTGTGTGTGTGTGTGTGTATAGAGAGAAGGTGCATTACTAATATTATCATCATTATTATTATTATCCTTATGTCAAGGAAAGTCTTTATATGGTTGAGATAAGTATTATTGTTAAGCACTGTAGGAGAATAGTCTCTGGTATGTAAATGTTAAGATGGAATAGATGAAATTAACAATGATTGTAGAATGTTGATATAATATGATAGTTATAATGTGAGATAAGTAGAGGAATGTATTTAACATACTACACTTTGTATTTGCATATAATTTATAATGGCGAAGCAGATAATGGAGGTTTTAGTAGTATGTATATGTGTACGGCTCTGTTTTGCAATGGCTAAGGCGTGGCTGAGCGCCAGATGTGTAATGCATTGTTAATACCAGGATATGCAGGAGCACAGGGGCCTGGCGGAGTGAGATTTTTCCCCATGAGGAGAAATGATGGTTGATGGTTAAGAGTTTGGTTGTAATGTCAAAAGTCTAAAGAGTTTGGTTGTAATGTCTAAAAAGATTTAGTCTAAAGATTAGACTAAATCATGAGAAAAGTATGGAGTTAATTGTCAGGTCTGCGTCGCCGCACCCGCCCCGAGGGCGGTCCCGAGCCGTGGACCACAGGCTTCATGTTCAAGGACTTTTATGTTGACAGCCGTTTTCATGTTTGTTCATGTGTTGTTCATCCCTGTTATCATGTTTTGATTTGGGTCACCTGAGAGCTGGGGTACAAAAGGGGAGCAAACGCTAAGGTCTGGGCTGAGAATAACTCTTGCGACGCCAAGCGTTAAGACAAGATAAGATAAGATAAGATAGTCCTTTATTAGTCCCGCAGTGGGGAAATTCCCAGTGTAACAGCAGAAAGGGATAGCAAGACACTCAGTTACAAAAATTTGGATAAATAATTTACACTATATACACAATATGAATAAGAATTAAAAGAGCAATAACAATACTATTTACAGCAAAAGACTCTTAATTGCGCATGGGGGGGGGGGGTATTGCACATAGTATTCCCTGAACATGAACATGTGTGTGTAGTTAAGTGTGTGTGTATGTGGTCCGCTGGGAGCAGTGCTGGTTGTGCAGTCTGATGGCAGCAGGAAGGAAGGACCTGCAATACCGCTCCTTCACACACTTGGGGTGAAGCAGCCTGTTGCTAAAGGAGCTGCCCAGTGCTGCCAGAGTCTCATGCATGGGGTGGGAGCTGTTCTCCAGCATGGATGCCAGCTTGGCTGTCATCCTCCTGTCTCCCACCACCTGCACTGGGTCTAAGAAGCACCCCAGGACAGAGCCGGCCCTCTTTATGAGTTTGTCCAGTCTCTTCTTATCTGCCGTCGAGATGCTACTGCCCCAGCAGACCACTCCATAAAAGATGGCAGATGCGACCACTGTGTCGAAGAACGTCCTCAGGAGTGCTCCCTGCACTCCAAAGGACCTCAATCTCCTCAGCAGGTAGAGTCTGCTCTGGCCTTTCTTGTATGTTGGCCTCATGTCACGAGACTTCCAAGAGAGTCTATAGTGTTTCGATAGTATCCGCTCTAAAGGAGCCGTTTCATGTTCAGAGGGAGTTCACTATCTGGTTCACCGGTTGGTCGCCGGTGGGATTCGGCGTCCCATTCCTTCGTAGTCAAGTCATGTAAGTTTATCCGTGCCTGACGAGTGCGGTTTGGGTTCCTGTATCTGTCTTCCTCCCTCCGTTAAATTGGCCCAGCCTCGCTTTGCTCCCTGGCTACCTACCAGCCTCAGGTGGCATTCAGGTTTTGCCTGCATTAGTTTGTCACGTTTGTCTTGTTTAGCCTTCTCTGTTATTGCTGCACTCTTGTGTTTTCCCCTGTTCATTTGAATAAAACGTTATCATGCATCGCACCGTCCCTGCGAGAGTTCACCCGTCCATGTCTCGCCTAGCCAGCATGACATTAATGAATTGCACTTAACATGTGTAAAGAGTATAAAGAAAAAAAATAGTAACTCTATATAAATAGAAAGGTTATAAAACACACTGAGAATTTCCTTATTCTTTTCTACTTTTCTTCCATGCTAAGAAAGGAGTGTAGAGAGCCCTCTATGGGGATATCCTATCTCATCTGTAGAGCAAAGTGGTCTCTGTTGTGTAGGAGTTGAGAAACTTTGCTGGCAGTAGGCCAAGAGTCCCTTGGGGATATGAAGAGTGTTTCAAGATGGTGTTATAATATGTAGGAAAAGAAATTATGAAATGGAAAATGTACGTTTACAGTGAATTGTTATGGACCTTGAGAGTTTATGACAATATTAACTCTGGTTTGATTCTCCTTTTCTCTTTTATGGGATGTGAGAGGAGGCAGAAAAAAAGGAAGTAAGGAGGGGCAGCTGGTGAGCAATGGGCCAGAAGCATCACATGGACTGAGTGGAAGAAGCTGTGCTGACTTCAGATCAGCCTAGTGTGCTTATCCACAAATTACCTCCCTGTATATACCTGCATTTAAACACATGTGTATTCACATTTATAGTACTATTAATTACATAATACTTACTTACAGTGTAGAGGACTCTGCATGAAGCTTGGCAACAGAGTGATTGGTCAGTGAATTTGATTACTTTGGAGAACTGTCAGGTCTGCATCGCCGCATCCACGGTTCACGTTCTGTAATGAGGTGCTCACTAGCAGCGGGGTTTGAACCCAGGCCGCCGTGTTGGAGGGCCAGCGCGCTACTGAGTGAGCTACCACGATCACGTGACCAACGGGCCCAAGTGCAGAGTCTTTAATCTTAGAACAGGCAAAATGGAAATGAGAAATAAACCACCCGGGACTCGAACCCAGGCCGCTGCGTCGCGAGACCGAAAAAGAAACGTAAAGGGGTGGTCGCGTCTAACGCGAAATAAAGGAGGGAAAACAAAGGACGCCAGGGGAGAGCTGGCTACCTCTTTAACACTAGAGGGAAATACAACTAAAAAAGGATCAAAAAGGATCTCCCAAAAGAAACAAGAAAACTGAGAAGTTACAGGGAAGACAGACACTCCTGCCTTCCTCTGTAAAACAAGTGTATGTGTGCAAACACACACAGGCACACACACACACACCGGCACACACACCAGGGAAGACAGGCACTCCTGCCTTCCTCTGGTACACGAGTGTATGTGTGCTACACGCACACACACAGACACACACACTGCACAGACACAGGGAGACAGACTCGGGAGAGACACATGAAGGGGAGTGACACACACTCAGCCTTCAACTCGAGATCTACACAGACTGACACACAGACACACACACCACCAGAGTCAAAAGATCCAGCAGTGGGGCAACTGGATCGGTGTGCCTATATAGCCTACTGCCCAGGTGTGGAGAATTGGGCTCAATTACTGGCTGGGGTGACTCGGGGCCTCCCCCTGGTGGCAGGGGGAGGCCTTGCCCTAGAGCCACCCCTTACAGGACCCCCCCTGAGGGGCGGCACCCGACATCCCCAACCCAGCAGCACGGTCCAGACGAAACGCCCGGATGAGCTCAGGGTCCAGAATGTGGCGAGAGGGCACCCAGGACCGCTCCTCCGGGCCATAACCCTCCCAGTCCACTAGATACTGAAGCCCGCCCCGAACCTGACGGACATCCAGAAGGCGCCTGACCGTGTAGGCAGGCGCACCACCAACCGTACGCGGGCCCGGCAAATCGGCGGGACCCACGGAAAACACGACAGGCTTGAGGCGGGACACGTGGAAGGTGGGGTTCACGCACATCGAAGGGGGAAGAGCAAGGCGGTAGGCCACGGGCTTGACCCGGCGAAGGATCTTGAATGGGCCGATGTACTGATGCGCCAACTTGCGGGGAGCACCATGCAAGGGCAGATCCTTAGCTGAAAGCCAAACCCATTGCCCAGGACGATAGGTCGGAGCTGGCCTTCGCCTCCTGTCCGCATAGCGCCTCTGAGCAGCTACTGCAGACAGGAGGGACCTGCGGGCTTTCTGCCAGGTTCTCCGACAACGCCTGACCATCTGTTCCGCCGACCGAACCCCGGCTCCTGCCTCCTGTCCTGGGAACATGGGCGGAGCGTACCCATACTGGCACTCAAAGGGTGACATTCCCAGGGACGAGTGCCAGAGGGTGTTGTGTGCGTACTCCGCCCAAATCAGTTGGTCAGACCAGGTAGAGGGTGAGGAGGAGGCCAGACAGCGAAGGGTACGCTCCAGGTCTTGATTGACCCTCTCTGTCTGGCCGTTAGACTGGGGGTGGAAGCCAGATGTGAGGCTGGCCTCTGCCCCCAACAGTCGGCAAAATGCACCCCTGAACCGGCTGGTGAATTGGGGCCCACGGTCTGACACAATGTCAGAGGGGAGTCCGTGAACCCGAACCACCTGGTTGAGTACAAGATCTGCTGTCTCCTTAGCTGACGGCAGCTTTGGAAGAGCCACAAAGCAGCCATCCTTGGAGAACCTGTCCACAATGACTAGAATCACAGTGTTGCCACGTGATCGGGGCAATCCTGTGATAAAGTCAAGGGACAGGTGGGACCAAGGACGCGTGGGGACAGCCAGAGGGAGCAGCAGACCAGTGGGCCTGGTTCTTGGATCTTTGCATTGGGAGCACACCAAACAGGAAGCTACATGAGCACGCACGTCGCCTTCCATGCCGGGCCACCAGAATCGCCGGCGCAGAAGCTCGAGTGTGCGTGTAGTCCCTGGGTGTGCTGCCTGGGAGGATGCATGGCCCCACAGAAGCACCCGTTCCCTTACAGGCCCGGGTACGTATAGCGCCCCCCCGGATCGGGTTCAGTGAGGTGTGGGTGTGCTTGATAGAGGAGGGGGCTCCCACTGGCGAGAGAGAGCATCGGGCTTGGTGTTCTTCGAGCCCGGTCGGAACGATAACACAAAATCGAACCGAGTGAAAAACAATCCCCACCTGGCCTGGCGTGGATTAAGACGTTTGGCCTGTTGGATGTAGGCCAAATTCTTGTGATCCGTCCAGACCAGAAAGGGATGTTTTGCTCCCTCAAGCCAGTGTCTCCACTCCTCTAAAGCAAGCTTAACCGCCAATAATTCACGATCACCCACATTGTAATTCCGTTCAGCCGGGGTAAGGCGGTGGGAGAAGTAGGCGCAGGGGTGCAGCTTTTGGCCAGGACAAGACCGCTGGGAGAGGACTGCACCAATGCCTACCTCAGAGGCGTCTACCTCCATGATGAACGAAAGGTCCGGGTCGAGCAACTGGAGAACCGGGGCCGTGGTCAACAGGCGCCTTAGAGCGTCGAACGCTTCCTGGGCCTTCGTGGACCAAACGAACCCCCCTGACGTCTTCCTCATCAAAGCAGTCAAAGGGGCTGCCACAGAGCCAAAATTTCTCACGAACCTTCGGAAGAAGTTGGCAAAACCCAGGAAGCGCTGGACAAGGCGCAGAGAAGTTGGCCTGGGCCAGTTTTCCACGGCCTTGATTTTGGCCGGGTCCATGCGCAGGGTGTTGTGGGACACAGCAAAGCCCAAAAAGGAGATTGACTGCGCATGGAACTGTGATTTCTCCAGTTTAATGAACAGGTGGTTCTCCAGGAGCAACCGGAGAACCCGCCAGACGTGGGCGACGTGTTCGTCTACGGACTTACTATAGATGAAAATGTCATCCAAGTAGACGAACACGTACCTGTCCAAAGCCTCCCGGAGGACCTCGTTGATGTACCGTTGGAAGACGGCGGGCGCATTCATCAAACCAAATGGCATAACTAGGTTTTCGTAATGCCCAGACGGGGTGATGAACGGCGTCTTCCACTCATCACCCTCTTTGACCCTGACCAGGTTGTAGGCACTGCGCAGGTCCAGCTTGACGAAGATGGAGGCCTGCTGCAGTGCCTCAAAGGCTAAGGTCATGAGGGGTAACGGGTAGCTGTCTTTGACCGTTATTTTATTGAGGCCTCTGTAGTTAATACAGGGCCTCAACCCTCCATCCTTCTTCCCCACGAAGAAGAAGCTGGCCCCAGCCGGGGAAGTGGATGGCCGGATGAACCCTAAGGCCAAGGCCTCCTGGACATAGTCCTCCATTGCCTGACGCTCTGGTGCAGACAACGAAAACAGCCTACCCCTGGGGGGGGTAGTGCCAGGGAGGAGGTCAATAGCAATGTCAAAGGGTCTGTGGGGGGGCAGCAGCTGGGCCTGCCGCTTAATAAACACCTCCCGAAAGTCCCAGTACTCCTTTGGGACTCGTGAGGAGTCAAAACCTTCGGGACTGGTGTCAGTACCCACAGTAACCCTAGGAGTCTTGAGGCATGAGGACCGACAGACTGGCCCCCATGCCAAGACAGACCGGGATAGCCAATCCACATGAGGGTTATGACGCTGGAGCCAAGGGAACCCCAGCACCAACTGCAAGTCAGGAGCACTGATAATGAAGAACACTATCTGCTCGGTGTGAGGACCGACTCGCAGCGTGAGAGGGTGGGTTTGGTGGGACACCACCCCGGGCTCCAGTGACCGACCGTCTATGGCTGCTATGGGCATGGGCTCCCTCAAGGGGACCAGCGGCAGAGCCAACTTCCTGGCGAGGCCGGCATCTAAAAAGTTCCCTGCCGCTCCCGAGTCCAAAAAGGCAGGCAGGCAGACCTCAGACAACCCTGACACCCCCTGGGCCCGAGGGAGAACCGTCAGGTCCGTCAGTGGTCTCCCCTCCCCTGGCGGACGTTGGCATTTCCAGAGAGTTCGGGGCACGCAGAACGGAGGTGCCCGGAGACCCCACAGTAGAGGCACCTGCGCATGCAGGCCTCGCGCTCCTGCCGTGGCAGGCGAGTGTGCCCCAACTGCATGGGTTGGACACCACTGTTGGGAGGCTCTTCTTACCCCCGAAAAGAGCCTGAGACAGCAGGCAGGCCATGAGGAGCTCAAGGGGCCTTGCCACTCCGCGCCCAAACCGGGCCGCGGAGGCACATATGTCAGGTTGGTACTCCCGCACCGGGGTGGCCCAGGCTAATGCCCTACCGGTGAGGAGAGAGATGATATACGCCACCTTAGCACGCTCAGACGGAAAGCGGGATGGCTGCTGCTCGAATGCCAGTGAACATTGGAGGAGGAACCCTCTGCAGCCTCCAGGTTCACCAGCGTAGCGCTCTGGGGTCGGTAGAGAGGGTTCAGCACGAGGCACCACGGCTGCTACAGCTGCTTCAGCAGCCACGGCTGCTCCGGCAGCCACAGCCTTCAGGAGGTTGCCGGACAGTGAACTGAGCTACCAGAGTTGTCAGACCCTGCAGCTGAGAAAGAATCTACTGCAGGGCCTGCTCATGCCTCCCTACGATTGCCCCCTGACTAACTAGAGCAACCTTTGCCTGCTCTAGATCAAATGGCTCTGCTGGGTCCATGTCTTTGGCTGGATCTTTCTGTAATGAGGTTGGCCCACCGTTTGCAGCAAGAGTTGGCGTGCCGAGGTGAGGCGCTTGAGCTGGACGAGCTCATAGCACTCACCATCAGGCTTGACCAGCTCTCTGGTCATCCCACTTCCACCAGGCCCAGGGTGCTGGGGCGCCAGGTGCTGGTGGAGAAGGGCCAACCCCTCCTGTAGTTTCTAGTCATGCCACGTTCCCTCGCCATGTCGTCCAGCCCGCAGCCACCTCAGTCAGAGGACCTCTGGACAGCGAATCCATGGAGGTGGGCTTGTGCCACCTCATGCCCTCGTCCGCGCCCATGGTCCCAACCCCCAGTGTCAGCGCCCAGCACCTCGCGCCCTCCGAAGCCATGGCAGCGCCCAGCGCACCCAGTCAAGTCACGTTGGCGCCCAGCGTGCCCAGTCAGGTCACGTCGGCGCCCAGTGCGTCCAGTCAAGTCACATTTTGTTAAGACATTTAGTCTGAATAGAGCTGTATTGGGGAATTTACTGTTGTAATATGTTGTGTTTTTAGATTCAAAATTATTTGGTGGCTTAAGTCTTACTACAGGAGAACTTACTATTGTAGAGTGGTCATACATTTTTAGGGTTTGGGGCTGTTCTGGAGTTGGCAAACCTCAGCATAATTTTAATAACCCATCTAATTACAAGTAATTTACAAATAAAAAAATATAGTATAATTCTAAGTAGACAGTGACAGGGTAGTAACTTCAATCTTTTTTCACACTCAAATAACATAGAGAGGCCATTATTATGCCAACTATGGGTACAAATGCTTCAAAAGGAATTACTCCTGTTGATGTGGTTAAGAAAAATAATCCATTAATTAAAGGCATAACTAAGACATCAGTGAAATGGCACAAGAGTTGGCCTGACATTGACCAACCATGGCCAGTGGAGGGGACACTTAATCCAGATGTAATAAGGTAATGCAGGTGCTCGTGGCCACGTACAAGGCAAACCAAAAGAAAGGTAAGAAGGGCGAACAACATAAGGAGAAGAGACAGATGGAGCTTGGCATTCTTCAGTTGTTTGAACAAGAAGGACAGAAATTGGTCAGAGCAGCAAAGGATAAGAGAGAGTGGAGTGCAGAAGAAATGGAGAGACAGGTAAGGGGGAAAGAAAAGCAGATGGCAGAAATTAGTGCACCATTTTCACATGTTGACCCAGTAAAGAATCCCCCACCATATGAGAAGGAAGTGAAGTTTGAGGAGATCTATCCCCAGCTCCCAGTGATCACTCAAGAGGGCCACTATCGCATGATGAAGACCAAATAGTGGAAGCAGGAAAAGCAGAAACAATTATAAAGATGTATCCAATTTCCAAGAGTATGAAAAAAACAACATGTCTGCAAATTAAAGGTGAAGTGAAGACCAGGAGGACAAAAGCTGGAGATGATGTGGATCAGAGTGCTTGGGAAAAAGCAAGAGCAGTCAGGCGGATCCTGGTGAGGGCAGAAAGGAGAGGAGACAAGACGAGAAAGTATGAGGACTCTCTGAAAGAGTTCTGATGAAAGTGAATATGAAGGTGATGATCAAGATAAGGAACCCAAGAGTCTTTCCACCTCAAGAGGATTCTTTCAGACTACAGCCAGTACAAGAATGGAAGAAGACATAGAAAGGGCTATGAGAAATGTAGAGAGGTGTATAGACCAATGCCTTTCTCACATGGATACTGCTATAAGTTTAGAGAAGCAGAAAGCACTGGAGAAACAACTGAAGGAGCTACAGATGCAGAAGAAAGGAATTGAGGATGGAAGGCTCTCAGAAAGCAGACAAGGCATATGCATTGTGCCCAAAAAAAGTAATGTCATGTGACAAGATGTGTCCAGTGATTATCCGAGGACAGACATTAGAGTACAAGCCTTGGCAGAATACAGACATGTCTGATGTCCTGGTAAATTTCCCACTCTTCAAGTTGGAAGAGATCATGGTGGGAACACAACCTGCTGTAGGAGACATTAAGAGACTTCTTGCTAATCTCCTGGGAGTTCCAGCCATGGAAGAAATTCTGCAAAAAGCTAGATTCGATCGCTATGTGGGAGCAGTGGTAAATGATCCAGAACTGTTTGCTGCAATTAGAGGTCGGGTGTGGACAGCATTGAGAGACACATTTCCAACAAATATACATCCTGATAACATTCTCATTGAACCATTGGGGGAGGAAGAAAGTCCTAGAGCCTATGTGTCAAGAGCCCATCAAGTGTGAAGAAATGTCACAGGGCATGACCCGGAAGCGAATCAAATGGAACAATCCATCCTTCGAGCTAAAATATAGAAAGGACTGCCTTTACGAGTGAGAAGCAAACTGGCAGAAGTTGTAGGGTTAGGAAGTTTGGCAAAAGGAGTTTACACAGACCACATTGCTCATCAAGTGGAGTTGCACAGGAAGAAAGAACGGGACCAAAAAGAGCAAGACCAAGAGACCCTCAGAAAACTGACTCACATACAACTGGTGGAGAACAAGAAAAAAGAAAAGAAGCAAGCTCTGGTTATACCAAGCCAGCCTCCACAAAATCAGCAAGATCAGCCCTCACAACAACTACAGCCAAATCAGGTTCATCCTCAATTGACTCAACTGTCATCAATGGGTCCAGGTGTCTCCTGGCCACAGCCAGTCTTTGGTCAGGTACAGGTCTGGAGAGGTTGGGATCAAGGAATCATAGGAAGAGGAAGAGGAGAAAGATGTGATCCGACCTTTCAACAGTCTCTTGAAGCATGCTATAACTGTGGAATGATAGGTCACTTTGCTCGAGAGTGCTACTGAACCATGGTAGATACACATTGACTATGCCAAGGCTTAGAGATTAGTATAGGCTTCTAGAACAGAAAGATTTCAGCCTAGTAAGGTGTGCCACAGTGAAGCCTGTTTCAGCACAACTTGCGAGTCAACAGAATCATGTTTATTGGCAGAAGGGGTCCAAAGCGTGAGTTAGTAGTGGACTTTGTTGACATGATAAAACCAATAGGAGATAATATATATGTTAGGTGGACTGATTTTCAAGATGGCCAGGGGCCTGTCCAACCAAACAGAAAGATGTATATTCCGTTGCCAAGTTTCTGTGCAGAGAAGTCATAAGCAGGTGGGGACTTCCAGATCAGACATCCTAAGATAATGGGAAGGAGTTCGTGGATAAGACAGTGAAATTCATTTTAATTGGGGATTAAACAGTCTTGGGGCAGTGTATCATCCTTAAAGTTAAGGAATTTGTAAGAAAATGAATAGTGTTCTGAAGAACTGCATTGTGAAAAAGAGTTTAAATAGTTTGACAGTATAATACTGTTGTTGTGGAATTTGTATTTGATGTTTTGAAGAAAAGATATTGGCTGTTGTTTTCTATTTTTCCATTTAGACTAGCAGTGGGGAGTACCATTGTGGGGTGACTGGTGTTCAGAGATCTCAAGCTGCAGAAAGGGGTCAGACATTGATGGACATTACAAATCTGAAGATCTGATGAACTTTTGAACAAGGACATTGTAAAGGCATCCATCCAGACTCACCATCAAGGAACAACGTTGCTGATGAATTGCAATGTGACACTTTTAAACTTTCATTGTTCTCAACTGTCATTTATACAAACCAGATTCCAAAAAAGTTGGGACACTAAACAAATTGTGAATAAAAACTGAATGCAATGATGTGGAGATGGCCAATGTCAATATTTTATTCGTAATAGAACATAGATGACAGATCAAAAGTTTAATCTGAGTAAATGCAACATTTTAAAGGAGAAATATGTTGATTCAAAATTTCATGGCATCAACAAATCCCAAAAAAGTTGGGACAAGACCATTTTTACCACTGTGTGGCATCCCCCCTTCTTCTTACAACACTCAACAGACGTCTGGGGACAGAGGAGACCAGTTTCTCAAGTTTAGAAATAGGAATGCTCTCCCATTCTTGTCTAATACAGGCCTCTAACTGTTCCATCGTCTTGGGCCTTCTTCCTCTTTATGATGCGCCAAATGTTCTCTATAGGTGAAAGATCTGGACAGGCTGGCTGCCATCTGCAGGCTGGCCATTTCAGTACCCGGATCCTTCTCCTACGTAGCCATGATGTTGTGATTGCTACAGAATGTGGTCTGTCATTATCTTGTTGAAAAATGCAGGGTCTTCCCTGAAAGAGATGACGTCTAGATGGGAGCATATGTTGTTCTAGAACCTGAACATAGTTCTCTGCATTAATGGTGCCTTTCCAGACATGCAAGCTGCCCATGCAACAAGCACTCATGCAACCCCATACCATCAGTGATGCAGGCTTCTGAACGGAGGGTTGATAACAACTTGGGTTATCCTTGTCCTCTCTGGTCCGGATGACATGGTGTCCCATAAAGAACTTCAAATCGTGACTCATCTGACCACAGAACAGTCTTCCATTTTGCCACACTCCATTTTAAAAGACCCCTGGCCCAGTGCAAACGTCTGAGCTTGTGGAGCTTGCTTAGAAATGGCTTCCTCTTTGCACTGTAGAGTTTCAGCTGGCAACGGCGGATGGCACGGTGGATTGTGTTCACTGACAATGATTTCTGGAAGTATTCCTGAGCCCATTCTGTTATTTCCTTGACAGTGGCATTCCTGTTTGAGGTGCAGTGACGTTTAAGGGCCCGGAGATCACAAGCATCCAGTAGAGTTTTACGGCCTTGACCCTTACGCACAGCGATTGTTCCAGATTCTCTAAATCTTTTGATGATGTTAAGCACGGTTGATGATGATAACTTAAAAGTCTTTGCTATTTTACGCTGGGTAACACCATTCTGGTATTGCTGCACTATCTTTCTGTGCAACAATGGTGGAATTGGTGATTCTCTTACCATCTTGGCTTCAGAGAGACACTGACACTCTGAGAAGCTCTTTTTATACCCAATCATGTTGTCAATTGACCTAATTAGTGTTAATTGGTCTTCCAGCTGTTCGTTATATGCTCAATTTCCTTTTTCCAGCCACTTATTGCTACTTGTTCCAACTTTTTTGTGATTTGTTGATGCCATGAAATTGTGAATCAACATATTTCTCCTTTAAAATGTTACATTTACTCAGATTAAACTTTTGATCTGTCATCTATGTTCTATTACGAATAAAATATTGACATTGGCCATCTCCACATCATTGCATTCAGTTTTTATTCACAATTTGTTTAGTGTCCCAACTTTTTTGGAATCCGGTTTGTAACTGTATATACCCTAAACAAGCTAATTGTTGACATAGTAGTAGTATGTTTAACCTATTGTTATTATATCATAAACAAGTTGTAAGATGATGTATTTTATTGTGAGTAAGCACAGTGTGACCTCAGGGGTTTTGTTCTTTTCTCGACACTGGGGATAATAATGGTAGGCAGGGACAGGTGTATTGGAAGGTCTGATGGGTCGACCAGCCTGAAAGTACACATTATTTTTGGTTCAATGAGTTTCCACATGTAGTTACTCACACTTGTAGGTTTCCATATTCAGTATCTGTATTGGTAAGACATTCCTTCTTTTTATATTGGTCTGGAGTATAGTACATGGTCGCCTAGGGCAGAGGGACCGTGAGAGAGTTTTTCCTGTCTTACAGTTTTTCTCGATTGTTTACACACAAATACTGGTACTTGAAACACAATGACCACAACATGTAACTCATGCACCAACCCCCTGAACCAATTCTGCTAAACTACAAGCACAATTCCTGCTTTACACTCAAATTGCAGTTCTAAAACACACTTTTTTCAAAACACTACACACAATTGTCATGAAGAAAATCTCATGTTTTCACAAGGAACACACTGTTCAAAACTCTAAAGTTAATTGCCCTACTATGCACACTGACTCCTCACATGTGCAAACACTTAACACACGTTAACACTTAGAAATCAGAGCTTTAGCATAAAAGGGCAACAGGTGAGCTCTTCTGTTTTGGAGCAATGGATGCCAATGTTGGAAACAGAGGCAGAGTCAGAGCCAGAGGAGTGAGAGTAAGAGGAGGACGATGGGGAGGACGAGGACGAGGAAGGCATTTCTGATGAGATCCGAGCCACTTTGGTTGACCATGTGGTCAACCATGGTCTAACAATGAGGGAGGCTGGGCAAAGAGTACAGACAAATTTGAACAGGTATACTGTAGCATCCATCATCCGGACTTTCCGCAATGAGAATAGGTAAGAAATATACTCTCACTAGAAAACTGCAGTACTGTACTGTACTCAATGAGTACAGTAGTGCAGTATTTTTCTGTAGGACATTGTGTTTCAAGTATTCGGGAAATGTATTCCTACTTTGTATTCCTACACAGTATTTACAGCATTGTACTCTTTTTTTTATTGCAGAACTGAAAGATTACCAACACAAGGTGGATGGGGACGTCTTCTGTCTCCTGAACAGGAAACAGAGATCATGAACATGGTTCTAGAAAATAACGCCATTACCTTACAGCAAATACAAAGAAAAATAATAGAAAACAATGAGATATTTCAAAATATTGATAGGGTAAGCTTATCAATGCTGGACCGTGTCTTGCACAGAAATAATTTGAGGATGAAGCAGGTCTACAGGGTGCCATTTGATCGCAATTCTGAAAGAGTCAAAGAATTGCGATATAACTATGTGCAAGTACGTCCTATACATTTCCAAAATTTATGCATACTGTCAACATTGTATAAATTATACATATTTCTTTCTATTATATTGTAATCATAATGATTGTGCTTCACAATAGTGACCACTCCATGTCTACTTCTGATATCGTCATGTGTGTTTTAGAGAGTCCTTGAGCTGGAGGTGGCTGCAGTGGAGCACCAGTTCATTTTCACTGATGCTGTGGCCAGACCGAAACAGTAGAGAGGATGCAGCATAGGGTTTTTTTTGTTTTGTTTTATTTTACTTTAACTGTATACAGTAATTCTGTTATTTTGTATTTAGACTGTATGTGCACTGTATGTGCAACTTTGTGTTGGTTGGGATGTACACTGTTTACATTGTTTTTGTGGGAAAAATGAAATATATTTGTTACCGTGTATTTGTGTGTTCTGAGTATAAAAACAATATTCTAAAATGTTTTACAACACACACATGTACTGTCTGTAGTAAGTGTAACACTGAACAAAAAAAAGGCCTAAGTCATTATGATGAATGGAGATGTTTTCCATTCATCATAGTTCAGTGTTTTCCATTCATCATAGTGTTTTACATTGAGCACATCAGTGTTCAACTGGTTCTTATAAATGTCTATTCATATAATGGTTTGTGTGTGTCATCTGAAAACAAAATACCATTTTGAGAAGAGATAACATTGTTTTGAATGTAAAGTTTCATTTTGCAGGAGAATTGAGGGGTTTTGCCCATTGTGTGTGTGTTTTTCAATTTGTGTTCTGAGTTCTGAGAGTATGAGGCATGCTTTCAGAAAATGTGTGTAAACAATCAAGAAAAACTGTAAGTGATTGAGGGATATTCAAGGTGAGATAGCTGCCTGTCAGGTTTTCGCTCTCACACTCCATAAAATTGGTTCTGAAGAAGGCACGCATTGAAGGAATAGTGGAATAGTGTAACCATGTGTGCGATACTCTTCTATTTGTTTGAGCCTCTGATTAGGCTCAAAGGGGGGCAATATCTGATATATTTATTGGCTATGCAGATGTTCATAGGCCTGAAGGAATAGTATGGAGTTGAGGAATAATATGGTGAGGCCCATGGGGTAGACTTGGAAAAGAGAGTGGGATCCGTTTCCAGACCTAATGTGAGAAACTGTACATGAACTAAATGACCATAAGATGTTGTTTAGATCAGACATACTCTTGGGTGTACGTAACTGAGATGTTAAGGGGTCCAGCTGTGTCTGCAGCACGTAGACCACGTAAGTAATGGTGGGGGCTAATGAATATTTCTTATGGATGAAATGCAGACATCCTGCATATGGGAACAGTCCAACAACATATGACATATAGTAGGGTATAAAACATAAGGTATTGTCTGAGGAAGAGAGAGAGAGAAGAGGGGCACCCAGAATTGACAGAATCTCTCCACACTGTACTTTGGATTGGAATAAAATGTTTCATTGTCACAGCTGAAAAACGGTGGTCACGAGTCTCCTTTTAAAAGAAGTGCTCCTCCGGAGAAGAAAGAAACACAACACTTTTTAGGGAGAAAATACGTTTCTGCACTCTAGAGAGAGGCTCAAATGCCTCAGTCACAACGTGCGTTGAGCAGTATTTGGATATGAGAAGCTCATGTACTCACAGGAATGAATAAACTCTGTTTAAAATGGGTCAGAAACAAAGGGAATTGCAGAAATACTTGTTGTGTTTTGCAAGTCAAACCACTTGGGTTCATTTGCTTTGTTCATTTTAGATCTAACCTGTTAGTGCTTCTCTCACTCTAAAAATGTGTTTCTGCAATAGAGAAAGTCCCTAGAACGCTTCTTCAGCAATAGAACCAATTTGACCAATATAGTAAAGTCAAAACCTTACACACAGAAAAGGTGTTTTTTTTTTTTTACTTTTTCATCAGTTCAGTGTAAATTTTCCTTTTAAAGGACAAAATAAGTTTCTGGACTCTAGAGAGAAACTTATACGCCTTAAACTGTCACAACGTGCTCTGAGCAGTTATTTAATATGAGAAGCTCATTTAAACATAGGAATGATTTAACTTGCTTTAAATGGGTTAGTAACAAAGGGAACTGCAGGTCAATTTGTGTTTTATAAAAGATCGACCCACTGGGTTCATTTCCTTATTTCATTTTGGATATGATCCGTTAGTGCTTTTCTTGCTGTGAGAACGTGTTTCTGCAAACGAGAAAGATACTAAAGCATTTCTAAAGTCTCCCAAAATGCTTTACTTTAACATAAAAATGATTTGAACAGTTCTGTGAGGGAAAAAGCCCACATTACAAAGGACTGTTTTTTTTTGGACGTTAAAAACATGTTTTCAAAGCAGAAACTGTCAACTGGGTTCATATTTGTTCAGTTTAGCGTTAACTTTATTGGATTGTTGTTTTTAAGGAGAAAATACATTTCTGCACTGTAGAGAAAGGCTGAAACGCCTTAAAAAGTCACAACGTGCGTTGAGCAGTATTTGGATATAAGAAGCTCATGTACTCACAGGAATAAATAAACTCTGTTTAAAATGGGACAGAAACAAAGGGAATTGCATAAATACTTGTTGTGTTTTGCAAATCAAACCACTTGGGGTCATTTACTTTGTTCATTTCAGATCTAACCTGTTGGTTCTTCTCTCACTCTGAAAATGTGTTTCTGCAAGCGAGAATGTCCCTAGAGCATTTCTTCTGCAAAAGAAGGCATTGACTGGGTTCATATTTGTTCAGTTTAGTGTTATCTTTGTTGGATTGTTGTTTTTAGGGTGAAAATACAATTCTGCACTGTAGAGAGAGGCTGAAACACCTTAAACAGTCACAACGTGCATTGAGCAGTATTTGGATATGAGAATCTCATGTACTCACAGGAATGAATAAACTCTTTTTAAAATGGGTCAGAAACAAAGGGAATTGCAGAAATACTTGTTGTGTTTTGCAAATCAAACCACTTGGGGTCATTTGCTTTGTTCATGTCAGATCTAACCTGATTGTGCTTCTCTCACACTGAAAACATGTTTCTGCAAGCGAGAAAGTCCCTAGAGCGTTTCTTCTGCAAAAAAACGCATTAACTGGGTTCATATTTGTTCAGTTTAGTGTTAACCCCCATTAACAGTTTAGTTTTAACCCCCATTAACTGGGTTCATATTTGTTCAGTTTAGAGTTAACTTTGTTGGATTGTTGTTTTTAGGGAGAAAATACATTTCTGCACTGTAGAGAGAGGCTGAAACGCCTTAAACAGTCACAATGTACGTTGAGCAGTATTTGGATATGAGAAGCTCATGTACTCAAAGGAATGAATAAACTCTGTTTAAAATGGGTCAGAAACAAAGGAAATTGCAGAAATACTTGTTGTGTTTCACAAATCAAACCACTTGGGGTCATTTGCTATGTTCATTTCAGATCTAACCTGTTGGTTCTTCTCTCACTCTGAAAACGTGTTTCTGCAAGCGAGAATGTCCCTAGAGCGTTTCTTCTGCAAAAGAACACATTAACTGGGTTCATATTTGTTCAGTTTTGTGTCAACTTTGTTGGATTGTTGTTTTTAGGGAGAAAATACATTTCTGCACTGTAGAGAGAGGCTGAAATGCCTTAAACAGTCACAACGTGCGTTGAGCAGTATTTGGATATGAGAAGCTCATGTACTCACAGGAATGAATAAACTCTGTTTAAAACGGGTCAGTATCAAAGGGAATTGCAGAAATACTTGTTGTGTTTTGCCAATCAAACCACTTGGGGTCATTTGCTTTGTTCATTTCAGATCTAACCTGTTGGTTCTTCTCTCACTCTGAAAACGTGTTTCTGCAAGCGAGAATGTCCCTAGAGCGTTTCTTTTGCAAAAGAACGCATTAACTGGGTTCATATTTGTTCAGTTTAGAGTTAACTTTGATGGATTGTTGTTTTTAGGGAGAAAATACATTTCTGCACTGTAGAGAGAGGCTGAAACGCCTTAAACAGTCACAACGTGCGTTGAGCAGTATTTGGATATGAGAAGCTCATGTACTCACAGGAATGAATAAACTCTGTTTAAAATGGTTCAGAAACAAAGGGAATTGCATAAATACTTGTTGTATTTTGCAAATCAAACCACTTGGGGTCCTTTGCTATGTTCATTTCAGATCTAACCTGTTGGTTCTTCTCTCACTCTGAAAACGTGTTTCTGCAAGCGAGAATGTCCCTAGAGCGTTTCTTCTGCAAAAGAACGCATTAACTGGGTTCATATTTGTTCAGTTTAGTGTTAACCCCCATTAACAGTTTAGTTTTAACCCCCATTAACTGGGTTCATATTTGTTCAGTTTAGAGTTAACTTTGTTGGATTGTTGTTTTTAGGGAGAAAATACATTTCTGCACTCTAGAGAGAGGCTGAAACGCCTTAAACAGTCACAATGTGCGTTGAGCAGTATTTGGATATGAGAAGCTCATGTACTCACAGGAATGAATAAACTCTGTTTAAAATGGGTCAGAAACAAAGGAAATTGCAGAAATACTTGTTGTGTTTCGCAAATCAAACCACTTGGGGTCATTTGCTATGTTCATTTCAGATCTAACCTGTTGGTTCTTCTCTCACTCTGAAAACGTGTTTCTGCAAGCGAGAATGTCCCTAGAGCGTTTCTTCTGCAAAAGAACGCATTAACTGGGTTCATATTTGTTCAGTTTAGTGTTAACCCCCATTAACAGTTTAGTTTTAACCCCCATTAACTGGGTTCATATTTGTTCAATTTAGAGTTAACTTTGTTGGATTGTTGTTTTTAGGGAGAAAATACATTTCTGCACTGTAGAGAGAGGCTGAAACGCCTTAAACAGTCACAATGTGCGTTGAGCAGTATTTGGATATGAGAAGCTCATGTACTCAAAGGAATGAATAAACTCTGTTTAAAATGGGTCAGAAACAAAGGAAATTGCAGAAATACTTGTTGTGTTTCGCAAATCAAACCACTTGGGGTCATTTGCTATGTTCATTTCAGATCTAACCTGTTGGTTCTTCTCTCACTCTGAAAACGTGTTTCTGCAAGCGAGAATGTCCCTAGAGCGTTTCTTCTGCAAAAGAACACATTAACTGGGTTCATATTTGTTCAGTTTTGTGTCAACTTTGTTGGATTGTTGTTTTTAGGGAGAAAATACATTTCTGCACTGTAGAGAGAGGCTGAAATGCCTTAAACAGTCACAACGTGCGTTGAGCAGTATTTGGATATGAGAAGCTCATGTACTCACAGGAATGAATAAACTCTGTTTAAAATGGGTCAGAAACAAAGGGAATTGCAGAAATACTTGTTGTATTTTGCAAATCAAACCACTTGGGGTCCTTTGCTATGTTCATTTCAGATCTCACCTGTTGGTTCTTCTCTCACTCTGAAAACGTGTTTCTGCAAGCGAGAATGTCCCTAGAGCGTTTCTTCTGCAAAAGAACGCATTAACTGGGTTCATATTTGTTCAGTTTAGCGTTAACTTTGTTGGATTGTTGTTTTTAGGGAGAAAATACATTTCTGCACTGTAGAGAGAGGCTGAAACGCCTTAAACAGTCACAACGTGCGTTGAGCAGTATTTGGATATGAGAAGCTCATGTACTCACAGGAATGAATAAACTCTGTTTAAAACGGGTCAGTATCAAAGGGAATTGCAGAAATACTTGTTGTGTTTTGCCAATCAAACCACTTGGGGTCATTTGCTTTGTTCATTTCAGATCTAACCTGTTGGTTCTACTCTCACTCTGAAAACGTGTTTCTGCAAGCGAGAATGTCCCTAGAGCGTTTCTTTTGCAAAAGAACGCATTAACTGGGTTCATATTTGTTCAGTTTAGAGTTAACTTTGTTGGATTGTTGTTTTTAGGGAGAAAATACATTTCTGCACTGTAGAGAGAGGATAAGCGCCTTAAACAGTCACAACGTGCGTTGAGCAGTATTTGGATATGAGAAGCTCATGTACTCACAGGAATGAATAAACTGTTTAAAATGGGTCAGAAACAAAGGGAATTGCAGAAATACTTGTTGTGTTTTGCAAATCAAACCACTTGGGGTCCTTTGCTATGTTCATTTCAGATCTAACCTGTTAGTTCTTCTCTCACTCTGAAAACGTGTTTCTGCAAGCGAGAGAATGTCCCTAGAGCGTTTCTTCTGAAAAAGAACGCATTAACTGGGTTCATATTTGTTCAGTTTAGAGTTAACTTTGTTGGATTGTTGTTTATAGGGAGAAAATACATTTCTGCACTGTAGAGAGAGGCTGAAACGCCTTAAACAGTCACAACGTGCGTTGAGCAGTATTTGGATATGAGAAGCTCATGTTCTCACAGGAATGAATAAACTGTTTAAAATGGGTCAGAAACAAAGGGAATTGCAGAAATACTTGTTGTGTTTCGCAAATCAAACCATCGGGTTCATTTGCTATGTTCAATTCAGATCTAACCTGTTAGTTCTTCTCTCACTCTGAAAACGTGTTTCTGCAAGCGAGAATGTCCCTAGAGCGTTTCTTCTGCAAAAGTACGCATTAACTGGGTTCATATTTGTTCAGTTTAGAGTTAACTTTGTTGGATTGTTGTTTTTAGGGAGAAAATACATTTCTGCATTGTAGAGAGAGGCTGAAACGCATTAAACAGTCACAACGTGCGTTGAGCAGTATTTGGATATGAGAAGCTCATGTACTCACAGGAATGAATAAACTGTTTAAAATGGGTCAGAAACAAAGGGAATTGCAGAAATACTTGTTGTGTTTTGCAAATCAAACCACTTGGGGTCATTTGCTATGTTCATTTCAGATCTAACCTGTTAGTTCTTCTCTCACTCTGAAAACGTGTTTCTGCAAGCGAGAGAATGTCCCTAGAGCGTTTCTTCTGCAAAAGAACGCATTAACTGGGTTCATATTTGTTCAGTTTAGAGTTAACTTTGTTGGATTGTTGTTTTTAGGGAGAAAATACATTTCTGCACTGTAGAGAGAGGCTGAAACGCCTTAAACAGTCACAACGTGCGTTGAGCAGTATTTGGATATGAGAAACTCATGTACTCACAGGAATGAATAAACTCTGTTTAAAATGGGTCAGAAACAAAGGGAATTGCTGAAATACTTGTGTTTTGCAAATCAAACCACTTGGGGTCATTTGCTATGTTCATTTCAGATCTAACCTGTTGGTTCTTCTCTCACTCTGAAAACGTGTTTCTGCAAGCGAGAGAATGTCCCTAGAGCGTTTCTTCTGCAAAAGAACGCATTATCTGGGTTCATATTTGTTCAGTTTAGAGTTAACTTTGTTGGATTGTTGTTTTTAGGGAGAAAATACATTTCTGCATTGTAGAGAGAGGCTGAAACGCCTTAAACAGTCACAACGTGCGTTGAGCAGTATTTGGATATGAGAAGCTCATGTACTCACAGGAATGAATAAACTGTTTAAAATGGGTCAGAAACAAAGGGAATTGCAGAAATACTTGTTGTGTTTTGCAAATCAAACCACTTGGGGTCATTTGCTATTTTCATTTCAGATCTAACCTGTTAGTTCTTCTCTCACTCTGAAAACGTGTTTCTGCAAGCGAGAATGTCCCTAGAGCGTTTCTTCTGTAAAAGAACGCATTAACTGGTTTCATATTTGTTCAGTTTAGAGTTAACTTTGTTGGATTGTTGTTTTTAGGGAGAAAATACATTTCTGCACTGTAGAGAGAGGCTGAAACGCCTTAAACAGTCACAATGTGCGTTGAGCAGTATTTGGATATGAGAAGCTCATGTTCTCACAGGAATGAATAAACTGTTTAAAATGGGTCAGAAACAAAGGGAATTGCAGAAATACTTGTTGTGTTTTGCAAATCAAACCACTTGGGGTCATTTGCTATGTTCATTTCAGATCTAACCTGTTGGTTCTTCTCTCACTCTGAAAACGTGTTTCTGCAAGCGAGAATGTCCCTAGAGCGTTTCTTCTGCAAAAGAACGCATTAACTGGGTTCATATTTGTTCAGTTTAGCGTTAACTTTGTTGGATTGTTGTTTTTAGGGAGAAAATACATTTCTGCACTGTAGAGAGAGGCTGAAACGCCTTAAACAGTCACAACGTGCGTTGAGCAGTATTTGGATATGAGAAGCTCATGTACTCACAGGAATGAATAAACTCTGTTTAAAACGGGTCAGTATCAAAGGGAATTGCAGAAATACTTGTTGTGTTTTGCCAATCAAACCACTTGGGGTCATTTGCTTTGTTCATTTCAGATCTAACCTGTTGGTTCTACTCTCACTCTGAAAACGTGTTTCTGCAAGCGAGAATGTCCCTAGAGCGTTTCTTTTGCAAAAGAACGCATTAACTGGGTTCATATTTGTTCAGTTTAGAGTTAACTTTGTTGGATTGTTGTTTTTAGGGAGAAAATACATTTCTGCACTGTAGAGAGAGGATAAGCGCCTTAAACAGTCACAACGTGCGTTGAGCAGTATTTGGATATGAGAAGCTCATGTACTCACAGGAATGAATAAACTGTTTAAAATGGGTCAGAAACAAAGGGAATTGCAGAAATACTTGTTGTGTTTTGCAAATCAAACCACTTGGGGTCCTTTGCTATGTTCATTTCAGATCTAACCTGTTAGTTCTTCTCTCACTCTGAAAACGTGTTTCTGCAAGCGAGAGAATGTCCCTAGAGCGTTTCTTCTGAAAAAGAACGCATTAACTGGGTTCATATTTGTTCAGTTTAGAGTTAACTTTGTTGGATTGTTGTTTATAGGGAGAAAATACATTTCTGCACTGTAGAGAGAGGCTGAAACGCCTTAAACAGTCACAACGTGCGTTGAGCAGTATTTGGATATGAGAAGCTCATGTTCTCACAGGAATGAATAAACTGTTTAAAATGGGTCAGAAACAAAGGGAATTGCAGAAATACTTGTTGTGTTTTGCAAATCAAACCACTTGGGGTCATTTGCTATGTTCATTTCAGATCTAACCTGTTAGTTCTTCTCTCACTCTGAAAACGTGTTTCTGCAAGCGAGAGAATGTCCCTAGAGCGTTTCTTCTGCAAAAGAACGCATTAACTGGGTTCATATTTGTTCAGTTTAGAGTTAACTTTGTTGGATTGTTGTTTTTAGGGAGAAAATACATTTCTGCACTGTAGAGAGAGGCTGAAACGCCTTAAACAGTCACAACGTGCGTTGAGCAGTATTTGGATATGAGAAACTCATGTACTCACAGGAATGAATAAACTCTGTTTAAAATGGGTCAGAAACAAAGGGAATTGCTGAAATACTTGTGTTTTGCAAATCAAACCACTTGGGGTCATTTGCTATGTTCATTTCAGATCTAACCTGTTGGTTCTTCTCTCACTCTGAAAACGTGTTTCAGCACGCGAGAAAGTCCCTAGAGCGTTTCTTCTGCAAAAGAACGCATTAACTGGGTTCATATTTGTTCAGTTTAGTGTTAACTTTGTTGGATTGTTGTTTTTAGGGAGAAAATAAATTTCTGCACTGTAGGGAGAGGCTGAAACGCCTTAAACAGTCACAACGTGCGTTGAACAGTATTTGGATATGAGAAGCTCATGTACTCACAGGAATGAATAAACTCTGTTTAAAACGGATCAGAAACAAAGGGAATTGCAGAAATACTTGTAGTGTACTGCAAATCAAACCACTTGGGTTCATTTGCTATGTTCATTTCAGATCTAAGCTGTTGGTTCTTCTCTCACTCTGAAAACGTGTTTCTGCAAGCGAGAATGTCTCTAGAGCGTTTCTTCTGCAAAAGAACGCATTAACTGGGTTCATATTTGTTCAGTTTAGTGTTAACTTTGTTGGATTGTTGTTTTTAGGGAGAAAATACATTTTTGCCCTGTAGAGAGAGAGGCTGAAACGCCTTAAACAGTCACAACGTGCGTTGAACAGTATTTGGATATGAGAAGCTCATGTACTCACAGGAATGAATAAACTCGGTTTAAAATGGGTCAGAAGCAAAGGGAATTGCAGAAATACTTGTTGTGTTTTGCAAATCAAACCACTTGGGTTCATTTGCTATATGTTCATTTCCGATCTAACCTGTTGGTTCTTCTCTCACTCTGAAAACGTGTTTCTGCAAGCGAGAATGTCTCTAGAGCGTTTCTTCTGCAAAAGAACGCATTAACTGGGTTCATATTTGTTCAGTTTAGTGTTAACTTTGTTGGATTGTTGTTTTTAGGGAGAAAATACATTTCTGCACTGTAGAGAGAGGCTGAAACGCCTTAAACAGTCACAATGTGCGTTGAGCAGTATTTGGATATGAGAAGCTCATGTTCTCACAGGAATGAATAAACTGTTTAAAATGGGTCAGAAACAAAGGGAATTGCAGAAATACTTGTTGTGTTTTGCAAATCAAACCACTTGGGGTCATTTGCTATGTTCATTTCAGATCTAACCTGTTAGTTCTTCTCTCACTCTGAAAACGTGTTTCTGCAAGCGAGAATGTCCCTAGAGCGTTTCTTCTGTAAAAGAAAGCATTAACTGGGTTCATATTTGTTCAGTTTAGAGTTAACTTTGTTGGATTGTTGTTTTTAGGGAGAAAATACATTTCTGCACTGTAGAGAGAGGCTGAAACGCCTTAAACAGTCACAACGTGCGTTGAGCAGTATTTGGATATGAGAAGCTCATGTACTCACAGGAATGAATAAACTGTTTAAAATGGGTCAGAAACAAAGGGAATTGCAGAAATACTTGTTGTGTTTTGCAAATCAAACCACTTGGGGTCATTTGCTATTTTCATTTCAGATCTAACCTGTTAGTTCTTCTCTCACTCTGAAAAGGTGTTTCTGCAAGCGAGAATGTCCCTAGAGCGTTTCTTCTGTAAAAGAACGCATTAACTGGGTTCATATTTGTTCAGTTTAGAGTTAACTTTGTTGGATTGTTGTTTTTAGGGAGAAAATACATTTCTGCACTGTAGAGAGAGGCTGAAACGCCTTAAACAGTCACAACGTGCGTTGAGCAGTATTTGGATATGAGAAGCTCATGTTCTCACAGGAATGAATAAACTGTTTAAAATGGGTCAGAAACAAAGGGAATTGCAGAAATACTTGTTGTGTTTTGCAAATCAAACCACTTGGGGTTATTTGCTATGTTCATTTCAGATCTAACCTGTTAGTTCTTCTCTCACTCTGAAAACGTGTTTCTGCAAGCGAGAATGTCCCTAGAGCGTTTCTTCTGCAAAAGAACGCATTAACTAGGTTCATATTTGTTCAGTTCAGAGTTAACTTTGTTGGATTGTTGTTTTTAGGGAGAAAATACATTTCTGCACTGTAGAGAGAGGCTGAAACGCGTTAAACAGTCACAATGTGCGTTGAGCCGTATTTGGATATGAGAAGCTCATGTTCTCACAGGAATGAATAAACTGTTTAAAATGGGTCAGAAACCAAGGGAATTGCAGAAATACTTGTTGTGTTTTGCAAATCAAACCATCGGGTTCATTTGCTATGTTCATTTCAGATCTAACCTGTTAGTTCTTCTCTCACTCTGAAAACGTGTTTCTGCAAGCGAGAATGTCCCTAGAGCGTTTCTTCTGCAAAAGAACGCATTAACTGGGTTCATATTTGTTCAGTTTAGAGTTAACTTTGTTGGATTGTTGTTTTTAGGGAGAAAATACATTTCTGCACTGTAGAGAGAGACTGAAACGCCTTAAACAGTCACAACGTGCGTTGAGCAGTATTTGGATATGAGAAGCTCATGTACTCACAGGAATGAATAAACTGTTTAAAATGTGTCAGAAACAAAGAGAATTTCAGAAATACTTGTTGTGTTTTGCCAATCAAACCACCGAGTTATTTGCTGTGTTCATTTCAGATCTAACCTGTTGGTTCTTCTCTCACTCTGAAAACGTGTTTCTGCAAGCGAGAATGTCCCTAGAGCGTTTCTTCTGTAAAAGAAAGCATTAACTGGGTTCATATTTGTTCAGTTTAGAGTTAACTTTGTTGGATTGTTGTTTTTAGGGAGAAAATACATTTCTGCACTGTAGAGAGAGGCTGAAACGCCTTAAACAGTCACAACGTGCGTTGAGCAGTATTTGGATATGAGAAGCTCATGTTCTCACAGGAATGAATAAACTGTTTAAAATGGGTCAGAAACAAAGGGAATTGCAGAAATACTTGTTGTGTTTTGCAAATCAAACCACTTGGGGTCATTTGCTATGTTCATTTCAGATCTAACCTGTTAGTTCTTCTCTCACTCTGAAAACGTGTTTCTGCAAGCGAGCACGTCCCTAGAGCGTTTCTTCTGTAAAAGAAAGCATTAACTGGGTTCATATTTGTTCAGTCTAGAGTTAACTTTCTTGGATTGTTGTTTTTAGGGAGAAAATACATTTCTGCACTGTAGAGAGAGGCTGAAACGCCTTAAACAGTCACAACGTGCGTTGAGCCGTATTTGGATATGAGAAGCTCATGTTCTCACAGGAATGAATAAACTGTTTAAAATGGGTCAGAAACAAAGGGAATTGCAGAAATACTTGTTGTGTTTCACAAATCAAACCATCGGGTTCATTTGCTATGTTCATTTCAGATCTAACCTGTTAGTTCTTCTCTCACTCTGAAAACGTGTTTCTGCAAGCGAGAATGTCCCTAGAGCGTTTCATCTGCAAAAGAACGCATTAACTGGGTTCATATTTGTTCAGTTTAGAGTTAACTTTGTTGGAATGTTGTTTTTAGGGAGAAAATACATTTCTGCACTGTAGAGAGAGGCTGAAACGCCTTAAACAGTCACAACGTGCGTTGAGCAGTATTTGGATATGAGAAGCTCATGTTCTCACAGGAATGAATAAACTGTTTAAAATGGGTCAGAAACAAAGGGAATTGCGGAAATACTTGTTGTGTTTTGCAAATCAAACCACTTGGGGTCATTTGCTATGTTCATTTCAGATCTAACCTGTTAGTTCTTCTCTCACTCTGAAAACGTGTTTCTGCAAGCGAGAATGTCCCTAGAGCGTTTCTTCTGTAAAAGAACGCATTAACTGGGTTCATATTTGTTCAGTTTAGAGTTAACTTTGTTGGATTGTTGTTTTTAGGGAGAAAATACATTTCTGCACTGTAGAGAGAGGCTGAAACGCCTTAAACAGTCACAACGTGCGTTGAGCAGTATTTGGATATGAGAAACTCATGTACTCACAGGAATGAATAAACTCTGTTTAAAATGGGTCAGAAACAAAGGGAATTGCTGAAATACTTGTGTTTTGCAAATCAAACCACTTGGGGTCATTTGCTATGTTCATTTCAGATCTAACCTGTTGGTTCTTCTCTCACTCTGAAAACGTGTTTCTGCAAGCGAGAGAATGTCCCTAGAGCGTTTCTTCTGCAAAAGAACGCATTAACTGGGTTCATATTTGTTCAGTTTAGAGTTAACTTTGTTGGATTGTTGTTTTTAGGGAGAAAATACATTTCTGCACTGTAGAGAGAGGCTGAAACGCCTTAAACAGTCACATCGTGCGTTGAGCAGTATTTGGATATGAGAAGCTCATGTACTCACAGGAATGAATAAACTGTTTAAAACGGGTCAGAAACAAAGGGAATTGCAGAAATACTTGTTGTGTTTTGCAAATCAAACCACTTGGGGTCATTTGCTATGTTCATTTCAGATCTAACCTGTTAGTTCTTCTCTCACTCTGAAAACGTGTTTCTGCAAGCGAGAATGTCCCTAGAGCGTTTCTTCTGTAAAAGAACGCATTAACTGGGTTCATATTTGTTCAGTTTAGAGTTAACTTTGTTGGATTGTTGTTTTTAGGGAGAAAATACATTTCTGCACTGTAGAGAGAGGCTGAAACGCCTTAAACAGTCACAACGTGCGTTGAGCAGTATTTGGATATGAGAAGCTCATGTTCTCACAGGAATGAATAAACTGTTTAAAATGGGTCAGAAACAAAGGGAATTGCAGAAATACTTGTGTTTCGCAAATCAAACCATCGGGTTCATTTCAGATCTAACCTGTTAGTTCTTCTCTCACTCTGAAAACGTGTTTCTGCAAGCGAGAATGTCCCTAGAGCGTTTCTTCTGCAAAAGAACGCATTAACTGGGTTCATATTTGTTCAGTTCAGAGTTAACTTTGTTGGATTGTTGTTTTTAGGGAGAAAATACATTTCTGCACTGTAGAGAGAGGCTGAAACGCGTTAAACAGTCACAACGTGCGTTGAGCCGTATTTGGATATGAGAAGCTCATGTTCTCACAGGAATGAATAAACTGTTTAAAATGGGTCAGAAACCAAGGGAATTGCAGAAATACTTGTTGTGTTTTGCAAATCAAACCATCTGGTTCATTTGCTATGTTCATTTCAGATCTAACCTGTTAGTTCTTCTCTCACTCTGAAAACGTGTTTCTGCAAGCGAGAATGTCCCTAGAGCGTTTCTTCTGCAAAAGAACGCATTAACTGGGTTCATATTTGTTCAGTTTAGAGTTAACTTTGTTGGATTGTTGTTTTTAGGGCGAAAATACATTTCTGCACTGTAGAGAGAGACTGAAACGCCTTAAACAGTCACAACGTGCGTTGAGCAGTATTTGGATATGAGAAGCTCATGTACTCACAGGAATGAATAAACTGTTTAAAATGGGTCAGAAACAAAGGGAATTTCAGAAATACTTGTTGTGTTTTGCCAATCAAACCACCGAGTTATTTGCTGTGTTCATTTCAGATCTAACCTGTTGGTTCTTCTCTCACTCTGAAAACGTGTTTCTGCAAGCGAGAATGTCCCTAGAGCGTTTCTTCTGTAAAAGAAAGCATTAACTGGGTTCATATTTGTTCAGTTTAGAGTTAACTTTGTTGGATTGTTGTTTTTAGGGAGAAAATACATTTCTGCACTGTAGAGAGAGGCTGAAACGCCTTAAACAGTCACAACGTGCGTTGAGCAGTATTTGGATATGAGAAGCTCATGTTCTCACAGGAATGAATAAACTGTTTAAAATGGGTCAGAAACAAAGGGAATTGCAGAAATACTTGTTGTGTTTCGCAAATCAAAACATCGGGTTCATTTGCTATGTTCATTTCAGATCTAACCTGTTAGTTCTTCTCTCACTCTGAAAACGTGTTTCTGCAAGCGAGAATGTCCCTAGAGCGTTTCTTCTGCAAAAGAACGCATTAACTGGGTTCATATTTGTTCAGTTCAGAGTTAACTTTGTTGGATTGTTGTTCTTAGGGAGAAAATACATTTCTGCACTGTAGAGAGAGGCTGAAACGCGTTAAACAGTCACAACGTGCGTTGAGCCGTATTTGGATATGAGAAGCTCATGTTCTCACAGGAATGAATAAACTGTTTAAAATGGGTCAGAAACCAAGGGAATTGCAGAAATACTTGTTGTGTTTTGCAAATCAAACCATCGGGTTCATTTGCTATGTTCATTTCAGATCTAACCTGTTAGTTCTTCTCTCACTCTGAAAACGTGTTTCTGCAAGCGAGAATGTCCCTAGAGCGTTTCTTCTGCAAAAGAACGCATTAACTGGGTTCATATTTGTTCAGTTTAGAGTTAACTTTGTTGGATTGTTGTTTTTAGGGAGAAAATACATTTCTGCACTGTAGAGAGAGACTGAAACGCCTTAAACAGTCACAACGTGCGTTGAGCAGTATTTGGATATGAGAAGCTCATGTACTCACAGGAATGAATAAACTGTTTAAAATGGGTCAGAAACAAAGGGAATTTCAGAAATACTTGTTGTGTTTTGCCAATCAAACCACCGAGTTATTTGCTGTGTTCATTTCAGATCTAACCTGTTGGTTCTTTTCTCACTCTGAAAACGTGTTTCTGCAAGCGAGAATGTCCCTAGAGCGTTTCTTCTGTAAAAGAAAGCATTAACTGGGTTCATATTTGTTCAGTTTAGAGTTAACTTTGTTGGATTGTTGTTTTTAGGGAGAAAATACATTTCTGCACTGTAGAGAGAGGCTGAAACCCCTTAAACAGTCACAACGTGCATTGAGCAGTATTTGGATATGAGAAGCTCATGTTCTCACAGGAATGAATAAACTGTTTAAAATGGGTCAGAAACAAAGGGAATTGCAGAAATACTTGTTGTGTTTCGCAAATCAAAACATCGGGTTCATTTGCTATGTTCATTTCAGATCTAACCTGTTAGTTCTTCTCTCACTCTGAAAACGTGTTTCTGCAAGCGAGAATGTCCCTAGAGCGTTTCTTCTGCAAAAGAACGCATTAACTGGGTTCATATTTGTTCAGTTTAGAGTTAACTTTGTTGGATTGTTGTTTTTAGGGAGAAAATACATTTCTGCACTGTAGAGAGAGGCTGAAACGCCTTAAACAGTCACAACGTGCGTTGAGCAGTATTTGGATATGAGAAGCTCATGTTCTCACAGGAATGAATAAACTGTTTAAAATGGGTCAGAAACAAAGGGAATTGCAGAAATACTTGTTGTGTTTCGCAAATCAAACCATCGGGTTCATTTGCTATGTTCATTTCAGATCTAACCTGTTAGTTCTTCTCTCACTCTGAAAACGTGTTTCTGCAAGCGAGAATGTCCCTAGAGCGTTTCTTCTGCAAAAGAACGCATTAACTGGGTTCATATTTGTTCAGTTCAGAGTTAACTTTGTTGGATTGTTGTTTTTAGGGAGAAAATACATTTCTGCACTGTAGAGAGAGGCTGAAACGCGTTAAACAGTCACAACGTGCGTTGAGCCGTATTTGGATATGAGAAGCTCATGTTCTCACAGGAATGAATAAACTGTTTAAAATGGGTCAGAAACCAAGGGAATTGCAGAAATACTTGTTGTGTTTTGCAAATCAAACCATCGGGTTCATTTGCTATGTTCATTTCAGATCTAACCTGTTAGTTCTTCTCTCACTCTGAAAACGTGTTTCTGCAAGCGAGAATGTCCCTAGAGCGTTTCTTCTGTAAAAGAACGCATTAACTGGGTTCATATTTGTTCAGTTCAGAGTTAACTTTGTTGGATTGTTGTTTTTAGGGAGAAAATACATTTCTGCACTGTAGAGAGAGGCTGAAACGCGTTAAACAGTCACAACGTGCGTTGAGCAGTATTTGGATATGAGAAGCTCATGTTCTCACAGGAATGAATAAACTGTTTAAAATGGGTCAGAAACAAAGGGAATTGCAGAAATACTTGTTGTGTTTCGCAAATCAAACCATCGGGTTCATTTGCTATGTTCATTTCAGATCTAACCTGTTAGTTCTTCTCTCACTCTGAAAACGTGTTTCTGCAAGCGAGAATGTCCCTAGAGCGTTTCTTCTGCAAAAGAACGCATTAACTGGGTTCATATTTGTTCAGTTCAGAGTTAACTTTGTTGGATTGTTGTTCTTAGGGAGAAAATACATTTCTGCACTGTAGAGAGAGGCTGAAACGCGTTAAACAGTCACAACGTGCGTTGAGCAGTATTTGGATATGAGAAGCTCATGTTCTCACAGGAATGAATAAACTGTTTAAAATGGGTCAGAAACAAAGGGAATTTCAGAAATACTTGTTGTGTTTCGCAAATCAAACCATCGGGTTCATTTGCTATGTTCATTTCAGATCTAACCTGTTAGTTCTTCTCTCACTCTGAAAACGTGTTTCTGCAAGCGAGAATGTCCCTAGAGCGTTTCTTCTGCAAAAGAACGCATTAACTGGGTTCATATTTGTTCAGTTCAGAGTTAACTTTGTTGGATTGTTGTTCTTAGGGAGAAAATACATTTCTGCACTGTAGAGAGAGGCTGAAACGCGTTAAACAGTCACAACGTGCGTTGAGCCGTATTTGGATATGAGAAGCTCATGTTCTCACAGGAATGAATAAACTGTTTAAAATGGGTCAGAAACAAAGGGAATTGCAGAAATACTTGTTGTGTTTTGCAAATCAAACCACTTGGGGTCATTTGCTATGTTCATTTCAGATCTAACCTGTTAGTTCTTCTCTCACTCTGAAAACGTGTTTCTGCAAGCGAGAATGTCCCTAGAGCGTTTCTTCTGTAAAAGAACGCATTAACTGGGTTCATATTTGTTCAGTTTAGAGTTAACTTTGTTGGATTGTTGTTTTTAGGGAGAAAATACATTTCTGCACTGTAGAGAGAGGCTGAAACGCCTTAAACAGTCACAACGTGCGTTGAGCAGTATTTGGATATGAGAAGCTCATGTTCTCACAGGAATGAATAAACTGTTTAAAATGGGTCAGAAACAAAGGGAATTGCAGAAATACTTGTTGTGTTTCGCAAATCAAACCATCGGGTTCATTTCAGATCTAACCTGTTAGTTCTTCTCTCACTCTGAAAACGTGTTTCTGCAAGCGAGAATGTCCCTAGAGCGTTTCTTCTGCAAAAGAACGCATTAACTGGGTTCATATTTGTTCAGTTCAGAGTTAACTTTGTTGGATTGTTGTTTTTAGGGAGAAAATACATTTCTGCACTGTAGAGAGAGGCTGAAACGCGTTAAACAGTCACAACGTGCGTTGAGCCGTATTTGGATATGAGAAGCTCATGTTCTCACAGGAATGAATAAACTGTTTAAAATGGGTCAGAAACCAAGGGAATTGCAGAAATACTTGTTGTGTTTTGCAAATCAAACCATCTGGTTCATTTGCTATGTTCATTTCAGATCTAACCTGTTAGTTCTTCTCTCACTCTGAAAACGTGTTTCTGCAAGCGAGAATGTCCCTAGAGCGTTTCTTCTGCAAAAGAACGCATTAACTGGGTTCATATTTGTTCAGTTTAGAGTTAACTTTGTTGGATTGTTGTTTTTAGGGAGAAAATACATTTCTGCACTGTAGAGAGAGACTGAAACGCCTTAAACAGTCACAACGTGCGTTGAGCAGTATTTGGATATGAGAAGCTCATGTACTCACAGGAATGAATAAACTGTTTAAAATGGGTCAGAAATAAAGGGAATTTCAGAAATACTTGTTGTGTTTTGCCAATCAAACCACCGAGTTATTTGCTGTGTTCATTTCAGATCTAACCTGTTGGTTCTTCTCTCACTCTGAAAACGTGTTTCTGCAAGCGAGAATGTCCCTAGAGCGTTTCTTCTGTAAAAGAAAGCATTAACTGGGTTCATATTTGTTCAGTTTAGAGTTAACTTTGTTGGATTGTTGTTTTTAGGGAGAAAATACATTTCTGCACTGTAGAGAGAGGCTGAAACGCCTTAAACAGTCACAACGTGCGTTGAGCAGTATATGGATATGAGAAGCTCATGTTCTCACAGGAATGAATAAACTGTTTAAAATGGGTCTGAAACAAAGGGAATTGCAGAAATACTTGTTGTGTTTCGCAAATCAAAACATCGGGTTCATTTGCTATGTTCATTTCAGATCTAACCTGTTATTTCTTCTCTCACTCTGAAAACGTGTTTCTACAAGCGAGAATGTCCCTAGAGCGTTTCTTCTGCAAAAGAACGCATTAACTGGGTTCATATTTGTTCAGTTCAGAGTTAACTTTGTTGGATTGTTGTTCTTAGGGAGAAAATACATTTCTGCACTGTAGAGAGAGGCTGAAACGCGTTAAACAGTCACAACGTGCGTTGAGCCGTATTTGGATATGAGAAGCTCATGTTCTCACAGGAATGAATAAACTGTTTAAAATGGGTCAGAAACCAAGGGAATTGCAGAAATACTTGTTGTGTTTTGCAAATCAAACCATCGGGTTCATTTGCTATGTTCATTTCAGATCTAACCTGTTAGTTCTTCTCTCACTCTGAAAACGTGTTTCTGCAAGCGAGAATGTCCCTAGAGCGTTTCTTCTGCAAAAGAACGCATTAACTGGGTTCATATTTGTTCAGTTTAGAGTTAACTTTGTTGGATTGTTGTTTTTAGGGAGAAAATACATTTCTGCACTGTAGAGAGAGACTGAAACGCCTTAAACAGTCACAACGTGCGTTGAGCAGTATTTGGATATGAGAAGCTCATGTACTCACAGGAATGAATAAACTGTTTAAAATGGGTCAGAAACAAAGGGAATTTCAGAAATACTTGTTGTGTTTTGCCAATCAAACCACCGAGTTATTTGCTGTGTTCATTTCAGATCTAACCTGTTGGTTCTTTTCTCACTCTGAAAACGTGTTTCTGCAAGCGAGAATGTCCCTAGAGCGTTTCTTCTGTAAAAGAAAGCATTAACTGGGTTCATATTTGTTCAGTTTAGAGTTAACTTTGTTGGATTGTTGTTTTTAGGGAGAAAATACATTTCTGCACTGTAGAGAGAGGCTGAAACCCCTTAAACAGTCACAACGTGCGTTGAGCAGTATTTGGATATGAGAAGCTCATGTTCTCACAGGAATGAATAAACTGTTTAAAATGGGTCAGAAACAAAGGGAATTGCAGAAATACTTGTTGTGTTTCGGAAATCAAAACATCGGGTTCATTTGCTATGTTCATTTCAGATCTAACCTGTTAGTTCTTCTCTCACTCTGAAAACGTGTTTCTGCAAGCGAGAATGTCCCTAGAGCGTTTCTTCTGCAAAAGAACGCATTAACTGGGTTCATATTTGTTCAGTTTAGAGTTAACTTTGTTGGATTGTTGTTTTTAGGGAGAAAATACATTTCTGCACTGTAGAGAGAGGCTGAAACGCCTTAAACAGTCACAACGTGCGTTGAGCAGTATTTGGATATGAGAAGCTCATGTTCTCACAGGAATGAATAAACTGTTTAAAATGGGTCAGAAACAAAGGGAATTGCAGAAATACTTGTTGTGTTTCGCAAATCAAACCATCGGGTTCATTTGCTATGTTCATTTCAGATCTAACCTGTTAGTTCTTCTCTCACTCTGAAAACGTTTTTCTGCAAGCGAGAATGTCCCTAGAGCGTTTCTTCTGCAAAAGAACGCATTAACTGGGTTCATATTTGTTCAGTTCAGAGTTAACTTTGTTGGATTGTTGTTTTTAGGGAGAAAATACATTTCTGCACTGTAGAGAGAGGCTGAAACGCGTTAAACAGTCACAACGTGCGTTGAGCCGTATTTGGATATGAGAAGCTCATGTTCTCACAGGAATGAATAAACTGTTTAAAATGGGTCAGAAACCAAGGGAATTGCAGAAATACTTGTTGTGTTTTGCAAATCAAACCATCGGGTTCATTTGCTATGTTCATTTCAGATCTAACCTGTTAGTTCTTCTCTCACTCTGAAAACGTGTTTCTGCAAGCGAGAATGTCCCTAGAGCGTTTCTTCTGTAAAAGAATGCATTAACTGGGTTCATATTTGTTCAGTTCAGAGTTAACTTTGTTGGATTGTTGTTTTTAGGGAGAAAATACATTTCTGCACTGTAGAGAGAGGCTGAAACGCGTTAAACAGTCACAACGTGCGTTGAGCAGTATTTGGATATGAGAAGCTCATGTTCTCACAGGAATGAATAAACTGTTTAAAATGGGTCAGAAACAAAGGGAATTGCAGAAATACTTGTTGTGTTTCGCAAATCAAACCATCGGGTTCATTTGCTAATGTTCATTTCAGATCTAACCTGTTAGTTCTTCTCTCACTCTGAAAACGTGTTTCTGCAAGCGAGAATGTCCCTAGAGCGTTTCTTCTGCAAAAGAACGCATTAACTGGGTTCATATTTGTTCAGTTCAGAGTTAACTTTGTTGGATTGTTGTTCTTAGGGAGAAAATACATTTCTGCACTGTAGAGAGAGGCTGAAACGCGTTAAACAGTCACAACGTGCGTTGAGCAGTATTTGGATATGAGAAGCTCATGTTCTCACAGGAATGAATAAACTGTTTAAAATGGGTCAGAAACCAAGGGAATTGCAGAAATACTTGTTGTGTTTCGCAAATCAAACCATCGGGTTCATTTGCTATGTTCATTTCAGATCTAACCTGTTAGTTCTTCTCTCACTCTGAAAACGTGTTTCTGCAAGCGAGAATGTCCCTAGAGCGTTTCTTCTGCAAAAGAACGCATTAACTGGGTTCATATTTGTTCAGTTCAGAGTTAACTTTGTTGGATTGTTGTTCTTAGGGAGAAAATACATTTCTGCACTGTAGAGAGAGGCTGAAACGCGTTAAACAGTCACAACGTGCGTTGAGCCGTATTTGGATATGAGAAGCTCATGTTCTCACAGGAATGAATAAACTGTTTAAAATGGGTCAGAAACCAAGGGAATTGCAGAAATACTTGTTGTGTTTTGCAAATCAAACCATCGGGTTCATTTGCTATGTTCATTTCAGATCTAACCTGTTAGTTCTTCTCTCACTCTGAAAACGTGTTTCTGCAAGCGAGAATGTCCCTAGAGCGTTTCTTCTGCAAAAGAACGCATTAACTGGGTTCATATTTGTTCAGTTTAGAGTTAACTTTGTTGGATTGTTGTTTTTAGGGAGAAAATACATTTCTGCACTGTAGAGAGAGACTGAAACGCCTTAAACAGTCACAACGTGCGTTGAGCAGTATTTGGATATGAGAAGCTCATGTACTCACAGGAATGAATAAACTGTTTAAAATGGGTCAGAAACAAAGGGAATTTCAGAAATACTTGTTGTGTTTTGCCAATCAAACCACCGAGTTATTTGCTGTGTTCATTTCAGATCTAACCTGTTGGTTCTTTTCTCACTCTGAAAACGTGTTTCTGCAAGCGAGAATGTCCCTAGAGCGTTTCTTCTGTAAAAGAAAGCATTAACTGGGTTCATATTTGTTCAGTTTAGAGTTAACTTTGTTGGATTGTTGTTTTTAGGGAGAAAATACATTTCTGCACTGTAGAGAGACTGAAACCCCTTAAACAGTCACAACGTGCGTTGAGCAGTATTTGGATATGAGAAGCTCATGTTCTCACAGGAATGAATAAACTGTTTAAAATGGGTCAGAAACAAAGGGAATTGCAGAAATACTTGTTGTGTTTCGCAAATCAAAACATCGGGTTCATTTGCTATGTTCATTTCAGATCTAACCTGTTAGTTCTTCTCTCACTCTGAAAACGTGTTTCTGCAAGCGAGAATGTCCCTAGAGCGTTTCTTCTGCAAAAGAACGCATTAACTGGGTTCATATTTGTTCAGTTCAGAGTTAACTTTGTTGGATTGTTGTTTTTAGGGAGAAAATACATTTCTGCACTGTAGAGAGAGGCTGAAACGCGTTAAACAGTCACAACGTGCGTTGAGCCGTATTTAGATATGAGAAGCTCATGTTCTCACAGGAATGAATAAACTGTTTAAAATGGGTCAGAAACCAAGGGAATTGCAGAAATACTTGTTGTGTTTTGCAAATCAAACCATCGGGTTCATTTGCTATGTTCATTTCAGATCTAACCTGTTAGTTCTTCTCTCACTCTGAAAACGTGTTTCTGCAAGCGAGAATGTCCCTAGAGCGTTTCTTCTGCAAAAGAACGCATTAACTGGGTTCATATTTGTTCAGTTTAGAGTTAACTTTGTTGGATTGTTGTTTTTAGGGAGAAAATACATTTCTGCACTGTAGAGAGAGACTGAAACGCCTTAAACAGTCACAACGTGCGTTGAGCAGTATTTGGATATGAGAAGCTCATGTACTCACAGGAATGAATAAACTGTTTAAAATGGGTCAGAAACAAAGGGAATTTCAGAAATACTTGTTGTGTTTTGCCAATCAAACCACCGAGTTATTTGCTGTGTTCATTTCAGATCTAACCTGTTGGTTCTTCTCTCACTCTGAAAACGTGTTTCTGCAAGCGAGAATGTCCCTAGAGCGTTTCTTCTGTAAAAGAAAGCATTAACTGGGTTCATATTTGTTCAGTTTAGAGTTAACTTTGTTGGATTGTTGTTTTTAGGGAGAAAATACATTTCTGCACTGTAGAGAGAGTCTGAAACCCCTTAAACAGTCACAACGTGCGTTGAGCAGTATTTGGATATGAGAAGCTCATGTTCTCACAGGAATGAATAAACTGTTTAAAATGGGTCAGAAACAAAGGGAATTGCAGAAATACTTGTTGTGTTTCGCAAATCAAAACATCGGGTTCATTTGCTATGTTCATTTCAGATCTAACCTGTTAGTTCTTCTCTCACTCTGAAAACGTGTTTCTGCAAGCGAGAATGTCCCTAGAGCGTTTCTTCTGCAAAAGAACGCATTAACTGGGTTCATATTTGTTCAGTTTAGAGTTAACTTTGTTGGATTGTTGTTTTTAGGGAGAAAATACATTTCTGCACTGTAGAGAGAGGCTGAAACGCCTTAAACAGTCACAACGTGCGTTGAGCAGTATTTGGATATGAGAAGCTCATGTTCTCACAGGAATGAATAAACTGTTTAAAATGGGTCAGAAACAAAGGGAATTGCAGAAATACTTGTTGTGTTTTGCAAATCAAACCACTTGGGGTCATTTGCTATGTTCATTTCAGATCTAACCTGTTAGTTCTTCTCTCACTCTGAAAACGTGTTTCTGCAAGCGAGAATGTCCCTAGAGCGTTTCTTCTGTAAAAGAACGCATTAACTGGGTTCATATTTGTTCAGTTTAGAGTTAACTTTGTTGGATTGTTGTTTTTAGGGAGAAAATACATTTCTGCACTGTAGAGAGAGGCTGAAACCCCTTAAACAGTCACAACGTGCGTTGAGCAGTATTTGGATATGAGAAGCTCATGTTCTCACAGGAATGAATAAACTGTTTAAAATGGGTCAGAAACAAAGGGAATTGCAGAAATACTTGTTGTGTTTCGCAAATCAAACCATCGGGTTCATTTGCTATGTTCATTTCAGATCTAACCTGTTAGTTCTTCTCTCACTCTGAAAACGTGTTTCTGCAAGCGAGAATGTCCCTAGAGCGTTTCTTCTGCAAAAGAACGCATTAACTGGGTTCATATTTGTTCAGTTCAGAGTTAACTTTGTTGGATTGTTGTTTTTAGGGAGAAAATACATTTCTGCACTGTAGAGAGAGGCTGAAACGCGTTAAACAGTCACAACGTGCGTTGAGCCGTATTTGGATATGAGAAGCTCATGTTCTCACAGGAATGAATAAACTGTTTAAAATGGGTCAGAAACAAAGGGAATTTCAGAAATACTTGTTGTGTTTTGCCAATCAAACCACCGAGTTATTTGCTGTGTTCATTTCAGATCTAACCTGTTGGTTCTTCTCTCACTCTGAAAACGTGTTTCTGCAAGCGAGAATGTCCCTAGAGCGTTTCTTCTGTAAAAGAAAGCATTAACTGGGTTCATATTTGTTCAGTTTAGAGTTAACTTTGTTGGATTGTTGTTTTTAGGGAGAAAATACATTTCTGCACTGTAGAGAGAGGCTGAAACGCCTTAAACAGTCACAACGTGCGTTGAGCAGTATTTGGATATGAGAAGCTCATGTTCTCACAGGAATGAATAAACTGTTTAAAATGGGTCAGAAACAAAGGGAATTGCAGAAATACTTGTTGTGTTTCGCAAATCAAACCATCGGGTTCATTTGCTATGTTCATTTCAGATCTAACCTGTTAGTTCTTCTCTCACTCTGAAAACGTGTTTCTGCAAGCGAGAATGTCCCTAGAGCGTTTCTTCTGCAAAAGAACGCATTAACTGGGTTCATATTTGTTCAGTTCAGAGTTAACTTTGTTGGATTGTTGTTTTTAGGGAGAAAATACATTTCTGCACTGTAGAGAGAGGCTGAAACGCGTTAAACAGTCACAACGTGCGTTGAGCCGTATTTGGATATGAGAAGCTCATGTTCTCACAGGAATGAATAAACTGTTTAAAATGGGTCAGAAACCAAGGGAATTGCAGAAATACTTGTTGTGTTTTGCAAATCAAACCATCGGGTTCATTTGCTATGTTCATTTCAGATCTAACCTGTTAGTTCTTCTCTCACTCTGAAAACGTGTTTCTGCAAGCGAGAATGTCCCTAGAGCGTTTCTTCTGTAAAAGAACGCATTAACTGGGTTCATATTTGTTCAGTTCAGAGTTAACTTTGTTGGATTGTTGTTTTTAGGGAGAAAATACATTTCTGCACTGTAGAGAGAGGCTGAAACGCGTTAAACAGTCACAACGTGCGTTGAGCAGTATTTGGATATGAGAAGCTCATGTTCTCACAGGAATGAATAAACTGTTTAAAATGGGTCAGAAACAAAGGGAATTGCAGAAATACTTGTTGTGTTTCGCAAATCAAACCATCGGGTTCATTTGCTATGTTCATTTCAGATCTAACCTGTTAGTTCTTCTCTCACTCTGAAAACGTGTTTCTGCAAGCGAGAATGTCCCTAGAGCGTTTCTTCTGCAAAAGAACGCATTAACTGGGTTCATATTTGTTCAGTTCAGAGTTAACTTTGTTGGATTGTTGTTCTTAGGGAGAAAATACATTTCTGCACTGTAGAGAGAGGCTGAAACGCGTTAAACAGTCACAACGTGCGTTGAGCAGTATTTGGATATGAGAAGCTCATGTTCTCACAGGAATGAATAAACTGTTTAAAATGGGTCAGAAACAAAGGGAATTGCAGAAATACTTGTTGTGTTTCGCAAATCAAACCATCGGGTTCATTTGCTATGTTCATTTCAGATCTAACCTGTTAGTTCTTCTCTCACTCTGAAAACGTGTTTCTGCAAGCGAGAATGTCCCTAGAGCGTTTCTTCTGCAAAAGAACGCATTAACTGGGTTCATATTTGTTCAGTTCAGAGTTAACTTTGTTGGATTGTTGTTCTTAGGGAGAAAATACATTTCTGCACTGTAGAGAGAGGCTGAAACGCGTTAAACAGTCACAACGTGCGTTGAGCCGTATTTGGATATGAGAAGCTCATGTTCTCACAGGAATGAATAAACTGTTTAAAATGGGTCAGAAACCAAGGGAATTGCAGAAATACTTGTTGTGTTTTGCAAATCAAACCATCGGGTTCATTTGCTATGTTCATTTCAGATCTAACCTGTTAGTTCTTCTCTCACTCTGAAAACGTGTTTCTGCAAGCGAGAATGTCCCTAGAGCGTTTCTTCTGCAAAAGAACGCATTAACTGGGTTCATATTTGTTCAGTTTAGAGTTAACTTTGTTGGATTGTTGTTTTTAGGGAGAAAATACATTTCTGCACTGTAGAGAGAGACTGAAACGCCTTAAACAGTCACAACGTGCGTTGAGCAGTATTTGGATATGAGAAGCTCATGTACTCACAGGAATGAATAAACTGTTTAAAATGGGTCAGAAACAAAGGGAATTTCAGAAATACTTGTTGTGTTTTGCCAATCAAACCACCGAGTTATTTGCTGTGTTCATTTCAGATCTAACCTGTTGGTTCTTTTCTCACTCTGAAAACGTGTTTCTGCAAGCGAGAATGTCCCTAGAGCGTTTCTTCTGTAAAAGAAAGCATTAACTGGGTTCATATTTGTTCAGTTTAGAGTTAACTTTGTTGGATTGTTGTTTTTAGGGAGAAAATACATTTCTGCACTGTAGAGAGAGGCTGAAACCCCTTAAACAGTCACAACGTGCGTTGAGCAGTATTTGGATATGAGAAGCTCATGTTCTCACAGGAATGAATAAACTGTTTAAAATGGGTCAGAAACAAAGGGAATTGCAGAAATACTTGTTGTGTTTCGCAAATCAAAACATCGGGTTCATTTGCTATGTTCATTTCAGATCTAACCTGTTAGTTCTTCTCTCACTCTGAAAACGTGTTTCTGCAAGCGAGAATGTCCCTAGAGCGTTTCTTCTGCAAAAGAACGCATTAACTGGGTTCATATTTGTTCAGTTCAGAGTTAACTTTGTTGGATTGTTGTTTTTAGGGAGAAAATACATTTCTGCACTGTAGAGAGAGGCTGAAACGCGTTAAACAGTCACAACGTGCGTTGAGCCGTATTTAGATATGAGAAGCTCATGTTCTCACAGGAATGAATAAACTGTTTAAAATGGGTCAGAAACCAAGGGAATTGCAGAAATACTTGTTGTGTTTTGCAAATCAAACCATCGGGTTCATTTGCTATGTTCATTTCAGATCTAACCTGTTAGTTCTTCTCTCACTCTGAAAACGTGTTTCTGCAAGCGAGAATGTCCCTAGAGCGTTTCTTCTGCAAAAGAACGCATTAACTGGGTTCATATTTGTTCAGTTTAGAGTTAACTTTGTTGGATTGTTGTTTTTAGGGAGAAAATACATTTCTGCACTGTAGAGAGAGACTGAAACGCCTTAAACAGTCACAACGTGCGTTGAGCAGTATTTGGATATGAGAAGCTCATGTACTCACAGGAATGAATAAACTGTTTAAAATGGGTCAGAAACAAAGGGAATTTCAGAAATACTTGTTGTGTTTTGCCAATCAAACCACCGAGTTATTTGCTGTGTTCATTTCAGATCTAACCTGTTGGTTCTTCTCTCACTCTGAAAACGTGTTTCTGCAAGCGAGAATGTCCCTAGAGCGTTTCTTCTGTAAAAGAAAGCATTAACTGGGTTCATATTTGTTCAGTTTAGAGTTAACTTTGTTGGATTGTTGTTTTTAGGGAGAAAATACATTTCTGCACTGTAGAGAGAGGCTGAAACCCCTTAAACAGTCACAACGTGCGTTGAGCAGTATTTGGATATGAGAAGCTCATGTTCTCACAGGAATGAATAAACTGTTTAAAATGGGTCAGAAACAAAGGGAATTGCAGAAATACTTGTTGTGTTTCGCAAATCAAAACATCGGGTTCATTTGCTATGTTCATTTCAGATCTAACCTGTTAGTTCTTCTCTCACTCTGAAAACGTGTTTCTGCAAGCGAGAATGTCCCTAGAGCGTTTCTTCTGCAAAAGAACGCATTAACTGGGTTCATATTTGTTCAGTTTAGAGTTAACTTTGTTGGATTGTTGTTTTTAGGGAGAAAATACATTTCTGCACTGTAGAGAGAGGCTGAAACGCCTTAAACAGTCACAACGTGCGTTGAGCAGTATTTGGATATGAGAAGCTCATGTTCTCACAGGAATGAATAAACTGTTTAAAATGGGTCAGAAACAAAGGGAATTGCAGAAATACTTGTTGTGTTTTGCAAATCAAACCACTTGGGGTCATTTGCTATGTTCATTTCAGATCTAACCTGTTAGTTCTTCTCTCACTCTGAAAACGTGTTTCTGCAAGCGAGAATGTCCCTAGAGCGTTTCTTCTGTAAAAGAACGCATTAACTGGGTTCATATTTGTTCAGTTTAGAGTTAACTTTGTTGGATTGTTGTTTTTAGGGAGAAAATACATTTCTGCACTGTAGAGAGAGACTGAAACGCCTTAAACAGTCACAACGTGCGTTGAGCAGTATTTGGATATGAGAAGCTCATGTACTCACAGGAATGAATAAACTGTTTAAAATGGGTCAGAAACAAAGGGAATTTCAGAAATACTTGTTGTGTTTTGCCAATCAAACCACCGAGTTATTTGCTGTGTTCATTTCAGATCTAACCTGTTGGTTCTTCTCTCACTCTGAAAACGTGTTTCTGCAAGCGAGAATGTCCCTAGAGCGTTTCTTCTGTAAAAGAAAGCATTAACTGGGTTCATATTTGTTCAGTTTAGAGTTAACTTTGTTGGATTGTTGTTTTTAGGGAGAAAATACATTTCTGCACTGTAGAGAGAGGCTGAAACCCCTTAAACAGTCACAACGTGCGTTGAGCAGTATTTGGATATGAGAAGCTCATGTTCTCACAGGAATGAATAAACTGTTTAAAATGGGTCAGAAACAAAGGGAATTGCAGAAATACTTGTTGTGTTTCGCAAATCAAAACATCGGGTTCATTTGCTATGTTCATTTCAGATCTAACCTGTTAGTTCTTCTCTCACTCTGAAAACGTGTTTCTGCAAGCGAGAATGTCCCTAGAGCGTTTCTTCTGCAAAAGAACGCATTAACTGGGTTCATATTTGTTCAGTTTAGAGTTAACTTTGTTGGATTGTTGTTTTTAGGGAGAAAATACATTTCTGCACTGTAGAGAGAGGCTGAAACGCCTTAAACAGTCACAACGTGCGTTGAGCAGTATTTGGATATGAGAAGCTCATGTTCTCACAGGAATGAATAAACTGTTTAAAATGGGTCAGAAACAAAGGGAATTGCAGAAATACTTGTTGTGTTTTGCAAATCAAACCACTTGGGGTCATTTGCTATGTTCATTTCAGATCTAACCTGTTAGTTCTTCTCTCACTCTGAAAACGTGTTTCTGCAAGCGAGAATGTCCCTAGAGCGTTTCTTCTGTAAAAGAACGCATTAACTGGGTTCATATTTGTTCAGTTTAGAGTTAACTTTGTTGGATTGTTGTTTTTAGGGAGAAAATACATTTCTGCACTGTAGAGAGAGACTGAAACGCCTTAAACAGTCACAACGTGCGTTGAGCAGTATTTGGATATGAGAAGCTCATGTACTCACAGGAATGAATAAACTGTTTAAAATGGGTCAGAAACAAAGGGAATTTCAGAAATACTTGTTGTGTTTTGCCAATCAAACCACCGAGTTATTTGCTGTGTTCATTTCAGATCTAACCTGTTGGTTCTTCTCTCACTCTGAAAACGTGTTTCTGCAAGCGAGAATGTCCCTAGAGCGTTTCTTCTGTAAAAGAAAGCATTAACTGGGTTCATATTTGTTCAGTTTAGAGTTAACTTTGTTGGATTGTTGTTTTTAGGGAGAAAATACATTTCTGCACTGTAGAGAGAGGCTGAAACGCCTTAAACAGTCACAACGTGCGTTGAGCAGTATTTGGATATGAGAAGCTCATGTTCTCACAGGAATGAATAAACTGTTTAAAATGGGTCAGAAACAAAGGGAATTGCAGAAATACTTGTTGTGTTTCGCAAATCAAACCATCGGGTTCATATGCTATGTTCATTTCAGATCTAACCTGTTAGTTCTTCTCTCACTCTGAAAACGTGTTTCTGCAAGCGAGAATGTCCCTAGAGCGTTTCTTCTGCAAAAGAACGCATTAACTGGGTTCATATTTGTTCAGTTTAGAGTTAACTTTGTTGGATTGTTGTTTTTAGGGAGAAAATACATTTCTGCACTGTAGAGAGAAGCTGAAACGCGTTAAACAGTCACAACGTGCGTTGAGCCGTATTTGGATATGAGAAGCTCATGTTCTCACAGGAATGAATAAACTGTTTAAAATGGGTCAGAAACCAAGGGAATTTCAGAAATACTTGTTGTGTTTTGCCAATCAAACCACCGAGTTATTTGCTGTGTTCATTTCAGATCTAACCTGTTGGTTCTTCTCTCACTCTGAAAACGTGTTTCTGCAAGCGAGAATGTCCCTAGAGCGTTTCTTCTGTAAAAGAAAGCATTAACTGGGTTCATATTTGTTCAGTTTAGAGTTAACTTTGTTGGATTGTTGTTTTTAGGGAGAAATACATTTCTGCACTGTAGAGAGAGGCTGAAACGCCTTAAACAGTCACAACGTGCGTTGAGCAGTATTTGGATATGAGAAGCTCATGTTCTCACAGGAATGAATAAACTGTTTAAAATGGGTCAGAAAAAAAGGGAATTGCAGAAATACTTGTTTTGTTTTGCAAATCAAACCATCGGGTTCATTTGCTATGTTCATTTCAGATCTAACCTGTTAGTTCTTCTCTCACTCTGAAAACGTGTTTCTGCAAGCGAGAATGTCCCTAGAGCGTTTCTTCTGCAAAAGAACGCATTAACTGGGTTCATATTTGTTCAGTTTAGAGTTAACTTTGTTGGATTGTTGTTTTTAGTGAGAAAATACATTTCTGCACTGTAGAGAGAGGCTGAAACGCCTTAAACAGTTACAACGTGCGTTGAGCAGTATTTGGATATGAGAAGCTCATGTTCTCACAGGAATGAATAAACTGTTTACAATGGGTCCGAAACAAAGGGAATTGCAGAAATACTTGTTGTGTTTTGCAAATCAAACTATTTGGGGTCATTTGCTATGTTCATTCCAGATCTAACCTGTTGGTTCTTCTCTCACTCTGAAAACGTGTTTCTGCAAGCGAGAATGTCCCTAGAGCGTTTCTTCTGTAAAAGAACGCATTAACTGGGTTCATATTTGTTCAGTTTAGAGTTAACTTTGTTGGATTGTTGTTTTTAGGGAGAAAATACATTTCTGCACTGTAGAGAGAGGCTGAAACGCCTTAAACAGTTACAACGTGCGTTGAGCAGTATTTGGATATGAGAAGCTCATGTTCTCACAGGAATTAATAAACTGTTTAAAATGGGTCCAAAACAAAGGGAATTGCAGAAATACTTGTTGTGTTTTGCAAATCAAACCATTTGGGGTCATTTGCTATGTTCATTTCAGATCTAACCTGTTGGTTCTTCTCTCACTCTGAAAACGTGTTTCTGCAAGCGAGAATGTCCCTAGAGCGTTTCTTCTGCAAAAGAACGCATTAACTGGGTTCATATTTGTTCAGTTTAGAGTTAACTTTGTTGGATTGTTGTTTTTAGGGAGAAAATACATTTCTGCACTGTAGAGAGAGGCTGAAACGCCTTAAACAGTCACAACGTGCGTTGAGCAGTAATTGGAAATGAGAAGCTGATGTACTCACAGGAATGAATAAACTGTTTAAAATGGGTCAGAAAAAAAGGGAATTGCAGAAATACTTGTTTTGTTTTGCAAATCAAACCATCGGGTTCATTTGCTATGTTCATTTCAGATCTAACCTGTTAGTTCTTCTCTCACTCTGAAAACGTGTTTCTGCAAGCGAGAATGTCCCTAGAGCGTTTCTTCTGCAAAAGAACGCATTAACTGGGTTCATATTTGTTCAGTTTAGAGTTAACTTTGTTGGATTGTTGTTTTTAGGGAGAAAATACATTTCTGCACTGTAGAGAGAGGCTGAAACGCCTTAAACAGTTACAACGTGCGTTGAGCAGTATTTGGATATGAGAAGCTCATGTTCTCACAGGAATGAATAAACTGTTTAAAATGGGTCCGAAACAAAGGGAATTGCAGAAATACTTGTTGTGTTTTGCAAATCAAACCATTTGGGGTCATTTGCTATGTTCATTTCAGATCTAACCTGTTGGTTCTTCTCTCACTCTGAAAACGTGTTTCTGCAAGCGAGAATGTCCCTAGAGCGTTTCTTCTGCAAAAGAACGCATTAACTGGGTTCATATTTGTTCAGTTTAGAGTTAACTTTGTTGGATTGTTGTTTTTAGGGAGAAAATACATTTCTGCACTGTAGAGAGAGGCTGAAACGCCTTAAACAGTCACAACGTGCGTTGAGCAGTAATTGGAAATGAGAAGCTGATGTACTCACAGGAATGAATAAACTGTTTAAAATGGGTCAGAAAAAAAGGGAATTGCAGAAATACTTGTTTTGTTTTGCAAATCAAACCATCGGGTTCATTTGCTATGTTCATTTCAGATCTAACCTGTTAGTTCTTCTCTCACTCTGAAAACGTGTTTCTGCAAGCGAGAATGTCCCTAGAGCGTTTCTTCTGCAAAAGAACGCATTAACTGGGTTCATATTTGTTCAGTTTAGAGTTAACTTTGTTGGATTGTTGTTTTTAGGGAGAAAATACATTTCTGCACTGTAGAGAGAGGCTGAAACGCCTTAAACAGTTACAACGTGCGTTGAGCAGTATTTGGATATGAGAAGCTCATGTTCTCACAGGAATGAATAAACTGTTTAAAATGGGTCCGAAACAAAGGGAATTGCAGAAATACTTGTTGTGTTTTGCAAATCAAACCATTTGGGGTCATTTGCTATGTTCATTTCAGATCTAACCTGTTGGTTCTTCTCTCACTCTGAAAACGTGTTTCTGCAAGCGAGAATGTCCCTAGAGCGTTTCTTCTGTAAAAGAACGCATTAACTGGGTTCATATTTGTTCAGTTTAGAGTTAACTTTGTTGGATTGTTGTTTTTAGGGAGAAAATACATTTCTGCACTGTAGAGAGAGGCTGAAACGCCTTAAATAGTTACAACGTGCGTTGAGCAGTATTTGGATATGAGAAGCTCATGTTCTCACAGGAATGAATAAACTGTTTAAAATGGGTCCGAAACAAAGGGAATTGCAGAAATACTTGTTGTGTTTTGCAAATCAAACCATTTGGGGTCATTTGCTATGTTCATTTCAGATCTAACCTGTTGGTTCTTCTCTCACTCTGAAAACGTGTTTCTGCAAGCGAGAATGTCCCTAGAGCGTTTCTTCTGCAAAAGAACGCATTAACTGGGTTCATATTTGTTCAGTTTAGAGTTAACTTTGTTGGATTGTTGTTTTTAGGGAGAAAATACATTTCTGCACTGTAGAGAGAGGCTGAAACGCCTTAAACAGTCACAACGTGCGTTGAGCAGTATTTGGATATGAGAAGCTGATGTACTCACAGGAATGAATAAACTGTTTAAAATGGGTCAGAAAAAAAGGGAATTGCAGAAATACTTGTTGTGTTTTGTAAATCAAACCACTTGGGGTCATTTGCAATGTTCATTTCAGATCTAATCTGTTAGTTCTTCTCTCACTCTGAAAACGTGTTTCTGCAAGCGAGTATGTTCCTAGAGCGTTTCTTCTGCAAAAGAACGCATTAACTGGGTTCATATTTGTTCAGTTTAGAGTTAACTTTGTTGGATTGTTGTTTTTAGGGAGAAAATACATTTCTGCACTGTAGAGAGAGGCTGAAACGCCTTAAACAGTCACAACGTGCGTTGAGCAGTATTTGGATATGAGAAGCTCATGTTCTCACAGGAATGAATAAACTGTTTAAAATGGGTCAGAAACAAAGGGAATTGCAGAAATCCTTGTTGTGTTTTGCAAATCAAACCACTTGGGGTCATTTGCAATGTTCATTTCAGATCTAACCTGTTAGTTCTTCTCTCACTCTGAAAACGTGTTTCTGCAAGCGAGAATGTCCCTAGAGCGTTTCTTCTGCAAAAGAACGCATTAACTGGGTTCATATTTTTTCAGTTTAGAGTTAACTTTGTTGGATTGTTGTTTTTAGGGAGAAAATACATTTCTGCACTGTAGAGAGAGACTGAAACGCCTTAAACAGTCACAACGTGCGTTGAGCAGTATTTGGATATGAGAAGATTATGTACTCACAGGAATGAATAAACTGTTTAAAATGGGTCAGAAACAAAGGGAATTTCAGAAATACTTGTTGTGTTTTGCCAGTCAAACCACCGAGTTTTTTGCTGTGTTCATTTCAGATCTAACCTGTTGGTTCTTCTCTCACTCTGAAAACGTGTTTCTGTAAGCGACAATGTCCTTAGAGCGTTTCTTCTGCAAAAGAACGCTTTAACTGGGTTCATATTTGTTCAGTTTAGTGTTAACTTTGTTGGATTGTTGTTTTTAGGGAGAAAATACATTTCTGCACTGTAGAGAGAGGCTGAAACGCCTTAAACAGTCACAACGTGCGTTGAGCAGTATTTGGATATGAGAAGCTCATGTTCTCACAGGAATGAATAAACTGTTTAAAATGGGTCAGAAAAAAAGGGAATTGCAGAAATACTTGTTGTGTTTCGCAAATCAAACCATCGGGTTCATTTGCTATGTTCATTTCAGATCTAACCTGTTAGTTCTTCTCTCACTCTGAAAACGTGTTTCTGCAAGCGAGAATGTCCCTAGAGCGTTTCTTCTGTAAAAGAACGCATTAACTGGGTTCATATTTGTTCAGTTTAGAGTTAACTTTGTTGGATTGTTGTTTTTAGGGAGAAAATACATTTCTGCACTGTAGAGAGAGGCTGAAACGCCTTAAACAGTCACAACGTGCGTTGAGCCGTATTTGGATATGAGAAGCTCATGTTCTCACAGGAATGAATAAACTGTTTAAAATGGGTCAGAAACCAAGGGAATTGCAGAAATACTTGTTGTGTTTTGCAAATCAAACCATCGGGTTCATTTGCTATGTTCATTTCAGATCTAACCTGTTAGTTCTTCTCTCACTCTGAAAACGTGTTTCTGCAAGCGAGAATGTCCCTAGAGCGTTTCTTCTGCAAAAGAACGCATTAACTGGGTTCATATTTGTTCAGTTTAGAGTTAACTTTGTTGGATTGTTGTTTTTAGGGAGAAAATACATTTCTGCACTGTAGAGAGAGGCTGAAACGCCTTAAATAGTTACAACGTGCGTTGAGCAGTATTTGGATATGAGAAGCTCATGTTCTCACAGGAATGAATAAACTGTTTAAAATGGGTCCGAAACAAAGGGAATTGCAGAAATACTTGTTGTGTTTTGCAAATCAAACCATTTGGGGTCATTTGCTATGTTCATTTCAGATCTAACCTGTTGGTTCTTCTCTCACTCTGAAAACGTGTTTCTGCAAGCGAGAATGTCCCTAGAGCGTTTCTTCTGCAAAAGAACGCATTAACTGGGTTCATATTTGTTCAGTTTAGAGTTAACTTTGTTGGATTGTTGTTTTTAGGGAGAAAATACATTTCTGCACTGTAGAGAGAGGCTGAAACGTTTTAAACAGTCACAACGTGCGTTGAGCAGTATTTGGATATGAGAAGCTGATGTACTCACAGGAATGAATAAACTGTTTAAAATGGGTCAGAAAAAAAGGGAATTGCAGAAATACTTGTTGTGTTTTGCAAATCAAACCACTTGGGGTCATTTGCAATGTTCATTTCAGATCTAATCTGTTAGTTCTTCTCTCACTCTGAAAACGTGTTTCTGCAAGCGAGTATGTTCCTAGAGCGTTTCTTCTGCAAAAGAACGCATTAACTGGGTTCATATTTGTTCAGTTTAGAGTTAACTTTGTTGGATTGTTGTTTTTAGGGAGAAAATACATTTCTGCACTGTAGAGAGAGGCTGAAACGCCTTAAACAGTCACAACGTGCGTTGAGCAGTATTTGGATATGAGAAGCTCATGTTCTCACAGGAATGAATAAACTGTTTAAAATGGGTCAGAAAAAAAGGGAATTGCAGAAATACTTGTTGTGTTTCGCAAATCAAACCATCGGGTTCATTTGCTATGTTCATTTCAGATCTAACCTGTTAGTTCTTCTCTCACTCTGAAAACGTGTTTCTGCAAGCGAGAATGTCCCTAGAGCGTTTCTTCTGTAAAAGAACGCATTAACTGGGTTCATATTTGTTCAGTTTAGAGTTAACTTTGTTGGATTGTTGTTTTTAGGGAGAAAATACATTTCTGCACTGTAGAGAGAGGCTGAAACGCCTTAAACAGTCACAACGTGCGTTGAGCCGTATTTGGATATGAGAAGCTCATGTTCTCACAGGAATGAATAAACTGTTTAAAATGGGTCAGAAACCAAGGGAATTGCAGAAATACTTGTTGTGTTTTGCAAATCAAACCATCGGGTTCATTTGCTATGTTCATTTCAGATCTAACCTGTTAGTTCTTCTCTCACTCTGAAAACGTGTTTCTGCAAGCGAGAATGTCCCTAGAGCGTTTCTTCTGCAAAAGAACGCATTAACTGGGTTCATATTTGTTCAGTTTAGAGTTAACTTTGTTGGATTGTTGTTTTTAGGGAGAAAATACATTTCTGCACTGTAGAGAGAGGCTGAAACGCCTTAAACAGTTACAACGTGCGTTGAGCAGTATTTGGATATGAGAAGCTCATGTTCTCACAGGAATGAATAAACTGTTTAAAATGGGTCCGAAACAAAGGGAATTGCAGAAATACTTGTTGTGTTTTGCAAATCAAACCATTTGGGGTCATTTGCTATGTTCATTTCAGATCTAACCTGTTGGTTCTTCTCTCACTCTGAAAACGTGTTTCTGCAAGCGAGAATGTCCCTAGAGCGTTTCTTCTGTAAAAGAACGCATTATAACTGGGTTCATATTTGTTCAGTTTAGAGTTAACTTTGTTGGATTGTTGTTTTTAGGGAGAAAATACATTTCTGCACTGTAGAGAGAGGCTGAAACGCCTTAAATAGTTACAACGTGCGTTGAGCAGTATTTGGATATGAGAAGCTCATGTTCTCACAGGAATGAATAAACTGTTTAAAATGGGTCCGAAACAAAGGGAATTGCAGAAATACTTGTTGTGTTTTGCAAATCAAACCATTTGGGGTCATTTGCTATGTTCATTTCAGATCTAACCTGTTGGTTCTTCTCTCACTCTGAAAACGTGTTTCTGCAAGCGAGAATGTCCCTAGAGCGTTTCTTCTGCAAAAGAACGCATTAACTGGGTTCATATTTGTTCAGTTTAGAGTTAACTTTGTTGGATTGTTGTTTTTAGGGAGAAAATACATTTCTGCACTGTAGAGAGAGGCTGAAACGCCTTAAACAGTCACAACGTGCGTTGAGCAGTATTTGGATATGAGAAGCTGATGTACTCACAGGAATGAATAAACTGTTTAAAATGGGTCAGAAAAAAAGGGAATTGCAGAAATACTTGTTGTGTTTTGCAAATCAAACCACTTGGGGTCATTTGCAATGTTCATTTCAGATCTAATCTGTTAGTTCTTCTCTCACTCTGAAAACGTGTTTCTGCAAGCGAGTATGTTCCTAGAGCGTTTCTTCTGCAAAAGAACGCATTAACTGGGTTCATATTTGTTCAGTTTAGAGTTAACTTTGTTGGATTGTTGTTTTTAGGGAGAAAATACATTTCTGCACTGTAGAGAGAGGCTGAAACGCCTTAAACAGTCACAACGTGCGTTGAGCAGTATTTGGATATGAGAAGCTCATGTTCTCACAGGAATGAATAAACTGTTTAAAATGGGTCAGAAACAAAGGGAATTGCAGAAATCCTTGTTGAGTTTTGCAAATCAAACCACTTGGGGTCATTTGCAATGTTCATTTCAGATCTAACCTGTTAGTTCTTCTCTCACTCTGAAAACGTGTTTCTGCAAGCGAGAATGTCCCTAGAGCGTTTCTTCTGCAAAAGAACGCATTAACTGGGTTCATATTTTTTCAGTTTAGAGTTAACTTTGTTGGATTGTTGTTTTTAGGGAGAAAATACATTTCTGCACTGTAGAGAGAGACTGAAACGCCTTAAACAGTCACAACGTGCGTTGAGCAGTATTTGGATATGAGAAGATTATGTACTCACAGGAATGAATAAACTGTTTAAAATGGGTCAGAAACAAAGGGAATTTCAGAAATACTTGTTGTGTTTTGCCAGTCAAACCACCGAGTTTTTTGCTGTGTTCATTTCAGATCTAACCTGTTGGTTCTTCTCTCACTCTGAAAACGTGTTTCTGTAAGCGACAATGTCCCTAGAGCGTTTCTTCTGCAAAAGAACGCTTTAACTGGGTTCATATTTGTTCAGTTTAGTGTTAACTTTGTTGGATTGTTGTTTTTAGGGAGAAAATACATTTCTGCACTGTAGAGAGAGGCTGAAACGCCTTAAACAGTCACAACGTGCGTTGAGCAGTATTTGGATATGAGAAGCTCATGTTCTCACAGGAATGAATAAACTGTTTAAAATGGGTCAGAAAAAAAGGGAATTGCAGAAATACTTGTTGTGTTTCGCAAATCAAACCATCGGGTTCATTTGCTATGTTCATTTCAGATCTAACCTGTTAGTTCTTCTCTCACTCTGAAAACGTGTTTCTGCAAGCGAGAATGTCCCTAGAGCGTTTCTTCTGTAAAAGAACGCATTAACTGGGTTCATATTTGTTCAGTTTAGAGTTAACTTTGTTGGATTGTTGTTTTTAGGGAGAAAATACATTTCTGCACTGTAGAGAGAGGCTGAAACGCCTTAAACAGTCACAACGTGCGTTGAGCCGTATTTGGATATGAGAAGCTCATGTTCTCACAGGAATGAATAAACTGTTTAAAATGGGTCAGAAACAAAGGGAATTGCAGAAATACTTGTTGTGTTTTGCAAATCAAACCATCGGGTTCATTTGCTATGTTCATTTCAGATCTAACCTGTTAGTTCTTTTCTCACTCTGAAAACGTGTTTCTGCAAGCGAGAATGTCCCTAGAGCGTTTCTTCTGCAAAAGAACGCATTAACTGGGTTCATATTTGTTCAGTTTAGAGTTAACTTTGTTGGATTGTTGTTTTTAGGGAGAAAATACATTTCTGCACTGTAGAGAGAGACTGAAACGCCTTAAACAGTCACAACGTGCGTTGAGCAGTATTTGGATATGAGAAGCTCATGTACTCACAGGAATGAATAAACTGTTTAAAATGGGTCAGAAACAAAGGGAATTTCAGAAATACTTGTTGTGTTTTGCCAATCAAACCACCGAGTTATTTGCTGTGTTCATTTCAGATCTAACCTGTTGGTTCTTCTCTCACTCTGAAAACGTGTTTCTGCAAGCGAGAATGTCCCTAGAGCGTTTCTTCTTCAAAAGAACGCATTAACTGGGTTCATATTTGTTCAGTTTAGAGTTAACTTTGTTGGATTGTTGTTTTTAGGGAGAAAATACATTTCTGCACTGTAGAGAGAGGCTGAAACGCCTTAAACAGTCACAACGTGCGTTGAGCAGTATTTGGATATGAGAAGCTCATGTACTCACAGGAATGAATAAACTGTTTAAAATGGGTCAGAAACAAAGGGAATTTCAGAAATACTTGTTGTGTTTTGCCAATCAAACCACCGAGTTATTTGCTGTGTTCATTTCAGATCTAACCTGTTGGTTCTTCTCTCACTCTGAAAACGTGTTTCTGCAAGCGAGAATGTCCCTAGAGCGTTTCTTCTGCAAAAGAACGCATTAACTGGGTTCATATTTGTTCAGTTTAGAGTTAACTTTGTTGGATTGTTGTTTTTTCGGGAGAAAATACATTTCTGCACTGTAGAGAGAGGCTGAAACGCCTTAAACAGTTACAACGTGCGTTGAGCAGTATTTGGATATGAGAAGCTCATGTTCTCACAGGAATGAATAAACTGTTTAAAATGGGTCCGAAACAAAGGGAATTGCAGAAATACTTCTTGTGTTTTGCAAATCAAACCATTTGGGGTCATTTGCTATGTTCATTTCAGATCTAACCTGTTGGTTCTTCTCTCACTCTGAAAACGTGTTTCTGCAAGCGAGAATGTCCCTAGAGCGTTTCTTCTGCAAAAGAACGCATTAACTGGGTTCATATTTGTTCAGTTTAGAGTTAACTTTCTTGGATTGTTGTTTTTAGGGAGAAAATACATTTCTGCACTGTAGAGAGAGGCTGAAACGCCTTAAACAGTTACAACGTGCGTTGAGCAGTATTTGGATATGAGAAGCTCATGTTCTCACAGGAATGAATAAACTGTTTAAAATGGGTCCGAAACAAAGGGAATTGCAGAAATACTTGTTGTGTTTTGCAAATCAAACCATTTGGGGTCATTTGCTATGTTCAGTTCAGATCTAACCTGTTGCTTCTTCTCTCACTCTGAAAACGTGTTTCTGCAAGCGAGAATGTCCCTAGAGCGTTTCTTCTGCAAAAGAACGCATTAACTGGGTTCATATTTGTTCAGTTTAGAGTTAACTTTGTTGGATTGTTGTTTTTAGGGAGAAAATACATTTCTGCACTGTAGAAAGAGGCTGAAACGCCTTAAACAGTCACAACGTGCGTTGAGCAGTATTTGGATATGAGAAGCTCATGTACTCACAGGAATGAATAAACTGTTTAAAATGGGTCAGAAAAAAAGGGAATTGCAGAAATACTTGTTGTGTTTTGCAAATCAAACCACTTGGGGTCATTTGCAATGTTCATTTCAGATCTAATCTGTTAGTTCTTCTCTCACTCTGAAAACGTGTTTCTGCAAGCGAGTATGTTCCTAGAGCGTTTCTTCTGCAAAAGAACGCATTAACTGGGTTCATATTTGTTCAGTTTAGAGTTAACTTTGTTGGATTGTTGTTTTTAGGGAGAAAATACATTTCTGCACTGTAGAGAGAGGCTGAAACGCCTTAAACAGTCACAACGTGCGTTGAGCAGTATTTGGATATGAGAAGCTCATGTTCTCACAGGAATGAATAAACTGTTTAAAATGGGTCAGAAACAAAGGGAATTGCAGAAATACTTGTTGTGTTTCGCAAATCAAACCATCGGGTTCATTTGCTATGTTCATTTCAGATCTAACCTGTTAGTTCTTCTCTCACTCTGAAAACGTGTTTCTGCAAGCGAGAATGTCCCTAGAGCGTTTCTTCTGTAAAAGAACGCATTAACTGGGTTCATATTTGTTCAGTTTAGAGTTAACTTTGTTGGATTGTTGTTTTTAGGGAGAAAATACATTTCTGCACTGTAGAGAGAGGCTGAAACGCCTTAAACAGTCACAACGTGCGTTGAGCCGTATTTGGATATGAGAAGCTCATGTTCTCACAGGAATGAATAAACTGTTTAAAATGGGTCAGAAACAAAGGGAATTGCAGAAATACTTGTTGTGTTTTGCAAATCAAACCATCGGGTTCATTTGCTATGTTCATTTCAGATCTAACCTGTTAGTTCTTTTCTCACTCTGAAAACGTGTTTCTGCAAGCGAGAATGTCCCTAGAGCGTTTCTTCTGCAAAAGAACGCATTAACTGGGTTCATATTTGTTCAGTTTAGAGTTAACTTTGTTGGATTGTTGTTTTTAGGGAGAAAATACATTTCTGCACTGTAGAGAGAGACTGAAACGCCTTAAACAGTCACAACGTGCGTTGAGCAGTATTTGGATATGAGAAGCTCATGTACTCACAGGAATGAATAAACTGTTTAAAATGGGTCAGAAACAAAGGGAATTTCAGAAATACTTGTTGTGTTTTGCCAATCAAACCACCGAGTTATTTGCTGTGTTCATTTCAGATCTAACCTGTTGGTTCTTCTCTCACTCTGAAAACGTGTTTCTGCAAGCGAGAATGTCCCTAGAGCGTTTCTTCTTCAAAAGAACGCATTAACTGGGTTCATATTTGTTCAGTTTAGAGTTAACTTTGTTGGATTGTTGTTTTTAGGGAGAAAATACATTTCTGCACTTTAGAGAGAGGCTGAAACGCCTTAAACAGTCACAACGTGCGTTGAGCAGTATTTGGATATGAGAAGCTCATGTACTCACAGGAATGAATAAACTGTTTAAAATGGGTCAGAAACAAAGGGAATTTCAGAAATACTTGTTGTGTTTTGCCAATCAAACCACCGAGTTATTTGCTGTGTTCATTTCAGATCTAACCTGTTGGTTCTTCTCTCACTCTGAAAACGTGTTTCTGCAAGCGAGAATGTCCCTAGAGCGTTTCTTCTGCAAAAGAACGCATTAACTGGGTTCATATTTGTTCAGTTTAGAGTTAACTTTGTTGGATTGTTGTTTTTAGGGAGAAAATACATTTCTGCACTGTAGAGAGAGGCTGAAACGCCTTAAACAGTTACAACGTGCGTTGAGCAGTATTTGGATATGAGAAGCTCATGTTCTCACAGGAATGAATAAACTGTTTAAAATGGGTCCGAAACAAAGGGAATTGCAGAAATACTTGTTGTGTTTTGCAAATCAAACCATTTGGGGTCATTTGCTATGTTCATTTCAGATCTAACCTGTTGGTTCTTCTCTCACTCTGAAAACGTGTTTCTGCAAGCGAGAATGTCCCTAGAGCGTTTCTTCTGCAAAAGAACGCATTAACTGGGTTCATATTTGTTCAGTTTAGAGTTAACTTTGTTGGATTGTTGTTTTTAGGGAGAAAATACATTTCTGCACTGTAGAGAGAGGCTGAAACGCCTTAAACAGTCACAACGTGCGTTGAGCAGTATTTGGATATGAGAAGCTGATGTTCTCACAGGAATGAATAAACTGTTTAAAATGGGTCAGAAAAAAAGGGAATTGCAGAAATACTTGTTGTGTTTTGCAAATCAAACCACTTGGGGTCATTTGCAATGTTCATTTCAGATCTAACCTGTTAGTTCTTCTCTCACTCTGAAAACGTGTTTCTGCAAGCGAGTATGTTCCTAGAGCGTTTCTTCTGCAAAAGAACGCATTAACTTGGTTCATATTTGTTCAGTTTAGAGTTAACTTTGTTGGATTGTTGTTTTTAGGGAGAAAATACATTTCTGCACTCTAGAGAGAGGATAAGCGCCTTAAACAGTCACAACGTGCGTTGAGCAGTATTTGGATATGAGAAGCTCGTGTACTCACAGGAATGAATAAACTCTGATTAAAATGGGTCAGAAACAAAGGGAATTGCAGAAATACTTGTTGTGTTTTGCAAATCAAACCACTTGGGGTCATTTACTTTCTTCATTTTAGATCTAACCTGTTGGTGCTTCTCTCACTCTGAAAACGTGTTTCTGCAAAGCGAGAAAGTCTCTAGAGCGTTTCTTCTTAAAAAGAACGCATTAACTGGGTTCATATTTGTTCAGTTTAGTATTAACCCCCATTTAAAGTTTAGTTTTAACCCCCATTAACTGGGTTCATATTTGTTCAGTTTAGTGTTAACTTTGTTGGATTGTTGTTTTTAGGGAGAAAATACATTTCTGCACTGTAGAGAGAGGCTGAAACGCCCTCAACATTCACAACGTGCGTTGAGCAGTATTTTGATATGAGAAGCTCAAGTACTCACAGGAATGAATAAACTCTGTTTAAAATGGGTCAGAAACAAAAGGGATTTGCAGAAATACTTGTTGTGTTTTGCAAATCAAAGCACTTGGGGTCATTTCCTTTGTTCATTTTAGATCTAACCTGTTGGTGCTTCTCTCACTCTGAAAACGTGTTTTTGCAAGCGAGAAAGTCTCTAGAGCGTTTCTTCTGCAAAAGAACGCATTAACTGGGTTCATATTTGTTCAGTTTAGTGTTAACCCCCATTAACAATTTAGTTTTAACCCCCATTAACTGGGTTCATATTTGTTCAGTTTAGTATTATCTTTGTTGGATTGTTGTTTTTAGGGAGAAAATACATTTCTGCACTGTAGAAAGAGGCTGAAACGCCTTAAACAGTCACAACGTACATTGAGCAGTATTTGGATATGAGAAGCTCATGTACTCACAGGAATGAATAAACTCTGTTTAAAATGGGTCAGAAACAAAAGGGATTTGCAGAAATACTTGTTGTGTTTTGCAAATCAAAGCACTTGGGGTCATTTCCTTTGTTCATTTTAGATCTAACCTGTTGGTGCTTCTCTCACTCTGAAAACGTGTTTCTGCAAAGCGAGAAAGTCTCTAGAGCGTTTCTTCTTAAAAAGAACGCATTAACTGGGTTCATATTTGTTCAGTTTAGTATTAACCCCCATTTAAAGTTTAGTTTTAACCCCCATTAACTGGGTTCATATTTGTTCAGTTTAGTGTTAACTTTGTTGGATTGTTGTTTTTAGGGAGAAAATACATTTCTGCACTGTAGAGAGAGGCTGAAACGCCCTCAACATTCACAACGTGCGTTGAGCAGTATTTTGATATGAGAAGCTCAAGTACTCACAGGAATGAATAAACTCTGTTTAAAATGGGTCAGAAACAAAAGGGATTTGCAGAAATACTTGTTGTGTTTTGCAAATCAAAGCACTTGGGGTCATTTCCTTTGTTCATTTTAGATCTAACCTGTTGGTGCTTCTCTCACTCTGAAAACGTGTTTTTGCAAGCGAGAAAGTCTCTAGAGCGTTTCTTCTGCAAAAGAACGCATTAACTGGGTTCATATTTGTTCAGTTTAGTGTTAACCCCCATTAACAATTTAGTTTTAACCCCCATTAACTGGGTTCATATTTGTTCAGTTTAGTATTATCTTTGTTGGATTGTTGTTTTTAGGGAGAAAATACATTTCTGCACTGTAGAAAGAGGCTGAAACGCCTTAAACAGTCACAACGTACATTGAGCAGTATTTGGATATGAGAAGCTCATGTACTCACAGGAATGAATAAACTCTGATTAAAATGGGTCAGGAACAAAGGGAATCGCAGGAATACTTGTTGTGTTCATCAAATCAAACCACTTGGAGTCATTTGCTATGTTCATTTTAGATCTAACCTGTTGGTTCTTCTCTCACTCTGAAAACGTTTTTCTGCAAGCGAGAAAGTCCCTAGAGCGTTTCTCCTGCAAAAGGACGCATTATCTGGGTTCACATTTGTTCAGTTTAGTGTTAACTTTGTTGGATTATTGTTTTTAGGGAGAAAATACATTTCTGCACTCTAGAGAGATGCTGAAACGCCTTTAACAGTCACAACGTGTGTTGACAGTATTTGGATATGAGAAGCTCATGTTCTCACAGGAATTAATAAACTCTGTTTTAAATGGGTCAGAAACAAAGGGAATTGCAGAAATACTTGTTGTGTTTTGCAAATCAAACCACTTGGGGTCCTTTGCTATGTTCATTTCATATCTAACCTGTTGGTTCTTCCCTCACTCTGAAAACGTGTTTCTGCAAGCGAGAATGTCCCTAGAGCGTTTCTTCTGCAAAAGAACGCATTAACTGGGTTCCTATTTTTTCAGTTTAGAGTTAACTTTGTTGGATTGTTGTTTTTAGGGAGAAAATACATTTCTGCACAGTAGAGAGAGGCTGAAACGCCTTAAACAGTCACAACGTGCGTTGAGCAGTATTTGGATATGAGAAGCTCATGTACTCACAGGAATGAATAAACTCTCTTTAAAATGGGTCAGAAACAAAATGGAATTGCAGAAATACTTGTTGTGTTTTTCAAATCAAACCACTTGGGGTCATTTGCTTTCTTCATTTTAGATCTAACCTGTTGCTGCTTCTCTCACTCTGAAAACGTGTTTCTGCAAGCGAGAAAGTCTCTAGAGCGTTTCTTCTGCAAAAGAATTCATTAACTAGGTTCATATTTGTTCAGTTTAGTATTTACCACCATTAACAGTTTAGTTTTAACCCCCATTAACTGGGTTCATATTTGTTCAGTTTAGTGTTAACTTTGTTGGATTGTTGTTTTTAGGGAGAAAATACATTTCTGCACTGGAGAGAGAGGCTGAAACACCTTAAACAGTCACAATGTACATTGAGCAGTATTTGGATAATGGAAGCTCATGCACTCACAGGAATGAATAACCTCTGTTTAAAATGGGTCAGAAACAAAGGGAACTGCAGAAATACTTGTTGTGTTTTGCCAGTCAAACCACTTGGGGTCATTTGCTTTGTTCATTTTAGATCTAACCTGTTGGTGCTTCTCTCACTCTGAAATCCTGTTTCTGTAATCGAGAAAGTCCCTAGAGCGCTTCTTCTGCAAAAGAACTCATTAACTGGGTTCATATTTGTTCAGTTTAGTGTTCACCCCCATTAACAGTTTAGTTTTAAGCCCCATTAACTGGGTTCATATTTGTTCAGTTTAGTATTATCTTTGTTGGATTGTTGTTTTTAGGGAGAAAATACATTTCTGCACTGGAGAGAGAGGCTGAAACACCTTAAACAGTCACAATGTACATTGAGCAGTATTTGGATAATGGAAGCTCATGCACTCACAGGAATGAATAAACTCTGTTTAAAATGGGTCAGAAACAAAGGGAATTGCAGAAATACTTGTTGTGTTTTGCCAATCAAACCACTTGGGGTCATTTGCTTTGTTCATTTTAGATCTAACCTGTTGGTGCTTCTCTCACTCTGAAATCCTGTTTCTGTAATCGAGAAAGTCCCTACAGCGCTTCTACTGCAAAAGAACTCATTAACTGGGTTCATATTTGTTCAGTTTAGTGTTCACCCCCATTAACAGTTTAGTTTTAAGCCCCATTAACTGGGTTCATATTTGTTCAGTTTAGTTTTAACTATGTTGGATTGTTGTTTTTAGGGAGAAAATACATTTCTGCACTGTAGAGAGAGGCTGAAACGCCTTAAACAGTCACAACGTGCGTTGAGCAGTATTTGGATATGAGACGCTCATGTACTCACAGGAATGAATAAACTCTGTTTAAAATGGGTCAGAAACAAAAGGGATTTGCAAAAATACTTGTTGTGTTTTGCCAATCAAACCACTTGGGGTCATTTGCTTTGTTCATTTTAGATCTAACCTGTTGGTGCTTCTCTCACTCTGAAATCCTGTTTCTGTAATCGAGAAAGTCCCTACAGCGCTTCTACTGCAAAAGAACTCATTAACTGGGTTCATATTTGTTCAGTTTAGTGTTCACCCCCATTAACAGTTTAGTTTTAAGCCCCATTAACTGGGTTCATATTTGTTCAGTTTAGTTTTAACTATGTTGGATTGTTGTTTTTAGGGAGAAAATACATTTCTGCACTGTAGAGAGAGGCTGAAACGCCTTAAACAGTCACAACGTGCGTTGAGCAGTATTTCGATATGAGACGCTCATGTACTCACAGGAATGAATAAACTCTGTTTAAAATGGGTCAGAAACAAAAGGGATTTGCAAAAATACTTGTTGTGTTTTGCAAATCAAACGAACTTGTTCATTTTAGATCTAACCTGTTGGTGCTTCTCTCACTCTGAAATCCTGTTTCTGTAATCGAGAAAGTCCCTAGAGCGTTTCTTCTGCAAAAGAACTCATTAACTGCATTCATATTTGTTCAGTTTAGTGTTTACCCCCATTAACAGTTTAGTTTTAACCTCCATCAACTGGGTTCATATTTGTTAAGTTTAGTGTTAACTTTGTTGGATTGTTGTTTTTAGGGAGAAAATACATTTCTGCACTGTAGAGAGAGGCTGAAACGCCTTAAACAGTCACAACGTACATTGAGCAGTATTTGGATATGAGACGCTCATGTACTCACAGGAATGAATAAACTCTGTTTAAAATGGGTCAGAAACAAAAGGGAATTGCAGAAATACTTGTTGTATTTTGCAAACCAAACCACTTGGGGTCATTTCCTTTCTTCATTTTAGATCTAACATGTTGGTGCTTCTCTCACTCTGAAAACGTGTTTCTGCAAAGCGAGAAAGTCTCTAGAGCGTTTCTTCTTCAAAAGAACGCATTAACTGGGTTCATATTTGTTCAGTTTAGTATTAACCCCCATTTACAGTTTAGTTTTAACCCCCAATAACTGGGATCATATTTGTTCAGTTTAGTGTTAACTTTGTTGGATTGTTGTTTTTAGAGAGAAAATACATTTCTGCACTGTAGAGAGAGGTTGAAACGCCTTAAACAGTCACAACGTACATTGAGCAGTATTTGGATAATGGAAGCTCATGCACTCACAGGAATGAATAAACTCTGTTTAAAATGGGTCAGAAACAAAGGGAATTGCAGAAATACTTGTTGTGTTTTGCAAACAAAACCACTTGGAGTCATTTGCTATGTTCAGTTTAGATCTAACCCTTTTGTACTTCTCTCACTCTGAAAACGTGTTTCTGCAAGCGAGAAAGTCCCTAGAGCGTTTCTTCTGCTAAAGAACGCATTAACTGGGTTCATGTTCTTTCAGTTTAGTGTTAACTTCGTTGGATTGTTGTCTTTAAGGAGAAAATACATTTCTGCACAGTAGAGAGAGGCTGAAACGCCTTAAACAGTCACAACGTGTGTTGGCAGTATTTGGTTATTAGAAGCTCATGTACTCACAGGAATGAATAAACTGTTTAAAATGGGTCAGAAACAAAGGGAATTGCAGAAATACTTGTTGTGTTTTGCAAATCAAACCATCGGGGTCATTTGCTATGTTCATTTTAGATCTAACCTGTTGGTTCTTCTCTCACTCTGAAAACGTGTTTCTGCAAGCGAGAATGTCCCTAGAGCGTTTCTTCTGCAGAAGAACGCATTAACTGGGTCCAGTTTAGTGAATGAAAAGGAAATAAGCAAATGAACCCGGTGAGTGGATCTGTAATAAAAAACAAAGTGTTCTGTAGTTCCCTTTGATACTAAACCATTTCAAAGCAAGATAAATTATTCCTAAGAGTAAATGAGCTTCTCATAATAAAGAACTGCTCAAAGCACGTTGTGACTGTAAAATGTATTAAAGTCTCTTTCTAGAGTGCAGAAACGTATTTTCTCTCTAAATGAAACAACAATCCAACAAGTTTAACACTGAACTGAACAAATGAATCCAGTTGCCAGTTTCTGCCTTAAAAACATGTTTTAAAAGTCTAAAAAACTGTCCTTTGTGAATGTGGGCTTTTTTCCCTTACAATACTGTTCAAACAATTTTCTATTTAAAAGAAGCATTTTGGAGACTTTAGAATCGCTTTAGTGACTTTCTCGTTTGCAGAAACAGGTTTTCACAGTCAGACAAGCACCAAAGGAGCATATCCAAAAAGAAATAAGCAAATGAACCCAGCGGGTCTATCTGTAATAAAAACAAATTGTTCTGCAGTTCCTTTTGTTACTAACCCATTTCAAAGCAAGTTAAATTAATCCTAAGAGTAAATGAGATTCTCATTTTAAATAACTGCTGTTATTGTTTTACATGTACAATTCTCTCTTTAAAGAACAGAAACGTATTTTCTCCCTGAAAGTAACTCCAGGCCAGTAAGATTTACACTGAACTGAACAAGAAGAAAAAAAAAACATCATCCTTTATGTTTGTAAGGTTTTGACTTTGCTACATTGTTCAAATTCGGTCTATTGCAGAAGAAGCTCATTAGGAACGTTCTAGCTTGCGGAATCGCGTTTTCACAGTGAGAGAAGCACCAACAGGTCATATCCAAAATGAAATAAGGAAATGAACCCAGCGGGTCTATCTGTAATAAAAACAAATTGTTCTGCAGTTCCTTTTGTTACTAACCCATTTCAAAGCAAGTTAAATTAATCCTAAAAGTAAATGAGCTTCTCATTTTAAATAACTGCTCAAAGCACGTTGGGATTGTTTTACATGTACAATTCTCTCTTTAAAGAACAGAAACGTATTTTCTCCCTCAAAGTAACTCCAGGCCAGTAAGATTTACACTGAACTGAACAAAAAGTAAAAAAAAAAAAAAATCTCCCTTTTTGTTTATAAGGTTTTGACTTTGCTATATTGTTCAAATTCGGTCTATTGCAGAAGAAGCGCTTTAGGAAAAATCTAGCTTGCGGAATTGCGTTTTCACAGTGAGAGAAGCACCAACGGGTCATATCCAAAATGAAATAAGCAAATGAATCCAGTGAGTGGATTTGTAATAAAAAAAACAACAAAGTGTTCTGTAGTTCCCTTTGATAGTAAACCATTTCAAAGCAAGTTAAATTATTCGTAAAAGTAAATGAGCTTCTCATATTAAATACCTGCTCAAAGCAGGTTGTGACTGTTTTGCGCATATAATTCTCTCTTTAAAGAGCAGAAACGTTTTTTCTCCCTGAAAGTAACTCCAGGCCAATAGGATTTACACTGAACTGAACAAAAAGTAAAAAAAAAAAACATCTTCCTTTCTGTTTGTAAGGTTTTGACTTTGCTGTATTGTTAAATTTGGTCTATTGCAGAAGAAGCGCTTTAGGAACGTTCTAGCTTGCAGAATCGCGTTTTCACAGCAAGAGAACCAATAACGGGTCATATCCAAAATTAAATAAGCAAATGAATCCAGTGAGTGGACTTGTAATAAAAAAACAAAGTGTTCTGTAGTTCCCTTTGATACTAAACCATTTCAAAGCAAGGTAAATTATTCCTAAGAGTAAATGAGCTTCTCATATTAAATAACTGCTCAAAGCACGTTGTGACTGTAAAATGTATTAAAGTCTCTTTCTAGAATGCAGAAACATATTTTCTCTCTGAATGAAACAACAATCCAGCAAGTTTAACACTGAACTGAACAAATAAATCCAGTTGCCAGTTTCTGCTTTGAAAACATGTTTTAAAAGTCTAAAAAAACTGTCCTTTGTGAATGTGGGCTTTTTTCCCTTACAATACTGTTCAAACCATTTTCTATTTAAAAGAAGCATTTTGGAGACTTTAGAATCGCTTTAGTGACTTTCTCGTTTGCAGAAACAGGTTTTCACAGTGAGAGAAGCACCAAAGGAGCATATCCAAAAAGAAATAAGCAAAGGAACCCAGTGAGTGGATCTGCAATAAAAAACAAAGTGTTCTATAGTTTCCTTTGATACTAAACCATTTCAAAGTAAGTTAAATTATTCCTAAGAGTAAATGAGCTTCTTATATTAAATAACTGCTTAAAGCACTTTGTGACTGTTTAAGGCATTTAATTTTCTCTCAGTTCAGTGTAAATCTCGCTGGCATGATTTTCCTTTCAGGTAGAAAACACATTTCTGCAGATAAGAGAGAGGTTTAAATGTGTTAAATAGTCACAACATGCTTTGAGAAGTGATTTAATTTGAGACGCTCACTGTGAAATCATGTTTCTTGCTAACAAGAATGTCACTAATGCAATTCTAAAGTCTCCAATATGCTTTCCTTTAACATAAAAGTGATTTGAACAGTATTGTGAGAGAAAAAAGCCCACATTTAAAAAGAACATTTTTTAGGCTTTTAAAACATGTTTTTAAATCAGAAACTGTCAACTGGGTTCATTTGTTCAGTTCAGTCTTTAACTTGAGAGAGGCTCAACCGCCTTAAACACTCACAACTTCCTTTGAGCTGTGTTTTGATCTGAGAAGCTCATTTACTCACAGGAATTAATAAACTCTGTTTAAAATGGGTTATTAAAAAAGGGAACTGCAGAAATATTTGTTGTTTTTTGCAGATTAATCCACTTGGGTTCCTAAAGCTCTTTTTCTGCAATAGCACAAATATGAACAATATCAGTCAAAACTTCACCAAATGATCATTTCCAAAATGAAATACGCAAATGAACCTAGTGGGTTGATCTGTACTAAAACAAATTAGCTGCAGTTCCCATTGTTACTGACCCATTTTATGCAAAGTTTATTTATTCCTGCATAAGTGCATGAGTTAATCATATCAAATTACTGCTTGATACACTTTGTGACTGTTTAAGGCATGTGAGCCTCGCTCTAGAGGGCAGAAATGTATTTTCTCTCTGAAAGGAACACAACACCAGAAAATGTTATGCTGAATTGAACAAAAAGTAAAAAAAAACACTTTGTTGTTTGTTTTGTTTATTTGTTACTTCCGCAAACACACTGAAATCATTTAAATAGTTTACAAACACGTGTTTAAGTAGAAAGCTGTATGATCTTTAAATGAAAATCTTACCAATAGGGCTCAATTGAAAAGTGACATGTGAAAGTTTTTGTCAGGGTCTTGCAGCATTCTGAAAAGGCATTCTAATTTAAAGTGCAGAAAATCAGCCTGATTACACTACTTAGATATTCTGACAGACTTTTAGGTATGATTTCGTTCTCTTGCTGAAATGAATTTAACATGGAAGGAACAAAATTTATATATACAACTATATGTATATGGAAAAGTACTGCAATAGATGAGGTGTTTTGATTGTCATACAGTCCAAGCCCTTTGGTCTTTAATACTTTGTTCTTGGTCCACAATAAGTCATGTCCCGTAACTGTATTTCTAAATGACAGAAATGGGGCCTGGTCATTGTTCCTTGTCTTCCAGACTCTGTTTCTCTATTTAAAAGAAAATATGTCTTTACTCTGCATTCAAAAAGAAGCTTAGCATTTTGTTGGAGTACTCAGCATGGATTGCAGAGCTAGTTTTCATGTAGAAGCTGAATCTGGGGCTTCGTCCTTGTACATGTTCTTAATTCATAAATCCGAAGGCCCTAGTCCATGGCCTGAGATGCCTGAGTGAGGCCCAGGCTCATGAAACTCTCCATTATAAGCAAAATATAGCCAGTGCCTGAGACAAGCTGCGGACCTTTCAATCAGTTTCTTGAAGTCCTGGGTCTTGAGAATAGGGCCGAAGGCTCAGGGACTTGGCCTTAGGAGTTTTTTAGATTTTGAATAGAAGGTACAGACATCTTGCATTTCTGGATATACATATGAGCACATCCAGAATAGAAATGCCAGAAATCCCAGGACACAAGTCTCTGGTCTTGGATTACTTTTTGCGGGTAGCATTGGTGCTATTGACTATCTTCAATATTTTCCTGAAGCAAAGTGATTCCTTCCTGAAGACAAGCTTTGAGATCTCCACATTATCATTTTATAACACCAATACAGTACAGTTCATATCAGTGTTAAACCAGTGTACAGTACAGTTCATTTCAGTGTTAAACTGCTGAGATTAGGCTCATTGTTGTTTTAGATAATAGGGCTGTATTTTGTTGTTAAAACCCCAGTATCGCTGAGAAATTATTTATTTAGGTTTTAAACACAATTTCAAGTAGGAAACTGAACTGATATGATCTTTAAATGAAATCCTAACCAATAGGGCTCAACTGAAACGTCACGTGTGAAAGTCTGTGTCAGGGTCTTGTCGGCGTTTTCACATATCAGATGCTGCGGCATTCTAAATTGAAGTGCTCAAAATCAACCTGCTCATTTCATGACTGAAGCTAATTTTGTCTCCACTCTTTCACTCTGAGATTACAGTACTTTGATATTCTGACACACTTTTAGGGATGCTTTCGTTCTCTTGCTGAAATGAATTTAACATGGATGGAATAAAATTTATTTATAAAACTATATGTATAAGGACAAGTACTGCAATAGATGAGATGTTTTGTTTGTGCAACAGTCCAAGCCCTATAGTCTTTAATACTTTGTTCTTGGTCCACAAAAAGTCATGTCCCGTATCTGTATTTCTAAATGACAGAAATGGGGCCTGGTCATTGTTCCTTGTGTTCCAGTCTCTGTTGCTCTATTTAACGGACAATATGTCTTTACTCTGCATTGAAAAAGAAGCTTAGCATTTTGTTTGACTACTCAGCATGGATTGCAGAGCTAGTTTTAATGTAGAATCTGAATCTGGCACTGCGTCCTTTTACTTGTACTTAATTCATAAATCCGAAGGCCCTAGTCCATGGCCTGAGATGCCTGAGTGAGGCCCAGGCTCATGGAACTCTCCATTATAAGCAAAATATAGCCAGTGCCTGAGACAAGCTGCGGAACTTTCCATCAGGTTCTTGAAGGCCTTGGAAGTTTTCTGGATTTTCAATAGAAACTACAGACATCTTGCATTTCTGGATATACGTATGAGCACACCCAGAACAGAAATGCCAGAAATCCCAGGACACAAGTCTTGGATTACTTTTTGGGGGTAGGATTGGTGCTATTGAATATTTTCAATTTTATCCTGAATAAAAGTGATTCCTTCCGGGAGACAAGCTTTGGGATTTCTACATTATCAATTAATAACAGCCACAAAACCATGCCAAATCTTATTACTTAGATTCAGGACTTTACCAGAGTCAATTCCCAATCCAAAATACATCCAGGCCTTATTCACTGAGCCTTCAGTTATAATTTCATGACTCAGGACACCAAACACTTAACTGACAATCAGATACTTCAGCCTATTGCTGTTTAGCATTCTGTGAAACAAACATTTCTCTGACACAGCTTTACTTTTACTGTGGATGTAAAGTACAGTTCACATCAGTGTTAAACTGCTGAGATTGGGCTCAACTGTATTTTAGATTATTGGGCTGTATTTGGTTTTTAAAACCTCACTTTTGCTGAGAAATTATTTATACAGTTTTTAAACACAATTTCAAGAAGGAAACTGAAATTATATGATCATTAAATGAAAGTCTGACTAAAAGGCCCTAAAGGCCCTAGTCCATGGCCTGAGATGCCTGAGTGGGGCCCAGGCTCATGGAACTCTCCATTATGAGCAAAATATAGCCTGTGCCTGGGACAAGCTGCAGACCTTTCAGGCAGTTTCTTGAAGTCCTGGGTCTTGAGATTAGGGCCGAAGGCTCAGGGACTTGGCCTTGGAAGTTTTTTGGATTTTGAATAGAAGCTGGATTTTGAACATTGCCTGTGCCTGAGAAAAGCTGCGGAACTTTCCGTCAGGTTCTTGAAGGCCTTGGAATTTTTTGGATTTTCAATAGAAACTACAGACATCTTGCATTTCTGGATATACGTATGAGCACAGCCAGAATGAGATGCCTGATGAGATTTCGCTCATTGTTGTTTTAGATCATAGCTCTGTATGTTGTTGTTAAAACATCACTATCGCTGAGAAATTATTTATATCGTTTTTGAACATAATTTCAAATAGGAAACTGAACTGATATGATCTTTAAATGAAATTCTGACTAATAGGGCTCAACTGAAAAGTCACATGTAGAAGTCTGTGTCAGGGTCTTGCAGGCGTTTTCTACATATCAGATGCTGCTGCATTCTAAATTAAAGTGCTCAAATTCAGCCTGCTCATTTCATGAATGAAGCCCATTGTCTCTCCACTCTTTCACTCTGAGATTACAGTTCTTTAATATTCTGACACACTTTTAGGGATGCTTTCGTTCTCTTGCTGAAATGAATTTAACATGGATGGAATAAAATTTATTTATAAAACTATATGTATAAGCACAAGTACTGCAATAGATGAGATGTTTTGATTGTGAAACAGTCCAAGCCCTTTAGTCTTTAATACTTTGTTCTTGGTCCACAAAAAGTCATGTCCCTATATTTATATCTAAATTACAGAAATGGGGCCTGCTCATTGTTCCTTGAGTTCCAGTCTCTGTTGCACTATTTAAAAGTATTTGGATATGAGAAGCTCATGTACTCACAAGAATGAATAAACTCTGTTTAAAATGGGTCAGAAACAAAGGGAATTGGAGAAATACTTTTTGTGTTTTGCAAATCAAACCACTTAGGATCATTTGCTTTGTTCATTTTAGATCTAACCTGTTGGTGCGTCTCTCACTCTGAAAACGTGTTTCTGTAAATGAGAAAGTCCCAAGAGCATTTCTTCTGCAAAAGAACGCATTTAACTGGGTTCATATTTGTTCAGTTTAGTGTTAACTTTGTTGGATTGTTGTTTTTAGGGAGAAAATACATTTCTGCACTGTAGAGAGAGGCTGAAACGCCTTTAACAGTCACAACATGCGTTAAGAAGTATTTGGATATGAGAAGCTCATGTACTCACAGGAATGAATAAACTCTGTTTAAAATGGGTCAGAAACAAAGGGAATTGCAGAAATACTTGTTGTGTTTTGCAAATCAAACCACTCGGGCTCATTTGCTATGTTCATTTCAGATCTAACCCGTTGGTTTTTCTCTCATTCTGAAAACGTGTTTCTGCAAGCGAGAATGTCCCTAGAGCGTTTCTTCTGCAAAAGAACGCATTTAACTGGGTTCATATTTGTTCAGTTTAATGTTAACTTTGTTGGATTGTTTTTTTTAGGGAGAAAATACATTTCTGCACTGTAGAGAGAGGCTGAAACGCCTTAAACAGTCACAACGTTCGTTGAGCAGTATTTGGATATGAGAAGCTCATGTACTCACAGGAATGAATAAACTGTTTAAAATGGGTCAGAAACAAAGGGAATTGCAGAAATACTTGTTGTGTTTCGCAAAACAAACCATCGGGTTCATTTGCTATGTTCATTTCAGATCTAACCTGTTAGTTCTTCTCTCACTCTGAAAACGTGTTTCTGCAAGCGAGAATGTCCCTAGAGCGTTTCTTCTGCAAAAGAACGCATTAACTGGGTTCATATTTGTTCAGTTTAGAGTTAACTTTGTTGGATTGTTGTTTTTAGGGAGAAAATACATTTCTGCACTGTAGAGAGAGACTGAAACGCCTTAAACAGTCACAACGTGCGTTGAGCAGTATTTGGATATGAGAAGCTCATGTACTCACAGGAATGAATAAACTGTTTAAAATGGGTCAGAAACAAAGGGAATTTCAGAAATACTTGTTGTGTTTTGCCAATCAAACCACCGAGTTATTTGCTGTGTTCATTTCAGATCTAACCTGTTGGTTCTTCTCTCACTCTGAAAACGTGTTTCTGTAAGCGACAATGTCCTTAGAGCGTTTCTTCTGCAAAAGAACGCTTTAACTGGGTTCATATTTGTTCAGTTTAGTGTTAACTTTGTTGGATTGTTGTTTTTAGGGAGAAAATACATTTCTGCACTGTAGAGAGAGGCTGAAACGCCTTAAACAGTCACAACGTGCGTTGAGCAGTATTTGGATATGAGAAGCTCATGTTCTCACAGGAATGAATAAACTGTTTAAAATGGGTCAGAAACAAAGGGAATTGCAGAAATACTTGTTGTGTTTCGCAAATCAAACCATCGGGTTCATTTGCTATGTTCATTTCAGATCTAACCTGTTAGTTCTTCTCTCACTCTGAAAACGTGTTTCTGCAAGCGAGAATGTCCCTAGAGCGTTTCTTCTGTAAAAGAACGCATTAACTGGGTTCATATTTGTTCAGTTTAGAGTTAACTTTGTTGGATTGTTGTTTTTAGGGAGAAAATACATTTCTGCACTGTAGAGAGAGGCTGAAACGCCTTAAACAGTCACAACGTGCGTTGAGCCGTATTTGGATATGAGAAGCTCATGTTCTCACAGGAATGAATAAACTGTTTAAAATGGGTCAGTAACCAAGGGAATTGCAGAAATACTTGTTGTGTTTTGCAAATCAAACCATCGGGTTCATTTGCTATGTTCATTTCAGATCTAACCTGTTAGTTCTTCTCTCACTCTGAAAACGTGTTTCTGCAAGCGAGAATGTCCCTAGAGCGTTTCTTTTGCAAAAGAACGCATTAACTGGGTTCATATTTGTTCAGTTTAGAGTTAACTTTGTTGGATTGTTGTTTTTAGGGAGAAAATACATTTCTGCACTGTAGAGAGAGGCTGAAACGCCTTAAACAGTCACAACGTGCGTTGAGCAGTATTTGGATATGAGAAGCTCATGTACTCACAGGAATGAATAAACTCTGTTTAAAATGGGTCAGAAACAAAAGGGAATGGCAGAAATACTTGTTGTATTTTGCAAACCAAACCACTTGGGGTCATTTCCTTTCTTCCTTTTAGATCTAACATGTTGGTGCTTCTCTCACTCTGAAAACGTGTTTCTGCAAAGCGAGAAAGTCTCTAGAGCGTTTCTTCTTCAAAAGAACGCATTAACTGGGTTCATATTTGTTCAGTTTAGTATTAACCCCCATTTACAGTTTAGTTTTAACCCCCAATAACTGGGATCATATTTGTTCAGTTTAATGTTAACTTTGTTGGATTGTTGTTTTTAGAGAGAAAATACATTTCTGCACTGTAGAGAGAGGTTGAAACGCCTTAAACAGTCACAACGTACATTGAGCAGTATTTGGATAATGGAAGCTCATGCACTCACAGGAATGAATAAACTCTGTTTAAAATGGGTCAGAAACAAAGGGAATTGCAGAAATACTTGTTGTGTTTTGCAAACAAAACCACTTGGAGTCATTTGCTATGTTCAGTTTAGATCTAACCCTTTTGTACTTCTCTCACTCTGAAAACGTGTTTCTGCAAGCGAGAAAGTCCCTAGAGCGTTTCTTCTGCGAAAGAACGCATTAACTGGGTTCATGTTTGTTCAGTTTAGTGTTAACTTTGTTGGATTGTTGTCTTTAAGGAGAAAATACATTTCTTCACAGTAGAGAGAGGCTGAAACGCCTTAAACAGTCACAACGTGTGTTGGCAGTATTTGGATATTAGAAGCTCATGTACTCACAGGAATGAATAAACTCTGTTTAAAATGGGTCAGAAACAAAGGGAATTGCAGAAATACTTGTTGTGTTTTGCAAATAAAACCACTTGGAGTCATTTGCTTTGTTCATTTTAGATCTTACCCCTTGGTGCTTCTCTCACTCTGAAAATGTGTTTCTGCAAGCGAGAAAGTCCCTAGAGCGTTTCTTCTGCTAAAGAACGCATTAACTGGGTTCATGTTCTTTCAGTTTAGTGTTAACTTCGTTGGATTGTTGTCTTTAAGGAGAAAATACATTTCTGCACAGTAGAGAGAGGCTGAAACGCCTTAAACAGTCACAACGTGTGTTGGCAGTATTTGGTTATTAGAAGCTCATGTACTCACAGGAATGAATAAACTGTTTAAAATGGGTCAGAAACAAAGGGAATTGCAGAAATACTTGTTGTGTTTTGCAAATCAAACCATCGGGGTCATTTGCTATTTTCATTTTAGATCTAACCTGTTGGTTCTTCTCTCACTCTGAAAACGTGTTTCTGCAAGCGAGAATGTCCCTAGAGCGTTTCTTCTGCAGAAGAACGCATTAACTGGGTCCAGTTTAGTGAATGAAAAGGAAATAAGCAAATGAACCCGGTGAGTGGATCTGTAATAAAAAACAAAGTGTTCTGTAGTTCCCTTTGATACTAAACCATTTCAAAGCAAGATAAATTATTCCTAAGAGTAAATGAGCTTCTCATAATAAAGAACTGCTCAAAGCACGTTGTGACTGTAAAATGTATTAAAGTCTCTTTCTAGAGTGCAGAAACGTATTTTCTCTCTAAATGAAACAACAATCCAGCAAGTTTAACACTGAACTGAACAAATGAATCCAGTTGCCAGTTTCTGCCTTAAAAACATGTTTTAAAAGTCTAAAAAACTGTCCTTTGTGAATGTGGGCTTTTTTCCCTTACAATACTGTTCAAACCATTTTCTATTTAAAAGAAGCATTTTGGAGACTTTAGAATCGCTTTAGTGACTTTCTCGTTTGCAGAAACAGGTTTTCACAGTGAGAGAAGCACCAAAGGAGCATATCCAAAAAGAAATAAGCAAATGAACCCAGCGGGTCTATCTGTAATAAAAACAAATTGTTCTGCAGTTCCTTTTGTTACTAACCCATTTCAAAGCAAGTTAAATTAATCCTAAGAGTAAATGAGATTCTCATTTTAAATAACTGCTCAAAGCACGTTGGGATTGTTTTACATGTACAATTCTCTCTTTAAAGAACAGAAACGTATTTTCTCCCTGAAAGTAACTCCAGGCCAGTAAGATTTACACTGAACTGAACAAGAAGAAAAAAAAAACATCATCCTTTATGTTTGTAAGGTTTTGACTTTGCTACATTGTTCAAATTCGGTCTATTGCAGAAGAAGCTCATTAGGAACGTTCTAGCTTGCGGAATCGCGTTTTCACAGTGAGAGAAGCACCAACAGGTCATATCCAAAATGAAATAAGGAAATGAACCCAGCGGGTCTATCTGTAATAAAAACAAATTGTTCTGCAGTTCCTTTTGTTACTAACCCATTTCAAAGCAAGTTAAATTAATCCTAAAAGTAAATGAGCTTCTCATTTTAAATAACTGCTCAAAGCACGTTGGGATTGTTTTACATGTACAATTCTCTCTTTAAAGAACAGAAACGTATTTTCTCCCTCAAAGTAACTCCAGGCCAGTAAGATTTACACTGAACTGAACAAAAAGTAAAAAAAAAAAAAATCTCCCTTTTTGTTTATAAGGTTTTGACTTTGCTATATTGTTCAAATTCGGTCTATTGCAGAAGAAGCGCTTTAGGAAAAATCTAGCTTGCGGAATTGCGTTTTCACAGTGAGAGAAGCACCAACGGGTCATATCCAAAATGAAATAAGCAAATGAATCCAGTGAGTGGATTTGTAATAAAAAAAACAACAAAGTGTTCTGTAGTTCCCTTTGATAGTAAACCATTTCAAAGCAAGTTAAATTATTCGTAAAAGTAAATGAGCTTCTCATATTAAATACCTGCTCAAAGCAGGTTGTGACTGTTTTGCGCATATAATTCTCTCTTTAAAGAGCAGAAACGTTTTTTCTCCCTGAAAGTAACTCCAGGCCAATAGGATTTACACTGAACTGAACAAAAAGTAAAAAAAAAAAAACATCTTCCTTTCTGTTTGTAAGGTTTTGACTTTGCTGTATTGTTAAATTTGGTCTATTGCAGAAGAAGCGCTTTAGGAACGTTCTAGCTTGCAGAATCGCGTTTTCACAGCAAGAGAACCACCAACGGGTCATATCCAAAATTAAATAAGCAAATGAATCCAGTGAGTGGACTTGTAATAAAAAAACAAAGTGTTCTGTAGTTCCCTTTGATACTAAACCATTTCAAAGCAAGGTAAATTATTCCTAAGAGTAAATGAGCTTCTCATATTAAATAACTGCTCAAAGCACGTTGTGACTGTAAAATGTATTAAAGTCTCTTTCTAGAATGCAGAAACATATTTTCTCTCTGAATGAAACAACAATCCAGCAAGTTTAACACTGAACTGAACAAATAAATCCAGTTGCCAGTTTCTGCTTTGAAAACATGTTTTAAAAGTCTAAAAAAACTGTCCTTTGTGAATGTGGGCTTTTTTCCCTTACAATACTGTTCAAACCATTTTCTATTTAAAAGAAGCATTTTGGAGACTTTAGAATCGCTTTAGTGACTTTCTCGTTTGCAGAAACAGGTTTTCACAGTGAGAGAAGCACCAAAGGAGCATATCCAAAAAGAAATAAGCAAAGGAACCCAGTGAGTGGATCTGCAATAAAAAACAAAGTGTTCTATAGTTTCCTTTGATACTAAACCATTTCAAAGTAAGTTAAATTATTCCTAAGAGTAAATGAGCTTCTTATATTAAATAACTGCTTAAAGCACTTTGTGACTGTTTTTGTACTTCTTGAGACAGCTCAAGAAATTCAACCTGCCACAGACCCTGATGATCCAGTTCTACACAGCGATCATCGAGTCCATTATCACAGCCTCCATAACTATCTGGTTTGGTTCCTCCACCTCACAAGAAAGAACCAAACTCCAGCGCATCATCAGGACAGCAGAGAGGATCATAGGATGTAACCTGCCATCACTTCAGCAGATCTACTCCAGCAGGATGAGGAAGCGGGCTGGCAAGATTACATCTGACCCCTCACATCCTGGACACCTCCTCTTCCAGACACTCCCCTCGGGTAGAAGACTGCGGTCCATCAAAACCAGCACAACACGTCATGCTAACAGCTTCTTCCCCAGAGCTGTAGCGCTCCTCAATCACAGTGGTCACCTCCCACTGTAAACCTCTAAACTTACAACTGAACTGTACCAAACCGGACTGAACAGTTATTTGCACTCTGCCTATTTTGCACTATGACTATTTGCACACCTGTACAGATGTCCTTTTCTTTTCTGTAAATATATTTTTCAGCTCTTTATTACCTTTATTACCTTTAGTACTTTCTACTTTTTTTAATTTATCCCCTACCCTATTTATTTTTTAGTGTCATTTTCCTTTAGTTTAAGACTGTGTTCTGTGTTTCTTTGTTACTTGTCATGCGTGTTGCTCTCACCAAGACAAATTCCTTGTATGGGTAACATACTTGGTGAAATAAAGAGATTCTGATTCTGATTCTGATTAAGGCATTTAATTCTCTCTCAGTTCAGTGTAAATCTCGCTGGCATGATTTTCCTTTCAGGTAGAAAACACATTTCTGCAGATAAGAGAGAGGTTTAAATGTGTTAAATAGTCACAACATGCTTTGAGAAGTGATTTAATTTGAGACGCTCACTGTGAAATCATGTTTCTTGCTAACAAGAATGTCACTAATGCAATTCTAAAGTCTCCAATATGCTTTCCTTTAACATAAAAGTGATTTGAACAGTATTGTGAGAGAAAAAAGCCCACATTTAAAAAGAACATTTTTTAGGCTTTTAAAACATGTTTTTAAATCAGAAACTGTCAACTGGGTTCATTTGTTCAGTTCAGTCTTTAACTTGAGAGAGGCTCAACCGCCTTAAACACTCACAACTTCCTTTGAGCTGTGTTTTGATCTGAGAAGCTCATTTACTCACAGGAATTAATAAACTCTGTTTAAAATGGGTTATTAAAAAAGGGAACTGCAGAAATATTTGTTGTTTTTTGCAGATTAATCCACTTGGGTTCCTAAAGCTCTTTTTCTGCAATAGCACAAATATGAACAATATCAGTCAAAACTTCACCAAATGATCATTTCCAAAATGAAATACGCAAATGAACCTAGTGGGTTGATCTGTACTAAAACAAATTAGCTGCAGTTCCCATTGTTACTGACCCATTTTATGCAAAGTTTATTTATTCCTGCATAAGTGCATGAGTTAATCATATCAAATTACTGCTTGATACACTTTGTGACTGTTTAAGGCATGTGAGCCTCGCTCTAGAGGGCAGAAATGTATTTTCTCTCTGAAAGGAACACAACACCAGAAAATGTTATGCTGAATTGAACAAAAAGTAAAAAAAAACACTTTGTTGTTTGTTTTGTTTATTTGTTACTTCCGCAAACACACTGAAATCATTTAAATAGTTTACAAACACGTGTTTAAGTAGAAAGCTGTATGATCTTTAAATGAAAATCTTACCAATAGGGCTCAATTGAAAAGTGACATGTGAAAGTTTTTGTCAGGGTCTTGCAGCATTCTGAAAAGGCATTCTAATTTAAAGTGCAGAAAATCAGCCTGATTACACTACTTAGATATTCTGACAGACTTTTAGGTATGATTTCGTTCTCTTGCTGAAATGAATTTAACATGGAAGGAACAAAATTTATATATACAACTATATGTATATGGAAAAGTACTGCAATAGATGAGGTGTTTTGATTGTCATACAGTCCAAGCCCTTTGGTCTTTAATACTTTGTTCTTGGTCCACAATAAGTCATGTCCCGTAACTGTATTTCTAAATGACAGAAATGGGGCCTGGTCATTGTTCCTTGTCTTCCAGACTCTGTTTCTCTATTTAAAAGAAAATATGTCTTTACTCTGCATTCAAAAAGAAGCTTAGCATTTTGTTGGAGTACTCAGCATGGATTGCAGAGCTAGTTTTCATGTAGAAGCTGAATCTGGGGCTTCGTCCTTGTACATGTTCTTAATTCATAAATCCGAAGGCCCTAGTCCATGGCCTGAGATGCCTGAGTGAGGCCCAGGCTCATGAAACTCTCCATTATAAGCAAAATATAGCCAGTGCCTGAGACAAGCTGCGGACCTTTCAATCAGTTTCTTGAAGTCCTGGGTCTTGAGAATAGGGCCGAAGGCTCAGGGACTTGGCCTTAGGAGTTTTTTAGATTTTGAATAGAAGGTACAGACATCTTGCATTTCTGGATATACATATGAGCACATCCAGAATAGAAATGCCAGAAATCCCAGGACACAAGTCTCTGGTCTTGGATTACTTTTTGCGGGTAGCATTGGTGCTATTGACTATCTTCAATATTTTCCTGAAGCAAAGTGATTCCTTCCTGAAGACAAGCTTTGAGATCTCCACATTATCATTTTATAACACCAATACAGTACAGTTCATATCAGTGTTAAACCAGTGTACAGTACAGTTCATTTCAGTGTTAAACTGCTGAGATTAGGCTCATTGTTGTTTTAGATAATAGGGCTGTATTTTGTTGTTAAAACCCCAGTATCGCTGAGAAATTATTTATTTAGGTTTTAAACACAATTTCAAGTAGGAAACTGAACTGATATGATCTTTAAATGAAATCCTAACCAATAGGGCTCAACTGAAACGTCACGTGTGAAAGTCTGTGTCAGGGTCTTGTCGGCGTTTTCACATATCAGATGCTGCGGCATTCTAAATTGAAGTGCTCAAAATCAACCTGCTCATTTCATGACTGAAGCTAATTTTGTCTCCACTCTTTCACTCTGAGATTACAGTACTTTGATATTCTGACACACTTTTAGGGATGCTTTCGTTCTCTTGCTGAAATGAATTTAACATGGATGGAATAAAATTTATTTATAAAACTATATGTATAAGGACAAGTACTGCAATAGATGAGATGTTTTGTTTGTGCAACAGTCCAAGCCCTATAGTCTTTAATACTTTGTTCTTGGTCCACAAAAAGTCATGTCCCGTATCTGTATTTCTAAATGACAGAAATGGGGCCTGGTCATTGTTCCTTGTGTTCCAGTCTCTGTTGCTCTATTTAACGGACAATATGTCTTTACTCTGCATTGAAAAAGAAGCTTAGCATTTTGTTTGACTACTCAGCATGGATTGCAGAGCTAGTTTTAATGTAGAATCTGAATCTGGCACTGCGTCCTTTTACTTGTACTTAATTCATAAATCCGAAGGCCCTAGTCCATGGCCTGAGATGCCTGAGTGAGGCCCAGGCTCATGGAACTCTCCATTATAAGCAAAATATAGCCAGTGCCTGAGACAAGCTGCGGAACTTTCCATCAGGTTCTTGAAGGCCTTGGAAGTTTTCTGGATTTTCAATAGAAACTACAGACATCTTGCATTTCTGGATATACGTATGAGCACACCCAGAACAGAAATGCCAGAAATCCCAGGACACAAGTCTTGGATTACTTTTTGGGGGTAGGATTGGTGCTATTGAATATTTTCAATTTTATCCTGAATAAAAGTGATTCCTTCCGGGAGACAAGCTTTGGGATTTCTACATTATCAATTAATAACAGCCACAAAACCATGCCAAATCTTATTACTTAGATTCAGGACTTTACCAGAGTCAATTCCCAATCCAAAATACATCCAGGCCTTATTCACTGAGCCTTCAGTTATAATTTCATGACTCAGGACACCAAACACTTAACTGACAATCAGATACTTCAGCCTATTGCTGTTTAGCATTCTGTGAAACAAACATTTCTCTGACACAGCTTTACTTTTACTGTGGATGTAAAGTACAGTTCACATCAGTGTTAAACTGCTGAGATTGGGCTCAACTGTATTTTAGATTATTGGGCTGTATTTGGTTTTTAAAACCTCACTTTTGCTGAGAAATTATTTATACAGTTTTTAAACACAATTTCAAGAAGGAAACTGAAATTATATGATCATTAAATGAAAGTCTGACTAAAAGGCCCTAAAGGCCCTAGTCCATGGCCTGAGATGCCTGAGTGGGGCCCAGGCTCATGGAACTCTCCATTATGAGCAAAATATAGCCTGTGCCTGGGACAAGCTGCAGACCTTTCAGGCAGTTTCTTGAAGTCCTGGGTCTTGAGATTAGGGCCGAAGGCTCAGGGACTTGGCCTTGGAAGTTTTTTGGATTTTGAATAGAAGCTGGATTTTGAACATTGCCTGTGCCTGAGAAAAGCTGCGGAACTTTCCGTCAGGTTCTTGAAGGCCTTGGAATTTTTTGGATTTTCAATAGAAACTACAGACATCTTGCATTTCTGGATATACGTATGAGCACAGCCAGAATGAGATGCCTGATGAGATTTCGCTCATTGTTGTTTTAGATCATAGCTCTGTGTGTTGTTGTTAAAACATCACTATCGCTGAGAAATTATTTATATAGTTTTTGAACATAATGTCAAATAGGAAACTGAACTGATATGATCTTTAAATGAAATTCTGACTAATAGGGCTCAACTGAAAAGTCACATGTAGAAGTCTGTGTCAGGGTCTTGCAGGCGTTTTCTACATATCAGATGCTGCTGCATTCTAAATTAAAGTGCTCAAATTCAGCCTGCTCATTTCATGAATGAAGCCCATTGTGTCTCCACTCTTTCACTCTGAGATTACAGTTCTTTAATATTCTGACACACTTTTAGGGATGCTTTCATTCTCTTGCTGAAATGAATTTAACATGGATGGAATAAAATTTATTTATAAAACTATATGTATAAGCACAAGTACTGCAATAGATGAGATGTTTTGATTGTGAAACAGTCCAAGCCCTTTAGTCTTTAATACTTTGTTCTTGGTCCACAAAAAGTCATGTCCCTCTATTTATATCTAAATTACAGAAATGGGGCCTGCTCATTGTTCCTTGAGTTCCAGTCTCTGTTGCACTATTTAAAAGTATTTGGATATGAGAAGCTCATGTACTCACAAGAATGAATAAACTCTGTTTAAAATGGGTCAGAAACAAAGGGAATTGGAGAAATACTTTTTGTGTTTTGCAAATCAAACCACTTAGGATCATTTGCTTTGTTCATTTTAGATCTAACCTGTTGGTGCGTCTCTCACTCTGAAAACGTGTTTCTGTAAATGAGAAAGTCCCAAGAGCATTTCTTCTGCAAAAGAACGCATTTAACTGGGTTCATATTTGTTCAGTTTAGTGTTAACTTTGTTGGATTGTTGTTTTTAGGGAGAAAATACATTTCTGCACTGTAGAGAGAGGCTGAAACGCCTTTAACAGTCACAACATGCGTTAAGAAGTATTTGGATATGAGAAGCTCATGTACTCACAGGAATGAATAAACTGTTTAAAATGGGTCAGAAACAAAGGGAATTGCAGAAATACTTGTTGTGTTTCGCAAATCAAACCATCGGGTTCATTTGCTATGTTCATTTCAGATCTAACCTGTTAGTTCTTCTCTCACTCTGAAAACGTGTTTCTGCAAGCGAGAATGTCCCTAGAGCGTTTCTTCTGCAAAAGAACGCATTAACTGGGTTCATATTTGTTCAGTTTAGAGTTAACTTTGTTGGATTGTTGTTTTTAGGGAGAAAATACATTTCTGCACTGTAGAGAGAGGCTGAAACGCCTTAAACAGTCACAACGTGCGTTGAGCAGTATTTGGATATGAGAAGCTCATGTACTCACAGGAATGAATAAACTGTTTAAAATGGGTCAGAAACAAAGGGAATTGCAGAAATACTTGTTGTGTTTTGCAAATCAAACCACTTGGGGTCATTTGCTATGTTCATTTCAGATCTAACCTGTTGGTTCTTCTCTCACTCTGAAAACGTGTTTCTGCAAGCGAGAATGTCCCTAGAGCGTTTCTTCTGCAAAAGAACGCATTAACTGGGTTCATATTTGTTCAGTTTAGAGTTAACTTTGTTGGATTGTTGTTTTTAGGGAGAAAATACATTTCTGCACTGTAGAGAGAGGCTGAAACGCCTTAAACAGTCACAACGTGCGTTGAGCAGTATTTGGATATGAGAAGCTCATGTACTCACAGGAATGAATAAACTGTTTAAAATGGGTCAGAAAAAAAGGGAATTGCAGAAATACTTGTTGTGTTTTGCAAATCAAACCACTTGGGGTCATTTGCAATGTTCATTTCAGATCTAACCTGTTAGTTCTTCTCTCACTCTGAAAACGTGTTTCTGCAAGCGAGTATGTTCCTAGAGCGTTTCTTCTGCAAAAGAACGCATTAACTGGGTTCATATTTGTTCAGTTTAGAGTTAACTTTGTTGGATTGTTGTTTTTAGGGAGAAAATACATTTCTGCACTGTAGAGAGAGGCTGAAACGCCTTAAACAGTCACAACGTGCGTTGAGCAGTATTTGGATATGAGAAGCTCATGTTCTCACAGGAATGAATAAACTGTTTAAAATGGGTCAGAAACAAAGGGAATTGCAGAAATCCTTGTTGTGTTTTGCAAATCAAACCACTTGGGGTCATTTGCAATGTTCATTTCAGATCTAACCTGTTAGTTCTTCTCTCACTCTGAAAACGTGTTTCTGCAAGCGAGTATGTTCCTAGAGCGTTTCTTCTGCAAAAGAACGCATTAACTGGGTTCATATTTGTTCAGTTTAGAGTTAACTTTGTTGGATTGTTGTTTTTAGGGAGAAAATACATTTCTGCACTGTAGAGAGAGGCTGAAACGCCTTAAACAGTCACAACGTGCGTTGAGCAGTATTTGGATATGAGAAGCTCATGTTCTCACAGGAATGAATAAACTGTTTAAAATGGGTCAGAAACAAAGGGAATTGCAGAAATCCTTGTTGTGTTTTGCAAATCAAACCACTTGGGGTCATTTGCAATGTTCATTTCAGATCTAACCTGTTAGTTCTTCTCTCACTCTGAAAACGTGTTTCTGCAAGCGAGAATGTCCCTAGAGCGTTTCTTCTGCAGAAGAACGCATTAACTGGGTTCATATTTGTTCAGTTTAGAGTTAACTTTGTTGGATTGTTGTTTTTAGGGAGAAAATACATTTTTGCACTGTAGAGAGAGACTGAAACGCCTTAAACAGTCACAACGTGCGTTGAGCAGTATTTGGATATGAGAAGCTCATGTACTCACAGGAATGAATAAACTGTTTAAAATGGGTCAGAAACAAAGGGAATTTCAGAAATACTTGTTGTGTTTTGCCAATCAAACCACCGAGTTATTTGCTGTGTTCATTTCAGATCTAACCTGTTGGTTCTTCTCTCACTCTGAAAACGTGTTTCTGTAAGCGACAATGTCCTTAGAGCGTTTCTTCTGCAAAAGAACGCTTTAACTGGGTTCATATTTGTTCAGTTTAGTGTTAACTTTGTTGGATTGTTGTTTTTAGGGAGAAAATACATTTCTGCACTGTAGAGAGAGGCTGAAACGCCTTAAACAGTCACAATGTGCGTTGAGCAGTATTTGGATATGAGAAGCTCATGTACTCACAGGAATGAATAAACTCTGATTAAAATGGGTCAGAAACAAAGGGAATTGCAGAAATACTTGTTGTGTTTTGCAAATCAAACCACTTGGGGTCCTTTGCTATGTTCATTTCATATCTAACCTGTTGGTTCTTCCCTCACTCTGAAAACGTGTTTCTGCAAGCGAGAATGTCCCTAGAGCGTTTCTTCTGCAAAAGAACGCATTAACTGGGTTCATATTTGTTCAGTTTAGAGTTAACTTTGTTGGATTGTTGTTTTTAGGGAGAAAATACATTTCTGCACAGTAGAGAGAGGCTGAAACGCCTTAAACAGTCACAACGTGCGTTGAGCAGTATTTGGATATGAGAAGCTCATGTACTCACAGGAATGAATAAACTCTCTTTAAAATGGGTCAGAAACAAAATGGAATTGCAGAAATACTTGTTGTGTTTTGCAAATCAAACCACTTGGGGTCATTTGCTTTGTTCATTTTAGATCTAACCTGTTGGTGCTTCTCTCACTCTGAAATCCTGTTTCTGTAATCGAGAAAGTCCCTACAGCGCTTCTTCTGCAAAAGAACTCATTAACTGGGTTCATATTTGTTCAGTTTAGTGTTCACCCCCATTAACAGTTTAGTTTTAACCCCCATTAACTGGGTTCATATTTGTTCAGTTTAGTGTTAACTTTGTTGGATTGTTGTTTTTAGGGAGAAAATACATTTCTGCACTGGAGAGAGAGGCTGAAACACCTTAAACAGTCACAATGTACATTGAGCAGTATTTGGATAATGGAAGCTCATGCACTCACAGGAATGAATAACCTCTGTTTAAAATGGGTCAGAAACAAAGGGAACTGCAGAAATACTTGTTGTGTTTTGCCAGTCAAACCACTTGGGGTCATTTGCTTTGTTCATTTTAGATCTAACCTGTTGGTGCTTCTCTCACTCTGAAATCCTGTTTCTGTAATCGAGAAAGTCCCTACAGCGCTTCTTCTGCAAAAGAACTCATTAACTGGGTTCATATTTGTTCAGTTTAGTGTTCACCCCCATTAACAGTTTAGTTTTAAGCCCCATTAACTGGGTTCATATTTGTTCAGTTTAGTATTATCTTTGTTGGATTGTTGTTTTTAGGATGAAAATACATTTCTGCACTGGAGAGAGAGGCTGAAACACCTTAAACAGTCACAATGTACACTGAGCAGTATTTGGATAATGGAAGCTCATGCACTCACAGGAATGAATAAACTCTGTTTAAAATGGGTCAGAAACAAAGGGAATTGCAGAAATACTTGTTGTGTTTTGCCAATCAAACCACTTGGGGTCATTTGCTTTGTTCATTTTAGATCTAACCTGTTGGTGCTTCTCTCACTCTGAAATCCTGTTTCTGTAATCGAGAAAGTCCCTACAGCGCTTCTTCTGCAAAAGAACTCATTAACTGGGTTCATATTTGTTCAGTTTAGTGTTCACCCCCATTAACAGTTTAGTTTTAAGCCCCATTAACTGGGTTCATATTTGTTCAGTTTACTGTTAACTATGTTGGATTGTTGTTTTTAGGGAGAAAATACATTTCTGCACTGTAGAGAGAGGCTGAAACGCCTTAAACAGTCACAACGTGCGTTGAGCAGTATTTGGATATGAGACGCTCATGTACTCACAGGAATGAATAAACTCTGTTTAAAATGGGTCAGAAACAAAAGGGATTTGCAAAAATACTTGTTGTGTTTTGCAAATCAAACGAACTTGTTCATTTTAGATCTAACCTGTTGGTGCTTCTCTCACTCTGAAATCCTGTTTCTGTAATCGAGAAAGTCCCTAGAGCGTTTCTTCTGCAAAAGAACGCATTAACTGCATTCATATTTGTTCAGTTTAGTGTTTACCCCCATTAACAGTTTAGTTTTAACCCCCATCAACTGGGTTCATATTTGTTAAGTTTAGTGTTAACTATGTTGGATTGTTGTTTTTAGGGAGAAAATACATTTCTGCACTGTAGAGAGAGGCTGAAACGCCTTAAACAGTCACAACGTGCGTTGAGCAGTATTTGGATATGAGACGCTCATGTACTCACAGGAATGAATAAACTCTGTTTAAAATGGGTCAGAAACAAAAGGGAATTGCAGAAATACTTGTTGTATTTTGCAAACCAAACCACTTGGGGTCATTTCCTTTCTTCATTTTAGATCTAACATGTTGGTGCTTCTCTCACTCTGAAAACGTGTTTCTGCAAAGCGAGAAAGTCTCTAGAGCGTTTCTTCTTCAAAAGAACGCATTAACTGGGTTCATATTTGTTCAGTTTAGTATTAACCCCCATTTACAGTTTAGTTTTAACCCCCAATAACTGGGATCATATTTGTTCAGTTTAGTGTTAACTTTGTTGGATTGTTGTTTTTAGAGAGAAAATACATTTCTGCACTGCAGAGAGAGGTTGAAACGCCTTAAACAGTCACAACGTACATTGAGCAGTATTTGGATAATGGAAGCTCATGCACTCACAGGAATGAATAAACTCTGTTTAAAATGGGTCAGAAACAAAGGGAATTGCAGAAATACTTGTTGTGTTTTGCAAACAAAACCACTTGGAGTCATTTGCTATGTTCAGTTTAGATCTAACCCTTTTGTACTTCTCTCACTCTGAAAACGTGTTTCTGCAAGCGAGAAAGTCCCTAGAGCGTTTCTTCTGCGAAAGAACGCATTAACTGGGTTCATGTTTGTTCAGTTTAGTGTTAACTTTGTTGGATTGTTGTCTTTAAGGAGAAAATACATTTCTTCACAGTAGAGAGAGGCTGAAACGCCTTAAACAGTCACAACGTGTGTTGGCAGTATTTGGATATTAGAAGCTCATGTACTCACAGGAATGAATAAACTCTGTTTAAAATGGGTCAGAAACAAAGGGAATTGCAGAAATACTTGTTGTGTTTTGCAAATAAAACCACTTGGAGTCATTTGCTTTGTTCATTTTAGATCTTACCCCTTGGTGCTTCTCTCACTCTGAAAACGTGTTTCTGCAAGCGAGAAAGTCCCTAGAGCGTTTCTTCTGCTAAAGAACGCATTAACTGGGTTCATGTTCTTTCAGTTTAGTGTTAACTTCGTTGGATTGTTGTCTTTAAGGAGAAAATACATTTCTGCACAGTAGAGAGAGGCTGAAACGCCTTAAACAGTCACAACGTGTGTTGGCAGTATTTGGTTATTAGAAGCTCATGTACTCACAGGAATGAATAAACTATTTAAAATGGGTCAGAAACAAAGGGAATTGCAGAAATACTTGTTGTATTTTGCAAATCAAACCAATTGGGGTCATTTGCTATGTTCATTTTAGATCTAACCTGTTGGTTCTTCTCTCACTCTGAAAACGTGTTTCTGCAAGCGAGAATGTCCCTAGAGCGTTTCTTCTGCAGAAGAACGCATTAACTGGGTCCAGTTTAGTGAATGAAAAGGAAATAAGCAAATGAACCCGGTGAGTGGATCTGTAATAAAAAACAAAGTGTTCTGTAGTTCCCTTTGATACTAAACCATTTCAAAGCAAGATAAATTATTCCTAAGAGTAAATGAGCTTCTCATAATAAAGAACTGCTCAAAGCACGTTGTGACTGTAAAATGTATTAAAGTCTCTTTCTAGAGTGCAGAAACGTATTTTCTCTCTAAATGAAACAACAATCCAGCAAGTTTAACACTGAACTGAACAAATGAATCCAGTTGCCAGTTTCTGCCTTAAAAACATGTTTTAAAAGTCTAAAAAAACTGTCCTTTGTGAATGTGGGCTTTTTTCCCTTACAATACTGTTCAAACCATTTTCTATTTAAAAGAAGCATTTTGGAGACTTTAGAATCGCTTTAGTGACTTTCTCGTTTGCAGAAACAGGTTTTCACAGTGAGAGAAGCACCAAAGGAGCATATCCAAAAAGAAATAAGCAAATGAACCCAGTGTGTCTATCTGTAATAAAAACAAATTGTTCTGCAGTTCCTTTTGTTACTAACCCATTTCAAAGCAAGTTAAATTAATCCTAAGAGTAAATGAGATTCTCATTTTAAATAACTGCTCAAAGCACGTTGGGATTGTTTTACATGTACAATTCTCTCTTTAAAGAACAGAAACGTATTTTCTCCCTGAAAGTAACTCCAGGCCAGTAAGATTTACACTGAACTGAACAAGAAGAAAAAAAAAACATCATCCTTTATGTTTGTAAGGTTTTGACTTTGCTATATTGTTCAAATTCGGTCTATTGCAGAAGAAGCTCATTAGGAACGTTCTAGCTTGCGGAATCGCGTTTTCACAGTGAGAGAAGCACCAACGGGTCATATCCAAAATGAAATAAGGAAATGAACCCAGCGGGTCTATCTGTAATAAAAACAAATTGTTCTGCAGTTCCTTTTGTTACTAACCCATTTCAAAGCAAGTTAAATTAATCCTAAAAGTAAATGAGCTTCTCATTTTAAATAACTGCTCAAAGCACATTGGGATTGTTTTACATGTACAATTCTCTCTTTAAAGAACAGAAACGTATTTTCTCCCTCAAAGTAACTCCAGGCCAGTAAGATTTACACTGAACTGAACAAAAAGTAAAAAAAAAAAAAATCTCCCTTTTTGTTTATAAGGTTTTGACTTTGCTATATTGTTCAAATTCGGTCTATTGCAGAAGAAGCGCTTTAGGAAAAATCTAGCTTGCGGAATTGCGTTTTCACAGTGAGAGAAGCACCAACGGGTCATATCCAAAATGAAATAAGCAAAGGAACCCAGTGAGTGGATCTGCAATAAAAAACAAAGTGTTCTGTAGTTCCCTTTGATACTAAACCATTTCAAAGTAAGTTAAATTATTCCTAAGAGTAAATGAGCTTCTTATATTAAATAACTGCTTAAAGCACTTTGTGACTGTTTAAGGCATTTAATTCTCTCTCAGTTCAGTGTAAATCTCGCTGGCATGATTTTCCTTTCAGGTAGAAAACACATTTCTGCAGATAAGAGAGAGGTTTAAATGTGTTAAATAGTCACAACATGCTTTGAGAAGTGATTTAATTTGAGACGCTCACTGTGAAATCATGTTTCTTGCTAACAAGAATGTCACTAATGCAATTCTAAAGTCTCCAATATGCTTTCCTTTAACATAAAAGTGATTTGAACAGTATTGTGAGAGAAAAAAGCCCACATTTAAAAAGAACATTTTTTAGGCTTTTAAAACATGTTTTTAAATCAGAAACTGTCAACTGGGTTCATTTGTTCAGTTCAGTCTTTAACTTGAGAGAGGCTCAACCGCCTTAAACACTCACAACTTCCTTTGAGCTGTGTTTTGATCTGAGAAGCTCATTTACTCACAGGAATTAATAAACTCTGTTTAAAATGGGTTATTAAAAAAGGGAACTGCAGAAATATTTGTTGTTTTTTGCAGATTAACCCACTTGGGTTCCTAAAGCTCTTTTTCTGCAATAGCACAAATATGAACAATATCAGTCAAAACTTCACCAAATGATCATTTCCAAAATGAAATACGCAAATGAACCTAGTGGGTTGATCTGTACTAAAACAAATTAGCTGCAGTTCCCATTGTTACTGACCCATTTTATGCAAAGTTTATTTATTCCTGCATGAGTGCATGAGTTAATCATATCAAATTACTGCTTGATACACTTTGTGACTGTTTAAGGCATGTGAGCCTCGCTCTAGAGGGCAGAAATGTATTTTCTCTCTGAAAGGAACACAACACCAGAAAATGTTATGCTGAATTGAACAAAAAGTAAAAAAAAACACTTTGTTGTTTGTTTTGTTTATTTGTTACTTCCGCAAACACACTGAAATCATTTAAATAGTTTACAAACACGTGTTTAAGTAGAAAGCTGTATGATCTTTAAATGAAAATCTTACCAATAGGGCTCAATTGAAAAGTGACATGTGAAAGTTTTTGTCAGGGTCTTGCAGCATTCTGAAAAGGCATTCTAATTTAAAGTGCAGAAAATCAGCCTGATTACACTACTTAGATATTCTGACAGACTTTTAGGTATGATTTCGTTCTCTTGCTGAAATGAATTTAACATGGAAGGAACAAAATTTATATATACAACTATATGTATATGGAAAAGTACTGCAATAGATGAGGTGTTTTGATTGTCATACAGTCCAAGCCCTTTGGTCTTTAATACTTTGTTCTTGGTCCACAATAAGTCATGTCCCGTAACTGTATTTCTAAATGACAGAAATGGGGCCTGGTCATTGTTCCTTGTCTTCCAGACTCTGTTTCTCTATTTAAAAGAAAATATGTCTTTACTCTGCATTCAAAAAGAAGCTTAGCATTTTGTTGGAGTACTCAGCATGGATGCAGAGCTAGTTTTCATGTAGAAGCTGAATCTGGGGCTTCGTCCTTGTACATGTTCTTAATTCATAAATCCGAAGGCCCTAGTCCATGGCCTGAGATGCCTGAGTGAGGCCCAGGCTCATGAAACTCTCCATTATAAGCAAAATATAGCCAGTGCCTGAGACAAGCTGCGGACCTTTCAATCAGTTTCTTGAAGTCCTGGGTCTTGAGAATAGGGCCGAAGGCTCAGGGACTTGGCCTTAGGAGTTTTTTAGATTTTGAATAGAAGGTACAGACATCTTGCATTTCTGGATATACATATGAGCACATCCAGAATAGAAATGCCAGAAATCCCAGGACACAAGTCTCTGGTCTTGGATTACTTTTTGCGGGTAGCATTGGTGCTATTGACTATCTTCAATATTTTCCTGAAGCAAAGTGATTCCTTCCTGAAGACAAGCTTTGAGATCTCCACATTATCATTTTATAAGACCAATACAGTACAGTTCATATCAGTGTTAAACCAGTGTACAGTACAGTTCATTTCAGTGTTAAACTGCTGAGATTAGGCTCATTGTTGTTTTAGATAATAGGGCTGTATTTTGTTGTTAAAACCCCAGTATCGCTGAGAAATTATTTATTTAGGTTTTAAACACAATTTCAAGTAGGAAACTGAACTGATATGATCTTTAAATGAAATCCTAACCAATAGGGCTCAACTGAAACGTCACGTGTGAAAGTCTGTGTCAGGGTAACTTGTTGGTTTTTCTCTCATTCTGAAAACGTGTTTCTGCAAGCGAGAATGTCCCTAGAGTGCTGGTTCTCCGAAAGAACGCATTAACTGGGTTCATATTTGTTCAGTTTAGTGTTAACTTTGTTGGATTGTTGTTTTTAGGGAGAAAATACATTTCTGCACTCAAGAGAGAGGCTGAAACGCCTTTTACAGTCAGAACGTGCGTTGAGTAGTATTTGGTTATGAGAAGCTCTTATACTCACAGGAATATATAAACTCTGTTTAAAATGGGTCAGAAACAAAGGGAATTGCAGAAATACCTGTTGTGTTTTGCAAATCAAACCAATTGGGGTCATTTGCTTTGTTCATTTCAGGTCTAACCTGTTGGTTCTTCTCTCACTCTGACAACGTATTTCTGCAAGCGAGAATGTCCCTAGCGCGTTTCTTCTGCAAAAGAACGCATTAACTGGGTTCATATTTGTTCAGTTTAGTGTTAACTTTGTTGGATTGTTGTTTTTAGGGAGAAAATACATTTTTGCACTGTAGAGAGAGAGGCTGAAACGCCTTAAACAGTCACAACGTGCGTTGAGCAGTATTTGGATATGAGAAGCTCATGTACTCACAGGAATGAATAAACTCTGTTTAAAATGGGTCAGAAACAAAGGGAATTGCAGAAATACTTGTTGTTTTCTGTAAATCAAACCACTTGGGGTCATTTGCTTTGTTCATTTCAGATCTAACCTGTTGGTTCTTCTCTCACTCTGAAAACGAGTTTCTGCAAGCGAGAATGTCCCTAGAGCGTTTCTTCTGCAAAAGAACGCATTAACTGGGTTCATATTTGTTCAGTTTAGTGTTAACTTTGTTGGATTGTTGTTTTTAGGGAGAAAATAAATTTTTGCACTGTAGAGAGAGAGGCTGAAACGCCTTAAACAGTCACAACGTGCGTTGAGCAGTATTTGGATAAGAGAAGCTCATGTACTCACAGGAATGAATAAACTCTGTTTAAAATGGGTCAGAAACAAAGGGAATTGCAGAAATACTTGCTGTGTTCTGCAAATCAAACCACTTGGGGTCATTTGCTATGTTCATTTCAGATCTAACCTGTTGGTTCTTCTCTCACTCTGAAAACGTATTTCTGCAAGCGAGAATGTCCCTAGCGCGTTTCTTCTGCAAAAGAACGCATTAACTGGGTTCATATTTGTTCAGTTTAGTGTTAACTTTGTTGGATTGTTGTTTTTAGGGAGAAAATACATTTTTGCACTGTAGAGAGAGAGGCTGAAACGCCTTAAACAGTCACAACGTGCGTTGAGCAGTATTTGGATAAGAGAAGCTCATGTACTCACAGGAATGAATAAACTCTGTTTAAAATGGGTCAGAAACAAAGGGAATTGCAGAAATACTTGCTGTGTTCTGCAAATCAAACCACTTGGGGTCATTTGCTATGTTCATTTCAGATCTAACCTGTTGGTTCTTCTCTCACTCTGAAAACGTATTTCTGCAAGCGAGAATGTCCCTAGCGCGTTTCTTCTGCAAAAGAACGCATTAACTGGGTTCATATTTGTTCAGTTTAGTGTTAACTTTGTTGGATTGTTGTTTTTAGGGAGAAAATACATTTTTGCACTGTAGAGAGAGAGGCTGAAACGCCTTAAACAGTCACAACGTGCGTTGAGCAGTATTTGGATAAGAGAAGCTCATGTACTCACAGGAATGAATAAACTCTGTTTAAAATGGGTCAGAAACAAAGGGAATTGCAGAAATACTTGCTGTGTTCTGCAAATCAAACCACTTGGGGTCATTTGCTATGTTCATTTCAGATCTAACCTGTTGGTTCTTCTCTCACTCTGAAAACGAGTTTCTGCAAGCGAGAATGTCCCTAGAGCGTTTCTTCTGCAAAAGAACGCATTAACTGGGTTCATATTTGTTCAGTTTAGTGTTAACTTTGTTGGATTGTTGTTTTTAGGGAGAAAATACATTTCTGCACTCAAGAGAGAGGCTGAAACGCCTTTTACAGTCAGAACGTGCGTTGAGTAGTATTTGGGTATGAGAAGCTCTTATACTCACAGGAATATATAAACTCTGTTTAAAATGGGTCAGAAACAAAGGGAATTGCAGAAATACCTGTTGTGTTTTGCAAATCAAACCAATTGGGGTCATTTGCTTTGTTCATTTCAGGTCTAACCTGTTGGTTCTTCTCTCACTCTGAAAACGTATTTCTGCAAGCGAGAATGTCCCTAGCGCGTTTCTTCTGCAAAAGAACGCATTAACTGGGTTCATATTTGTTCAGTTTAGTGTTAACTTTGTTGGATTGTTGTTTTTAGGGAGAAAATACGTTTCTGCACTCTAGAGAGAGCCTGAAACGCCTTAAACAGTCACAACGTGCATTAAGCAGTATTTGGATATGAGAAGCTCATGTACTCACAGGAATGAATAAACTCGGTTTAAAATGGGTCAGAAGCAAAGGGAATTGCAGAAATACTTGTTGTGTTTTGCAAATCAAACCACTTGGGTTCATTTGCTATGTTCATTTCAGATCTAACCTGTTGGTCCTTCTCTCACTCTGAAAACGTGTTTCTGCAAGCGAGAATGTCCCTAGCGCGTTTCTTCTGCAAAAGAACGCATTAACTGGGTTCATATTTGTTCAGTTTAGTGTTAACTTTGTTGGATTGTTGTTTTTAGGGAGAAAATACATTTTTGCACTGTAGAGAGAAAGGCTGAAACGCCTTAAACAGTCACAACGTGCGTTGAGCAGTATTTGGATATGAGAAGCTCATGTACTCACAGGAATGAATAAACTCTGTTTAAAATGGGTCAGAAACAAAGGGAATTGCAGAAATACTTGTTGTGTTCTGCAAATCAAACCACTTGGGGTCATTTGCTTTGTTCATTTCAGATCTAACCTGTTGGTTCTTCTCTCACTCTGAAAACGAGTTTCTGCAAGCGAGAATGTCCCTAGAGCGTTTCTTCTGCAAAAGAACGCATTAACTGGGTTCATATTTGTTCAGTTTAGTGTTAACTTTGTTGGATTGTTGTTTTTAGGGAGAAAATACATTTCTGCACTCAAGAGAGAGGCTGAAACTTCTTTTACAGTCAGAACGTGCGTTGAGTAGTATTTGGGTATGAGAAGCTCTTATACTCACAGGAATATATAAACTCTGTTTAAAATGGGTCAGAAACAAAGGGAATTGCAGAAATACCTGTTGTGTTTTGCAAATCAAACCAATTGGGGTCATTTGCTTTGTTCATTTCAGATCTAACCTGTTGGTTCTTCTCTCACTCTGAAAACGAATTTCTGCAAGCGAGAATGTCCCTAGAGCGTTTCTTCTGCAAAAGAACGCATTAACTGGGTTCATATTTGTTCAGTTTAGTGTTAACTTTGTTGGATTGTTGTTTTTAGGGAGAAAATACATTTTTGCACTGTAGAGAGAAAGGCTGAAACGCCTTTAAACAGTCACAACGTGCGTTGAGCAGTATTTGGATATGAGAAGCTCATGTACTCACAGGAATGAATAAACTCTGTTTAAAATGGGTCAGAAACAAAGGGAATTGCAGAAATACTTGTTGTGTTCTGCAAATCAAACCACTTGGGGTCATTTGCTTTGTTCATTTCAGATCTAACCTGTTGGTTCTTCTCTCACTCTGAAAACGAGTTTCTGCAAGCGAGAATGTCCCTAGAGCGTTTCTTCTGCAAAAGAACGCATTAACTGGGTTCATATTTGTTCAGTTTAGTGTTAACTTTGTTGGATTGTTGTTTTTAGGGAGAAAATACATTTCTGCACTCAAGAGAGAGGTTGAATCGCCTGTTACAGTCAGAACGTGCGTTGAGTAGTATTTGGGTATGAGAAGCTCTTATACTCACAGGAATATATAAACTCTGTTTAAAATGGGTCAGAAACAAAGGGAATTGCAGAAATACCTGTTGTGTTTTGCAAATCAAACCAATTGGGGTCATTTGCTTTGTTCATTTCAGATCTAACCTGTTGGTTCTTCTCTCACTCTGAAAACGTATTTCTGCAAGCGAGAATGTCCCTAGCGCGTTTCTTCTGCAAAAGAACGCATTAACTGGGTTCATATTTGTTCAGTTTAGTGTTAACTTTGTTGGATTGTTGGTTTTAGGGAGAAAATACATTTTTGCACTGTAGAGAGAGAGGCTGAAACGCCTTAAACAGTCACAACGTGCGTTGAGCAGTATTTGGATGTGAGAAGCTCATGTACTCACAGGAATGAATAAACTCTGTTTTAAATGGGTCAGAAACAAAGGGAATTGCAGAAATAATTGTTGTGTTCTGCAAATCAAACCACATGGGGTCATTTGCTATGTTCATTTCAGATCTAACTTGTTGGTTCTTCTCTCACTCTGAAAACGTGTTTCTGCAAGCGAGAATGTCCCTAGAGCGTTTCTTCTGCAAAAGAACCCATTAACTGGGTTCACATTTATTCAGTTTAGTGTTAACTTTGTTGGATTGTTGTTTTTAGGGAGAAAATACGTTTCTGCACTCTAGAGAGAGCCTGAAACGCCTTAAACAGTCACAACGTGCATTAAGCAGTATTTGGAATGAGAAGCTCATGTACTCACAGGAATGAATAAACTCGGTTTAAAATGGGTCAGAAGCAAAGGGAATTGCAGAAATACTTGTTGTGTTTTGCAAATCAAACCAATTGGGGTCATTTGCTTTGTTCATTTCAGATCTAACCTGTTGGTTCTTCTCTCACTCTGAAAACGTATTTCTGCAAGCGAGAATGTCCCTAGCGCGTTTCTTCTGCAAAAGAACGCATTAACTGGGTTCATATTTGTTCAGTTTAGTGTTAACTTTGTTGGATTGTTGGTTTTAGGGAGAAAATACATTTTTGCACTGTAGAGAGAGAGGCTGAAACGCCTTAAACAGTCACAACGTGCGTTGAGCAGTATTTGGATGTGAGAAGCTCATGTACTCACAGGAATGAATAAACTGTTTTAAATGGGTCAGAAACAAAGGGAATTGCAGAAATAATTGTTGTGTTCTGCAAATCAAACCACATGGGGTCATTTGCTATGTTCATTTCAGATCTAACTAGTTGGTTCTTCTCTCACTCTGAAAACGTGTTTCTGCAAGCGAGAATGTCCCTAGAGCGTTTCTTCTGCAAAAGAACGCATTAACTGGGTTCATATTTGTTCAGTTTAGTGTTAACTTTGTTGGATTGTTGTTTTTAGGGAGAAAATACATTTTTGCACTGTAGAGAGAGAGGCTGAAACGCCTTAAACAGTCACAACGTGCGTTGAGCAGTATTTGGATATGAGAAGCTCATGTACTCACAGGAATGAATAAACTCGGTTTAAAATGGGTCAGAAGCAAAGGGAATTGCAGAAATACTTGTTGTGTTTTGCAAATCAAACCACTTGGGTTCATTTTCTATGTTCATTTCAGATCTAACCTGTTGGTTCTTCTCTCACTCTGAAAACGTGTTTCTGCAAGCGAGAATGTCTCTAGAGCGTTTCTTCTGCAAAAGAACGCATTAACTGGATTCATATTTGTTCAGTTTAGTGTTAACTTTGTTGGATTGTTGTTTTTAGGGAGAAAATACATTTCTGCACTCTAGAGAGAGGATGAAACTCCTTAAACAGTCACAACGTGCATTAAGCAGTATTTGGATATGAGAAGCTCATGTACTCACAGGAATGAATAAACTGTTTAAAATGGGTCAGAAACAAAGGGAATTGCAGAAATACTTGTTGTGTTTTGCAAATCAAACCACTTGGGTTCATTTGCTATGTTCATTTCAGATCTAACCTGTTGGTTCTTCTCTCACTCTGAAAACGTGTTTCTGCAAGCGAGAATGTCCCTAGAGCATTTCTTCTGCAAAACAACGCATTAACTGGGTTCACATTTATTCAGTTTAGTGTCAACTTTGTTGGATTGTTGTTTTAGGGAGAAAATACATTTCTGCACTGTAAGGAGAGGCTGAAACGCCTTAAACAGTCACAACGTGCGTTGAGCAGTATTTTGATATGAGAAGCTCATGTACTCACAGGAATGAATAAACTGTTTAAAATGGGTCAGAAACAAAGGGAATTGCAGAAATACTTGTTGTGTTTTGCAAATCAAACCACTTGTGGTCATTTGCTTTCTTCGTTTCAGATCTAACCTGTTGATTCTTCTCTCACTCTGAAAACGTGTTTCTGCCAGCGAGAAAGTCTCTAGAGCGTTTCTTCTGCAAAAGAACGCATTAACTGGGTTCATATTTGTTCAGTTTAGTGTTAACTTTGTTGGATTGTTGTTTTTAGGGAGAAAATACATTTTTGCCCTGTAGAGAGAGAGGCTGAAACGCCTTAAACAGTCACAACGTGCGTTGAACAGTATTTGGACATGAGAAGCTCATGTACTCACAGGAATGAATAAACTCGGTTTAAAATGGGTCAGAAGCAAAGGGAATTGCAGAAATACTTGTTGTGTTTTGCAAATCAAACCACTTGGGTTCATTTGCTATATGTTCATTTCAGATCTAACCTGTTGGTTCTTCTCTCACTCTGAAAACGTGTTTCTGCCAGCGAGAATGTCTCTAGAGCGTTTCTTCTGCAAAAGAACGCATTAACTGGGTTCATATTTGTTCAGTTTAGTGTTAACTTTGTTGGATTGTTGTTTTTAGGGAGAAAATACATTTCTGCACTGTAGGGAGAGGCTGAAACGCCTTAAACAGTCACAACGTGCGTTGAGCAGTATTTGGATATGAGAAGCTCATGTACTCACAGGAATGAATAAACTCTGTTTAAAACGGATCAGAAACAAAGGGAATTGCAGAAATACTTGTAGTGTACTGCAAATCAAACCACTTGGGTTCATTTGCTATGTTCATTTCAGATCTAACCTGTTGGTTCTTCTCTCACTCTGAAAACGTGTTTCTGCAAGCGAGAATGTCTCTAGAGCGTTTCTTCTGCAAAAGAACGCATTAACTGGGTTCATATTTGTTCAGTTTAGTGTTAACTTTGTTGGATTGTTGTTTTTAGGGAGAAAATACATTTTTGCCCTGTAGAGAGAGAGGCTGAAACGCCTTAAACAGTCACAACGTGCGTTGAACAGTATTTGGATATGAGAAGCTCATGTACTCACAGGAATGAATAAACTCGGTTTAAAATGGGTCAGAAGCAAAGGGAATTGCAGAAATACTTGTTGTGTTTTGCAAATCAAACCACTTGGGTTCATTTGCTATATGTTCATTTCAGATCTAACCTGTTGGTTCTTCTCTCACTCTGAAAACGTGTTTCTGCAAGCGAGAATGTCTCTAGAGCGTTTCTTCTGCAAAAGAACGCATTAACTGGGTTCATATTTGTTCAGTTTAGTGTTAACTTTGTTGGATTGTTGTTTTTAGGGAGAAAATACATTTTTGCACTGTAGAGAGAGAGGCTGAAACGCCTTAAACAGTCACAACGTGCGTTGAGCAGTATTTGGATGTGAGAAGCTCATGGACTCACAGGAATGAATAAACTCTGTTTTAAATGGGTCAGAAACAAAGGGAATTGCAGAAATACTTGTTGTGTTTTGCAAATCAAACCACTTGTTGTCATTTGCTTTCTTCGTTTCAGATCTAACCTGTTGGTTCTTCTCTCACTCTGAAAACGTGTTTCTGCCAGCGAGAATGTCTCTAGAGCGTTTCTTCTGCAAAAGAACGCATTAACTGGGTTCATATTTGTTCAGTTTAGTGTTAACTTTGTTGGATTGTTGTTTTTAGGGAGAAAATACATTTTTGCCCTGTAGAGAGAGAGGCTGAAACGCCTTAAACAGTCACAACGTGCGTTGAACAGTATTTGGATTTGAGAAGCTCATGTACTCACAGGAATGAATAAACTCGGTTTAAAATGGGTCAGAAGCAAAGGGAATTGCAGAAATACTTGTTGTGTTTTGCAAATCAAACCACTTGGGTTCATTTGCTATGTTCATTTCAGATCTAACCTGTTGGTTCTTCTCTCACTCTGAAAACGTGTTTCAGCACGCGAGAAAGTCCCTAGAGCGTTTCTTCTGCAAAAGAACGCATTAACTGGGTTCATATTTGTTCAGTTTAGTGTTAACTTTGTTGGATTGTTGTTTTTAGGGAGAAAATAAATTTCTGCACTGTAGGGAGAGGCTGAAACGCCTTAAACAGTCACAACGTGCGTTGAACAGTATTTGGATATGAGAAGCTCATGTACTCACAGGAATGAATAAACTCTGTTTAAAACGGATCAGAAACAAAGGGAATTGCAGAAATACTTGTAGTGTACTGCAAATCAAACCACTTGGGTTCATTTGCTATGTTCATTTCAGATCTAACCTGTTGGTTCTTCTCTCACTCTGAAAACGTGTTTCTGCAAGCGACAATGTCTCTAGAGCGTTTCTTCTGCAAAAGAATGCATTAACTGGGTTCATATTTGTTCAGTTTAGTGTTAACTTTGTTGGATTGTTGTTTTTAGGGAGAAAATACATTTTTGCCCTGTAGAGAGAGAGGCTGAAACGCCTTAAACAGTCACAACGTGCGTTGAACAGTATTTGGATATGAGAAGCTCATGTACTCACAGGAATGAATAAACTCGGTTTAAAATGGGTCAGAAGCAAAGGGAATTGCAGAAATACTTGTTGTGTTTTGCAAATCAAACCACTTGGGTTCATTTGCTATATGTTCATTTCAGATCTAACCTGTTGGTTCTTCTCTCACTCTGAAAACGTGTTTCTGCCAGCGAGAATGTCTCTAGAGCGTTTCTTCTGCAAAAGAACGCATTAACTGGGTTCATATTTGTTCAGTTTAGTGTTAACTTTGTTGGATTGTTGTTTTTAGGGAGAAAATACATTTTTGCCCTGTAGAGAGAGAGGCTGAAACGCCTTAAACAGTCACAACGTGCGTTGAGCAGTATTTGGATGTGAGAAGCTCATGTACTCACAGGAATGAATAAACTCTGTTTTAAATGGGTCAGAAACAAAGGGAATTGCAGAAATACTTGTTGTGTTTTGCAAATCAAACCACTTGTTGTCATTTGCTTTCTTCGTTTCAGATCTAACCTGTTGGTTCTTCTCTCACTCTGAAAACGTGTTTCTGCCAGCGAGAATGTCTCTAGAGCGTTTCTTCTGCAAAAGAACGCATTAACTGGGTTCATATTTGTTCAGTTTAGTGTTAACTTTGTTGGATTGTTGTTTTTAGGGAGAAAATACATTTTTGCCCTGTAGAGAGAGAGGCTGAAACGCCTTAAACAGTCACAACGTGCGTTGAACAGTATTTGGATTTGAGAAGCTCATGTACTCACAGGAATGAATAAACTCGGTTTAAAATGGGTCAGAAACAAAGGGAATTGCAGAAATACTTGTTGTGTTTTGCAAATCAAACCACTTGTTGTCATTTGCTTTCTTCGTTTCAGATCTAACCTGTTGGTTCTTCTCTCACTCTGAAAACGTGTTTCTGCCAGCGAGAATGTCTCTAGAGCGTTTCTTCTGCAAAAGAACGCATTAACTGGGTTCATATTTGTTCAGTTTAGTGTTAACTTTGTTGGATTGTTGTTTTTAGGGAGAAAATACATTTTTGCCCTGTAGAGAGAGAGGCTGAAACGCCTTAAACAGTCACAACGTGCGTTGAACAGTATTTGGATGTGAGAAGCTCATGTACTCACAGGAATGAATAAACTCTGTTTTAAATGGGTCAGAAACAAAGGGAATTGCAGAAATAATTGTTGTGTTCTGCAAATCAAACCACATGGGGTCATTTGCTATGTTCATTTCAGATCTAACTTGTTGGTTCTTCTCTCACTCTGAAAACGTGTTTCTGCAAGCGAGAATGTCCCTAGAGCGTTTCTTCTGCAAAAGAACCCATTAACTGGGTTCACATTTATTCAGTTTAGTGTTAACTTTGTTGGATTGTTGTTTTTAGGGAGAAAATACGTTTCTGCACTCTAGAGAGAGCCTGAAACGCCTTAAACAGTCACAACGTGCATTAAGCAGTATTTGGAATGAGAAGCTCATGTACTCACAGGAATGAATAAACTCGGTTTAAAATGGGTCAGAAGCAAAGGGAATTGCAGAAATACTTGTTGTGTTTTGCAAATCAAACCAATTGGGGTCATTTGCTTTGTTCATTTCAGATCTAACCTGTTGGTTCTTCTCTCACTCTGAAAACGTATTTCTGCAAGCGAGAATGTCCCTAGCGCGTTTCTTCTGCAAAAGAACGCATTAACTGGGTTCATATTTGTTCAGTTTAGTGTTAACTTTGTTGGATTGTTGGTTTTAGGGAGAAAATACATTTTTGCACTGTAGAGAGAGAGGCTGAAACGCCTTAAACAGTCACAACGTGCGTTGAGCAGTATTTGGATGTGAGAAGCTCATGTACTCACAGGAATGAATAAACTGTTTTAAATGGGTCAGAAACAAAGGGAATTGCAGAAATAATTGTTGTGTTCTGCAAATCAAACCACATGGGGTCATTTGCTATGTTCATTTCAGATCTAACTAGTTGGTTCTTCTCTCACTCTGAAAACGTGTTTCTGCAAGCGAGAATGTCCCTAGAGCGTTTCTTCTGCAAAAGAACGCATTAACTGGGTTCATATTTGTTCAGTTTAGTGTTAACTTTGTTGGATTGTTGTTTTTAGGGAGAAAATACATTTTTGCACTGTAGAGAGAGAGGCTGAAACGCCTTAAACAGTCACAACGTGCGTTGAGCAGTATTTGGATATGAGAAGCTCATGTACTCACAGGAATGAATAAACTCGGTTTAAAATGGGTCAGAAGCAAAGGGAATTGCAGAAATACTTGTTGTGTTTTGCAAATCAAACCACTTGGGTTCATTTTCTATGTTCATTTCAGATCTAACCTGTTGGTTCTTCTCTCACTCTGAAAACGTGTTTCTGCAAGCGAGAATGTCTCTAGAGCGTTTCTTCTGCAAAAGAACGCATTAACTGGATTCATATTTGTTCAGTTTAGTGTTAACTTTGTTGGATTGTTGTTTTTAGGGAGAAAATACATTTCTGCACTCTAGAGAGAGGATGAAACTCCTTAAACAGTCACAACGTGCATTAAGCAGTATTTGGATATGAGAAGCTCATGTACTCACAGGAATGAATAAACTGTTTAAAATGGGTCAGAAACAAAGGGAATTGCAGAAATACTTGTTGTGTTTTGCAAATCAAACCACTTGGGTTCATTTGCTATGTTCATTTCAGATCTAACCTGTTGGTTCTTCTCTCACTCTGAAAACGTGTTTCTGCAAGCGAGAATGTCCCTAGAGCATTTCTTCTGCAAAACAACGCATTAACTGGGTTCACATTTATTCAGTTTAGTGTCAACTTTGTTGGATTGTTGTTTTAGGGAGAAAATACATTTCTGCACTGTAAGGAGAGGCTGAAACGCCTTAAACAGTCACAACGTGCGTTGAGCAGTATTTTGATATGAGAAGCTCATGTACTCACAGGAATGAATAAACTGTTTAAAATGGGTCAGAAACAAAGGGAATTGCAGAAATACTTGTTGTGTTTTGCAAATCAAACCACTTGTGGTCATTTGCTTTCTTCGTTTCAGATCTAACCTGTTGATTCTTCTCTCACTCTGAAAACGTGTTTCTGCCAGCGAGAAAGTCTCTAGAGCGTTTCTTCTGCAAAAGAACGCATTAACTGGGTTCATATTTGTTCAGTTTAGTGTTAACTTTGTTGGATTGTTGTTTTTAGGGAGAAAATACATTTTTGCCCTGTAGAGAGAGAGGCTGAAACGCCTTAAACAGTCACAACGTGCGTTGAACAGTATTTGGACATGAGAAGCTCATGTACTCACAGGAATGAATAAACTCGGTTTAAAATGGGTCAGAAGCAAAGGGAATTGCAGAAATACTTGTTGTGTTTTGCAAATCAAACCACTTGGGTTCATTTGCTATATGTTCATTTCAGATCTAACCTGTTGGTTCTTCTCTCACTCTGAAAACGTGTTTCTGCCAGCGAGAATGTCTCTAGAGCGTTTCTTCTGCAAAAGAACGCATTAACTGGGTTCATATTTGTTCAGTTTAGTGTTAACTTTGTTGGATTGTTGTTTTTAGGGAGAAAATACATTTCTGCACTGTAGGGAGAGGCTGAAACGCCTTAAACAGTCACAACGTGCGTTGAGCAGTATTTGGATATGAGAAGCTCATGTACTCACAGGAATGAATAAACTCTGTTTAAAACGGATCAGAAACAAAGGGAATTGCAGAAATACTTGTAGTGTACTGCAAATCAAACCACTTGGGTTCATTTGCTATGTTCATTTCAGATCTAACCTGTTGGTTCTTCTCTCACTCTGAAAACGTGTTTCTGCAAGCGAGAATGTCTCTAGAGCGTTTCTTCTGCAAAAGAACGCATTAACTGGGTTCATATTTGTTCAGTTTAGTGTTAACTTTGTTGGATTGTTGTTTTTAGGGAGAAAATACATTTTTGCCCTGTAGAGAGAGAGGCTGAAACGCCTTAAACAGTCACAACGTGCGTTGAACAGTATTTGGATATGAGAAGCTCATGTACTCACAGGAATGAATAAACTCGGTTTAAAATGGGTCAGAAGCAAAGGGAATTGCAGAAATACTTGTTGTGTTTTGCAAATCAAACCACTTGGGTTCATTTGCTATATGTTCATTTCAGATCTAACCTGTTGGTTCTTCTCTCACTCTGAAAACGTGTTTCTGCAAGCGAGAATGTCTCTAGAGCGTTTCTTCTGCAAAAGAACGCATTAACTGGGTTCATATTTGTTCAGTTTAGTGTTAACTTTGTTGGATTGTTGTTTTTAGGGAGAAAATACATTTTTGCACTGTAGAGAGAGAGGCTGAAACGCCTTAAACAGTCACAACGTGCGTTGAGCAGTACTTGGATGTGAGAAGCTCATGTACTCACAGGAATGAATAAACTCTGTTTTAAATGGGTCAGAAACAAAGGGAATTGCAGAAATACTTGTTGTGTTTTGCAAATCAAACCACTTGTTGTCATTTGCTTTCTTCGTTTCAGATCTAACCTGTTGGTTCTTCTCTCACTCTGAAAACGTGTTTCTGCCAGCGAGAATGTCTCTAGAGCGTTTCTTCTGCAAAAGAACGCATTAACTGGGTTCATATTTGTTCAGTTTAGTGTTAACTTTGTTGGATTGTTGTTTTTAGGGAGAAAATACATTTTTGCCCTGTAGAGAGAGAGGCTGAAACGCCTTAAACAGTCACAACGTGCGTTGAACAGTATTTGGATTTGAGAAGCTCATGTACTCACAGGAATGAATAAACTCGGTTTAAAATGGGTCAGAAGCAAAGGGAATTGCAGAAATACTTGTTGTGTTTTGCAAATCAAACCACTTGGGTTCATTTGCTATGTTCATTTCAGATCTAACCTGTTGGTTCTTCTCTCACTCTGAAAACGTGTTTCAGCACGCGAGAAAGTCCCTAGAGCGTTTCTTCTGCAAAAGAACGCATTAACTGGGTTCATATTTGTTCAGTTTAGTGTTAACTTTGTTGGATTGTTGTTTTTAGGGAGAAAATAAATTTCTGCACTGTAGGGAGAGGCTGAAACGCCTTAAACAGTCACAACGTGCGTTGAACAGTATTTGGATATGAGAAGCTCATGTACTCACAGGAATGAATAAACTCTGTTTAAAACGGATCAGAAACAAAGGGAATTGCAGAAATACTTGTAGTGTACTGCAAATCAAACCACTTGGGTTCATTTGCTATGTTCATTTCAGATCTAACCTGTTGGTTCTTCTCTCACTCTGAAAACGTGTTTCTGCAAGCGACAATGTCTCTAGAGCGTTTCTTCTGCAAAAGAATGCATTAACTGGGTTCATATTTGTTCAGTTTAGTGTTAACTTTGTTGGATTGTTGTTTTTAGGGAGAAAATACATTTTTGCCCTGTAGAGAGAGAGGCTGAAACGCCTTAAACAGTCACAACGTGCGTTGAACAGTATTTGGATATGAGAAGCTCATGTACTCACAGGAATGAATAAACTCGGTTTAAAATGGGTCAGAAGCAAAGGGAATTGCAGAAATACTTGTTGTGTTTTGCAAATCAAACCACTTGGGTTCATTTGCTATATGTTCATTTCAGATCTAACCTGTTGGTTCTTCTCTCACTCTGAAAACGTGTTTCTGCCAGCGAGAATGTCTCTAGAGCGTTTCTTCTGCAAAAGAACGCATTAACTGGGTTCATATTTGTTCAGTTTAGTGTTAACTTTGTTGGATTGTTGTTTTTAGGGAGAAAATACATTTTTGCCCTGTAGAGAGAGAGGCTGAAACGCCTTAAACAGTCACAACGTGCGTTGAGCAGTATTTGGATGTGAGAAGCTCATGTACTCACAGGAATGAATAAACTCTGTTTTAAATGGGTCAGAAACAAAGGGAATTGCAGAAATACTTGTTGTGTTTTGCAAATCAAACCACTTGTTGTCATTTGCTTTCTTCGTTTCAGATCTAACCTGTTGGTTCTTCTCTCACTCTGAAAACGTGTTTCTGCCAGCGAGAATGTCTCTAGAGCGTTTCTTCTGCAAAAGAACGCATTAACTGGGTTCATATTTGTTCAGTTTAGTGTTAACTTTGTTGGATTGTTGTTTTTAGGGAGAAAATACATTTTTGCCCTGTAGAGAGAGAGGCTGAAACGCCTTAAACAGTCACAACGTGCGTTGAACAGTATTTGGATTTGAGAAGCTCATGTACTCACAGGAATGAATAAACTCGGTTTAAAATGGGTCAGAAACAAAGGGAATTGCAGAAATACTTGTTGTGTTTTGCAAATCAAACCACTTGTTGTCATTTGCTTTCTTCGTTTCAGATCTAACCTGTTGGTTCTTCTCTCACTCTGAAAACGTGTTTCTGCCAGCGAGAATGTCTCTAGAGCGTTTCTTCTGCAAAAGAACGCATTAACTGGGTTCATATTTGTTCAGTTTAGTGTTAACTTTGTTGGATTGTTGTTTTTAGGGAGAAAATACATTTTTGCCCTGTAGAGAGAGAGGCTGAAACGCCTTAAACAGTCACAACGTGCGTTGAACAGTATTTGGATTTGAGAAGCTCATGTACTCACAGGAATGAATAAACTCGGTTTAAAATGGGTCAGAAGCAAAGGGAATTGCAGAAATACTTGTTGTGTTTTGCAAATCAAACCACTTGGGTTCATTTGCTATGTTCATTTCAGATCTAACCTGTTGGTTCTTCTCTCACTCTGAAAACGTGTTTCAGCACGCGAGAAAGTCCCTAGAGCGTTTCTTCTGCAAAAGAACGCATTAACTGGGTTCATATTTGTTCAGTTTAGTGTTAACTTTGTTGGATTGTTGTTTTTAGGGAGAAAATAAATTTCTGCACTGTAGGGAGAGGCTGAAACGCCTTAAACAGTCACAACGTGCGTTGAACAGTATTTGGATATGAGAAGCTCATGTACTCACAGGAATGAATAAACTCTGTTTAAAACGGATCAGAAACAAAGGGAATTGCAGAAATACTTGTAGTGTACTGCAAATCAAACCACTTGGGTTCATTTGCTATGTTCATTTCAGATCTAACCTGTTGGTTCTTCTCTCACTCTGAAAACGTGTTTCTGCAAGCGAGAATGTCTCTAGAGCGTTTCTTCTGCAAAAGAACGCATTAACTGGGTTCATATTTGTTCAGTTTAGTGTTAACTTTGTTGGATTGTTGTTTTTAGGGAGAAAATACATTTTTGCCCTGTAGAGAGAGAGGCTGAAACGCCTTAAACAGTCACAACGTGCGTTGAACAGTATTTGGATGTGAGAAGCTCATGTACTCACAGGAATGAATAAACTCTGTTTTAAATGGGTCAGAAACAAAGGGAATTGCAGAAATACTTGTTGTGTTTTGCAAATCAAACCACTTGTTGTCATTTGCTTTCTTCGTTTCAGATCTAACCTGTTGGTTCTTCTCTCACTCTGAAAACGTGTTTCTGCCAGCGAGAATGTCTCTAGAGCGTTTCTTCTGCAAAAGAACGCATTAACTGGGTTCATATTTGTTCAGTTTAGTGTTAACTTTGTTGGATTGTTGTTTTTAGGGAGAAAATACATTTTTGCCCTGTAGAGAGAGAGGCTGAAACGCCTTAAACAGTCACAACGTGCGTTGAACAGTATTTGGATTTGAGAAGCTCATGTACTCACAGGAATGAATAAACTCGGTTTAAAATGGGTCAGAAGCAAAGGGAATTGCAGAAATACTTGTTGTGTTTTGCAAATCAAACCACTTGGGTTCATTTGCTATGTTCATTTCAGATCTAACCTGTTGGTTCTTCTCTCACTCTGAAAACGTGTTTCTGCAAGCGAGAATGTCTCTAGAGCGTTTCTTCTGCAAAAGAACGCATTAACTGGGTTCATATTTGTTCAGTTTAGTGTTAACTTTGTTGGATTGTTGTTTTTAGGGAGAAAATACATTTTTGCCCTGTAGAGAGAGAGGCTGAAACGCCTTAAACAGTCACAACGTGCGTTGAACAGTATTTGGATATGAGAAGCTCATGTACTCACAGGAATGAATAAACTCGGTTTAAAATGGGTCAGAAGCAAAGGGAATTGCAGAAATACTTGTTGTGTTTTGCAAATCAAACCACTTGGGTTCATTTGCTATATGTTCATTTCAGATCTAACCTGTTGGTTCTTCTCTCACTCTGAAAACGTGTTTCTGCCAGCGAGAATGTCTCTAGAGCGTTTCTTCTGCAAAAGAACGCATTAACTGGGTTCATATTTGTTCAGTTTAGTGTTAACTTTGTTGGATTGTTGTTTTTAGGGAGAAAATACATTTTTGCACTGTAGAGAGAGAGGCTGAAACGCCTTAAACAGTCACAACGTGCGTTGAGCAGTATTTGGATGTGAGAAGCTCATGTACTCACAGGAATGAATAAACTCTGTTTTAAATGGGTCAGAAACAAAGGGAATTGCAGAAATACTTGTTGTGTTTTGCAAATCAAACCACTTGTTGTCATTTGCTTTCTTCGTTTCAGATCTAACCTGTTGGTTCTTCTCTCACTCTGAAAACGTGTTTCTGCCAGCGAGAATGTCTCTAGAGCGTTTCTTCTGCAAAAGAACGCATTAACTGGGTTCATATTTGTTCAGTTTAGTGTTAACTTTGTTGGATTGTTGTTTTTAGGGAGAAAATACATTTTTGCCCTGTAGAGAGAGAGGCTGAAACGCCTTAAACAGTCACAACGTGCGTTGAACAGTATTTGGATTTGAGAAGCTCATGTACTCACAGGAATGAATAAACTCGGTTTAAAATGGGTCAGAAGCAAAGGGAATTGCAGAAATACTTGTTGTGTTTTGCAAATCAAACCACTTGGGTTCATTTGCTATGTTCATTTCAGATCTAACCTGTTGGTTCTTCTCTCACTCTGAAAACGTGTTTCTGCAAGCGAGAATGTCTCTAGAGCGTTTCTTCTGCAAAAGAACGCATTAACTGGGTTCATATTTGTTCAGTTTAGTGTTAACTTTGTTGGATTGTTGTTTTTAGGGAGAAAATACATTTTTGCCCTGTAGAGAGAGAGGCTGAAACGCCTTAAACAGTCACAACGTGCGTTGAACAGTATTTGGATATGAGAAGCTCATGTACTCACAGGAATGAATAAACTCGGTTTAAAATGGGTCAGAAGCAAAGGGAATTGCAGAAATACTTGTTGTGTTTTGCAAATCAAACCACTTGGGTTCATTTGCTATATGTTCATTTCAGATCTAACCTGTTGGTTCTTCTCTCACTCTGAAAACGTGTTTCTGCCAGCGAGAATGTCTCTAGAGCGTTTCTTCTGCAAAAGAACGCATTAACTGGGTTCATATTTGTTCAGTTTAGTGTTAACTTTGTTGGATTGTTGTTTTTAGGGAGAAAATACATTTTTGCACTGTAGAGAGAGAGGCTGAAACGCCTTAAACAGTCACAACGTGCGTTGAGCAGTATTTGGATGTGAGAAGCTCATGTACTCACAGGAATGAATAAACTCTGTTTTAAATGGGTCAGAAACAAAGGGAATTGCAGAAATACTTGTTGTGTTTTGCAAATCAAACCACTTGTTGTCATTTGCTTTCTTCGTTTCAGATCTAACCTGTTGGTTCTTCTCTCACTCTGAAAACGTGTTTCTGCCAGCGAGAATGTCTCTAGAGCGTTTCTTCTGCAAAAGAACGCATTAACTGGGTTCATATTTGTTCAGTTTAGTGTTAACTTTGTTGGATTGTTGTTTTTAGGGAGAAAATACATTTTTGCCCTGTAGAGTGAGAGGCTGAAACGCCTTAAACAGTCACAACGTGCGTTGAACAGTATTTGGATTTGAGAAGCTCATGTACTCACAGGAATGAATAAACTCGGTTTAAAATGGGTCAGAAGCAAAGGGAATTGCAGAAATACTTGTTGTGTTTTGCAAATCAAACCACTTGGGTTCATTTGCTATGTTCATTTCAGATCTAACCTGTTGGTTCTTCTCTCACTCTGAAAACGTGTTTCTGCAAGCGAGAATGTCTCTAGAGCGTTTCTTCTGCAAAAGAACGCATTAACTGGGTTCATATTTGTTCAGTTTAGTGTTAACTTTGTTGGATTGTTGTTTTTAGGGAGAAAATACATTTTTGCCCTGTAGAGAGAGAGGCTGAAACGCCTTAAACAGTCACAACGTGCGTTGAACAGTATTTGGATATGAGAAGCTCAAGTACTCACAGGAATGAATAAACTCGGTTTAAAATGGGTCAGAAGCAAAGGGAATTGCAGAAATACTTGTTGTGTTTTGCAAATCAAACCACTTGGGTTCATTTGCTATATGTTCATTTCAGATCTAACCTGTTGGTTCTTCTCTCACTCTGAAAACGTGTTTCTGCCAGCGAGAATGTCTCTAGAGCGTTTCTTCTGCAAAAGAACGCATTAACTGGGTTCATATTTGTTCAGTTTAGTGTTAACTTTGTTGGATTGTTGTTTTTACGGAGAAAATACATTTTTGCACTGTAGAGAGAGAGGCTGAAACGCCTTAAACAGTCACAACGTGCGTTGAGCAGTATTTGGATGTGAGAAGCTCATGTACTCACAGGAATGAATAAACTCTGTTTTAAATGGGTCAGAAACAAAGGGAATTGCAGAAATAATTGTTGTGTTCTGCAAATCAAACCACATGTGGTCATTTGTTATGTTCATTTCAGATCTAACTTGTTGGTTCTTCTCTCACTCTGAAAACGTGTTTCTGCAAGCGAGAATGTCCCTAGAGCGTTTCTTCTGCAAAAGAACCCATTAACTGGGTTCACATTTATTCAGTTTAGTGTTAACTTTGTTGGATTGTTGTTTTTAGGGAGAAAATAAGTTTCTGCACTCTAGAGAGAGCCTGAAACGCCTTAAACAGTCACAACGTGCATTAAGCAGTATTTGGATATGAGAAGCTCATGTACTCACAGGAATGAATAAACTCTGTTTAAAATGGCTCAGAAACAAAGGGAATTGCAGAAATACTTGTTGTGTTCTGCAAATCAAACCACTTGGGGTCATTTGCTTTGTTCATTTCAGATCTAACCTGTTGGTTCTTCTCTCACTCTGAAAACGAGTTTCTGCAAGCGAGAATGTCCCTAGAGCGTTTCTTCTGCAAAAGAACGCATTAACTGGGTTCATATTTGTTCAGTTTAGTGTTAACTTTGTTGGATTGTTGTTTTTAGGGAGAAAATACATTTCTGCACTCAAGAGAGAGGTTGAAACGCCTTTTACAGTCAGAACGTGCGTTGAGTAGTATTTGGGTATGAGAAGCTCTTATACTCACAGGAATATATAAACTCTGTTTAAAATGGGTCAGAAACAAAGGGAATTGCAGAAATACCTGTTGTGTTTTGCAAATCAAACCAATTGGGGTCATTTGCTTTGTTCATTTCAGATCTAACCTGTTGGTTCTTCTCTCACTCTGAAAACGTATTTCTGCAAGCGAGAATGTCCCTAGCGCGTTTCTTCTGCAAAAGAACGCATTAACTGGGTTCATATTTGTTCAGTTTAGTGTTAACTTTGTTGGATTGTTGTTTTTAGGGAGAAAATACATTTTTGCACTGTAGAGAGAGAGGCTGAAACGCCTTAAACAGTCACAACGTGCGTTGAGCAGTATTTGGATATGAGAAGCTCATGTACTCACAGGAATGAATAAACTCTGATTAAAATGGGTCAAAAACAAAGGGAATTGCAGAAATACTTGTTGTATTCTGTAAATCAAACCACTTGGGGTCATTTGCTATGTTCATTTCAGATCTAACCTGTTGGTTCTTCTCTCACTCTGAAAACGTATTTCTGCAAGCGAGAATGTCCCTAGCGCGTTTCTTCTGCAAAAGAACGCATTAACTGGGTTCATATTTGTTCAGTTTAGTGTTAACTTTGTTGGATTGTTGTTTTTAGGGAGAAAATACATTTTTGCACTGTAGAGAGAGAGGCTGAAACGCCTTAAACAGTCACAACGTGCGTTGAGCAGTATTTGGATATGAGAAGCTCATGTACTCACAGGAATGAATAAACTCTGATTAAAATGGGTCAGAAACAAAGGGAATTGCAGAAATACTTGTTGTTTTCTGTAAATCAAACCACTTGGGGTCATTTGCTATGTTCATTTCAGATCTAACCTGTTGGTTCTTCTCTCACTCTGAAAACGTGTTTCTGCAAGCGAGAATGTCCCTAGCGCGTTTCTTCTGCAAAAGAACGCATTAACTGGGTTCATATTTGTTCAGTTTAGTGTTAACTTTGTTGGATTGTTGTTTTTAGGGAGAAAATACATTTCTGCACTCAAGAGAGAGGCTGAAACGCCTTTTACAGTCAGAACGTGCGTTGAGTAGTATTTGGGTATGAGAAGCTCTTATACTCACAGGAATATATAAACTCTGTTTAAAATGGGTCAGAAACAAAGGGAATTGCAGAAATACCTGTTGTGTTTTGCAAATCAAACCAATTGGGGTCATTTGCTTTGTTCATTTCAGATCTAACCTGTTGGTTCTTCTCTCACTCTGAAAACGTATTTCTGCAAGCGAGAATGTCCCTAGCGCGTTTCTTCTGCAAAAGAACGCATTAACTGGGTTCATATTTGTTCAGTTTAGTGTTAACTTTGTTGGATTGTTGTTTTTAGGGAGAAAATACATTTTTGCCCTGTAGAGAGAGAGGCTGAAACGCCTTAAACAGTCACAACGTGCGTTGAACAGTATTTGGATGTGAGAAGCTCATGTACTCACAGGAATGAATAAACTCTGTTTTAAATGGGTCAGAAACAAAGGGAATTGCAGAAATAATTGTTGTGTTCTGCAAATCAAACCACATGGGGTCATTTGCTATGTTCATTTCAGATCTAACTTGTTGGTTCTTCTCTCACTCTGAAAACGTGTTTCTGCAAGCGAGAATGTCCCTAGAGCGTTTCTTCTGCAAAAGAACCCATTAACTGGGTTCACATTTATTCAGTTTAGTGTTAACTTTGTTGGATTGTTGTTTTTAGGGAGAAAATACGTTTCTGCACTCTAGAGAGAGCCTGAAACGCCTTAAACAGTCACAACATGCATTAAGCAGTATTTGGAATGAGAAGCTCATGTACTCACAGGAATGAATAAACTCGGTTTAAAATGGGTCAGAAGCAAAGGGAATTGCAGAAATACTTGTTGTGTTTTGCAAATCAAACCAATTGGGGTCATTTGCTTTGTTCATTTCAGATCTAACCTGTTGGTTCTTCTCTCACTCTGAAAACGTATTTCTGCAAGCGAGAATGTCCCTAGCGCGTTTCTTCTGCAAAAGAACGCATTAACTGGGTTCATATTTGTTCAGTTTAGTGTTAACTTTGTTGGATTGTTGGTTTTAGGGAGAAAATACATTTTTGCACTGTAGAGAGAGAGGCTGAAACGCCTTAAACAGTCACAACGTGCGTTGAGCAGTATTTGGATGTGAGAAGCTCATGTACTCACAGGAATGAATAAACTGTTTTAAATGGGTCAGAAACAAAGGGAATTGCAGAAATAATTGTTGTGTTCTGCAAATCAAACCACATGGGGTCATTTGCTATGTTCATTTCAGATCTAACTAGTTGGTTCTTCTCTCACTCTGAAAACGTGTTTCTGCAAGCGAGAATGTCCCTAGAGCGTTTCTTCTGCAAAAGAACGCATTAACTGGGTTCATATTTGTTCAGTTTAGTGTTAACTTTGTTGGATTGTTGTTTTTAGGGAGAAAATACATTTTTGCACTGTAGAGAGAGAGGCTGAAACGCCTTAAACAGTCACAACGTGCGTTGAGCAGTATTTGGATATGAGAAGCTCATGTACTCACAGGAATGAATAAACTCGGTTTAAAATGGGTCAGAAGCAAAGGGAATTGCAGAAATACTTGTTGTGTTTTGCAAATCAAACCACTTGGGTTCATTTTCTATGTTCATTTCAGATCTAACCTGTTGGTTCTTCTCTCACTCTGAAAACGTGTTTCTGCAAGCGAGAATGTCTCTAGAGCGTTTCTTCTGCAAAAGAACGCATTAACTGGATTCATATTTGTTCAGTTTAGTGTTAACTTTGTTGGATTGTTGTTTTTAGGGAGAAAATACATTTCTGCACTCTAGAGAGAGGATGAAACTCCTTAAACAGTCACAACGTGCATTAAGCAGTATTTGGATATGAGAAGCTCATGTACTCACAGGAATGAATAAACTGTTTAAAATGGGTCAGAAACAAAGGGAATTGCAGAAATACTTGTTGTGTTTTGCAAATCAAACCACTTGGGTTCATTTGCTATGTTCATTTCAGATCTAACCTGTTGGTTCTTCTCTCACTCTGAAAACGTGTTTCTGCAAGCGAGAATGTCCCTAGAGCATTTCTTCTGCAAAACAACGCATTAACTGGGTTCACATTTATTCAGTTTAGTGTCAACTTTGTTGGATTGTTGTTTTAGGGAGAAAATACATTTCTGCACTGTAAGGAGAGGCTGAAACGCCTTAAACAGTCACAACGTGCGTTGAGCAGTATTTTGATATGAGAAGCTCATGTACTCACAGGAATGAATAAACTGTTTAAAATGGGTCAGAAACAAAGGGAATTGCAGAAATACTTGTTGTGTTTTGCAAATCAAACCACTTGTGGTCATTTGCTTTCTTCGTTTCAGATCTAACCTGTTGATTCTTCTCTCACTCTGAAAACGTGTTTCTGCCAGCGAGAAAGTCTCTAGAGCGTTTCTTCTGCAAAAGAACGCATTAACTGGGTTCATATTTGTTCAGTTTAGTGTTAACTTTGTTGGATTGTTGTTTTTAGGGAGAAAATACATTTTTGCCCTGTAGAGAGAGAGGCTGAAACGCCTTAAACAGTCACAACGTGCGTTGAACAGTATTTGGACATGAGAAGCTCATGTACTCACAGGAATGAATAAACTCGGTTTAAAATGGGTCAGAAGCAAAGGGAATTGCAGAAATACTTGTTGTGTTTTGCAAATCAAACCACTTGGGTTCATTTGCTATATGTTCATTTCAGATCTAACCTGTTGGTTCTTCTCTCACTCTGAAAACGTGTTTCTGCCAGCGAGAATGTCTCTAGAGCGTTTCTTCTGCAAAAGAACGCATTAACTGGGTTCATATTTGTTCAGTTTAGTGTTAACTTTGTTGGATTGTTGTTTTTAGGGAGAAAATACATTTCTGCACTGTAGGGAGAGGCTGAAACGCCTTAAACAGTCACAACGTGCGTTGAGCAGTATTTGGATATGAGAAGCTCATGTACTCACAGGAATGAATAAACTCTGTTTAAAACGGATCAGAAACAAAGGGAATTGCAGAAATACTTGTAGTGTACTGCAAATCAAACCACTTGGGTTCATTTGCTATGTTCATTTCAGATCTAACCTGTTGGTTCTTCTCTCACTCTGAAAACGTGTTTCTGCAAGCGAGAATGTCTCTAGAGCGTTTCTTCTGCAAAAGAACGCATTAACTGGGTTCATATTTGTTCAGTTTAGTGTTAACTTTGTTGGATTGTTGTTTTTAGGGAGAAAATACATTTTTGCCCTGTAGAGAGAGAGGCTGAAACGCCTTAAACAGTCACAACGTGCGTTGAACAGTATTTGGATATGAGAAGCTCATGTACTCACAGGAATGAATAAACTCGGTTTAAAATGGGTCAGAAGCAAAGGGAATTGCAGAAATACTTGTTGTGTTTTGCAAATCAAACCACTTGGGTTCATTTGCTATATGTTCATTTCAGATCTAACCTGTTGGTTCTTCTCTCACTCTGAAAACGTGTTTCTGCAAGCGAGAATGTCTCTAGAGCGTTTCTTCTGCAAAAGAACGCATTAACTGGGTTCATATTTGTTCAGTTTAGTGTTAACTTTGTTGGATTGTTGTTTTTAGGGAGAAAATACATTTTTGCACTGTAGAGAGAGAGGCTGAAACGCCTTAAACAGTCACAACGTGCGTTGAGCAGTATTTGGATGTGAGAAGCTCATGTACTCACAGGAATGAATAAACTCTGTTTTAAATGGGTCAGAAACAAAGGGAATTGCAGAAATACTTGTTGTGTTTTGCAAATCAAACCACTTGTTGTCATTTGCTTTCTTCGTTTCAGATCTAACCTGTTGGTTCTTCTCTCACTCTGAAAACGTGTTTCTGCCAGCGAGAATGTCTCTAGAGCGTTTCTTCTGCAAAAGAACGCATTAACTGGGTTCATATTTGTTCAGTTTAGTGTTAACTTTGTTGGATTGTTGTTTTTAGGGAGAAAATACATTTTTGCCCTGTAGAGAGAGAGGCTGAAACGCCTTAAACAGTCACAACGTGCGTTGAACAGTATTTGGATTTGAGAAGCTCATGTACTCACAGGAATGAATAAACTCGGTTTAAAATGGGTCAGAAGCAAAGGGAATTGCAGAAATACTTGTTGTGTTTTGCAAATCAAACCACTTGGGTTCATTTGCTATGTTCATTTCAGATCTAACCTGTTGGTTCTTCTCTCACTCTGAAAACGTGTTTCAGCACGCGAGAAAGTCCCTAGAGCGTTTCTTCTGCAAAAGAACGCATTAACTGGGTTCATATTTGTTCAGTTTAGTGTTAACTTTGTTGGATTGTTGTTTTTAGGGAGAAAATAAATTTCTGCACTGTAGGGAGAGGCTGAAACGCCTTAAACAGTCACAACGTGCGTTGAACAGTATTTGGATATGAGAAGCTCATGTACTCACAGGAATGAATAAACTCTGTTTAAAACGGATCAGAAACAAAGGGAATTGCAGAAATACTTGTAGTGTACTGCAAATCAAACCACTTGGGTTCATTTGCTATATGTTCATTTCAGATCTAACCTGTTGGTTCTTCTCTCACTCTGAAAACGTGTTTCTGCCAGCGAGAATGTCTCTAGAGCGTTTCTTCTGCAAAAGAACGCATTAACTGGGTTCATATTTGTTCAGTTTAGTGTTAACTTTGTTGGATTGTTGTTTTTAGGGAGAAAATACATTTTTGCCCTGTAGAGAGAGAGGCTGAAACGCCTTAAACAGTCACAACGTGCGTTGAGCAGTATTTGGATGTGAGAAGCTCATGTACTCACAGGAATGAATAAACTCTGTTTTAAATGGGTCAGAAACAAAGGGAATTGCAGAAATACTTGTTGTGTTTTGCAAATCAAACCACTTGTTGTCATTTGCTTTCTTCGTTTCAGATCTAACCTGTTGGTTCTTCTCTCACTCTGAAAACGTGTTTCTGCCAGCGAGAATGTCTCTAGAGCGTTTCTTCTGCAAAAGAACGCATTAACTGGGTTCATATTTGTTCAGTTTAGTGTTAACTTTGTTGGATTGTTGTTTTTAGGGAGAAAATACATTTTTGCCCTGTAGAGAGAGAGGCTGAAACGCCTTAAACAGTCACAACGTGCGTTGAACAGTATTTGGATTTGAGAAGCTCATGTACTCACAGGAATGAATAAACTCGGTTTAAAATGGGTCAGAAACAAAGGGAATTGCAGAAATACTTGTTGTGTTTTGCAAATCAAACCACTTGTTGTCATTTGCTTTCTTCGTTTCAGATCTAACCTGTTGGTTCTTCTCTCACTCTGAAAACGTGTTTCTGCCAGCGAGAATGTCTCTAGAGCGTTTCTTCTGCAAAAGAACGCATTAACTGGGTTCATATTTGTTCAGTTTAGTGTTAACTTTGTTGGATTGTTGTTTTTAGGGAGAAAATACATTTTTGCCCTGTAGAGAGAGAGGCTGAAACGCCTTAAACAGTCACAACGTGCGTTGAACAGTATTTGGATTTGAGAAGCTCATGTACTCACAGGAATGAATAAACTCGGTTTAAAATGGGTCAGAAGCAAAGGGAATTGCAGAAATACTTGTTGTGTTTTGCAAATCAAACCACTTGGGTTCATTTGCTATGTTCATTTCAGATCTAACCTGTTGGTTCTTCTCTCACTCTGAAAACGTGTTTCAGCACGCGAGAAAGTCCCTAGAGCGTTTCTTCTGCAAAAGAACGCATTAACTGGGTTCATATTTGTTCAGTTTAGTGTTAACTTTGTTGGATTGTTGTTTTTAGGGAGAAAATAAATTTCTGCACTGTAGGGAGAGGCTGAAACGCCTTAAACAGTCACAACGTGCGTTGAACAGTATTTGGATATGAGAAGCTCATGTACTCACAGGAATGAATAAACTCTGTTTAAAACGGATCAGAAACAAAGGGAATTGCAGAAATACTTGTAGTGTACTGCAAATCAAACCACTTGGGTTCATTTGCTATGTTCATTTCAGATCTAACCTGTTGGTTCTTCTCTCACTCTGAAAACGTGTTTCTGCAAGCGAGAATGTCTCTAGAGCGTTTCTTCTGCAAAAGAACGCATTAACTGGGTTCATATTTGTTCAGTTTAGTGTTAACTTTGTTGGATTGTTGTTTTTAGGGAGAAAATACATTTTTGCCCTGTAGAGAGAGAGGCTGAAACGCCTTAAACAGTCACAACGTGCGTTGAACAGTATTTGGATGTGAGAAGCTCATGTACTCACAGGAATGAATAAACTCTGTTTTAAATGGGTCAGAAACAAAGGGAATTGCAGAAATACTTGTTGTGTTTTGCAAATCAAACCACTTGTTGTCATTTGCTTTCTTCGTTTCAGATCTAACCTGTTGGTTCTTCTCTCACTCTGAAAACGTGTTTCTGCCAGCGAGAATGTCTCTAGAGCGTTTCTTCTGCAAAAGAACGCATTAACTGGGTTCATATTTGTTCAGTTTAGTGTTAACTTTGTTGGATTGTTGTTTTTAGGGAGAAAATACATTTTTGCCCTGTAGAGAGAGAGGCTGAAACGCCTTAAACAGTCACAACGTGCGTTGAACAGTATTTGGATTTGAGAAGCTCATGTACTCACAGGAATGAATAAACTCGGTTTAAAATGGGTCAGAAGCAAAGGGAATTGCAGAAATACTTGTTGTGTTTTGCAAATCAAACCACTTGGGTTCATTTGCTATGTTCATTTCAGATCTAACCTGTTGGTTCTTCTCTCACTCTGAAAACGTGTTTCTGCAAGCGAGAATGTCTCTAGAGCGTTTCTTCTGCAAAAGAACGCATTAACTGGGTTCATATTTGTTCAGTTTAGTGTTAACTTTGTTGGATTGTTGTTTTTAGGGAGAAAATACATTTTTGCCCTGTAGAGAGAGAGGCTGAAACGCCTTAAACAGTCACAACGTGCGTTGAACAGTATTTGGATATGAGAAGCTCATGTACTCACAGGAATGAATAAACTCGGTTTAAAATGGGTCAGAAGCAAAGGGAATTGCAGAAATACTTGTTGTGTTTTGCAAATCAAACCACTTGGGTTCATTTGCTATATGTTCATTTCAGATCTAACCTGTTGGTTCTTCTCTCACTCTGAAAACGTGTTTCTGCCAGCGAGAATGTCTCTAGAGCGTTTCTTCTGCAAAAGAACGCATTAACTGGGTTCATATTTGTTCAGTTTAGTGTTAACTTTGTTGGATTGTTGTTTTTAGGGAGAAAATACATTTTTGCACTGTAGAGAGAGAGGCTGAAACGCCTTAAACAGTCACAACGTGCGTTGAGCAGTATTTGGATGTGAGAAGCTCATGTACTCACAGGAATGAATAAACTCTGTTTTAAATGGGTCAGAAACAAAGGGAATTGCAGAAATACTTGTTGTGTTTTGCAAATCAAACCACTTGTTGTCATTTGCTTTCTTCGTTTCAGATCTAACCTGTTGGTTCTTCTCTCACTCTGAAAACGTGTTTCTGCCAGCGAGAATGTCTCTAGAGCGTTTCTTCTGCAAAAGAACGCATTAACTGGGTTCATATTTGTTCAGTTTAGTGTTAACTTTGTTGGATTGTTGTTTTTAGGGAGAAAATACATTTTTGCCCTGTAGAGAGAGAGGCTGAAACGCCTTAAACAGTCACAACGTGCGTTGAACAGTATTTGGATTTGAGAAGCTCATGTACTCACAGGAATGAATAAACTCGGTTTAAAATGGGTCAGAAGCAAAGGGAATTGCAGAAATACTTGTTGTGTTTTGCAAATCAAACCACTTGGGTTCATTTGCTATGTTCATTTCAGATCTAACCTGTTGGTTCTTCTCTCACTCTGAAAACGTGTTTCTGCAAGCGAGAATGTCTCTAGAGCGTTTCTTCTGCAAAAGAACGCATTAACTGGGTTCATATTTGTTCAGTTTAGTGTTAACTTTGTTGGATTGTTGTTTTTAGGGAGAAAATACATTTTTGCCCTGTAGAGAGAGAGGCTGAAACGCCTTAAACAGTCACAACGTGCGTTGAACAGTATTTGGATATGAGAAGCTCATGTACTCACAGGAATGAATAAACTCGGTTTAAAATGGGTCAGAAGCAAAGGGAATTGCAGAAATACTTGTTGTGTTTTGCAAATCAAACCACTTGGGTTCATTTGCTATATGTTCATTTCAGATCTAACCTGTTGGTTCTTCTCTCACTCTGAAAACGTGTTTCTGCCAGCGAGAATGTCTCTAGAGCGTTTCTTCTGCAAAAGAACGCATTAACTGGGTTCATATTTGTTCAGTTTAGTGTTAACTTTGTTGGATTGTTGGTTTTAGGGAGAAAATACATTTTTGCACTGTAGAGAGAGAGGCTGAAACGCCTTAAACAGTCACAACGTGCGTTGAGCAGTATTTGGATGTGAGAAGCTCATGTACTCACAGGAATGAATAAACTCTGTTTTAAATGGGTCAGAAACAAAGGGAATTGCAGAAATACTTGTTGTGTTTTGCAAATCAAACCACTTGTTGTCATTTGCTTTCTTCGTTTCAGATCTAACCTGTTGGTTCTTCTCTCACTCTGAAAACGTGTTTCTGCCAGCGAGAATGTCTCTAGAGCGTTTCTTCTGCAAAAGAACGCATTAACTGGGTTCATATTTGTTCAGTTTAGTGTTAACTTTGTTGGATTGTTGTTTTTAGGGAGAAAATACATTTTTGCCCTGTAGAGTGAGAGGCTGAAACGCCTTAAACAGTCACAACGTGCGTTGAACAGTATTTGGATTTGAGAAGCTCATGTACTCACAGGAATGAATAAACTCGGTTTAAAATGGGTCAGAAGCAAAGGGAATTGCAGAAATACTTGTTGTGTTTTGCAAATCAAACCACTTGGGTTCATTTGCTATGTTCATTTCAGATCTAACCTGTTGGTTCTTCTCTCACTCTGAAAACGTGTTTCTGCAAGCGAGAATGTCTCTAGAGCGTTTCTTCTGCAAAAGAACGCATTAACTGGGTTCATATTTGTTCAGTTTAGTGTTAACTTTGTTGGATTGTTGTTTTTAGGGAGAAAATACATTTTTGCCCTGTAGAGAGAGAGGCTGAAACGCCTTAAACAGTCACAACGTGCGTTGAACAGTATTTGGATATGAGAAGCTCAAGTACTCACAGGAATGAATAAACTCGGTTTAAAATGGGTCAGAAGCAAAGGGAATTGCAGAAATACTTGTTGTGTTTTGCAAATCAAACCACTTGGGTTCATTTGCTATATGTTCATTTCAGATCTAACCTGTTGGTTCTTCTCTCACTCTGAAAACGTGTTTCTGCCAGCGAGAATGTCTCTAGAGCGTTTCTTCTGCAAAAGAACGCATTAACTGGGTTCATATTTGTTCAGTTTAGTGTTAACTTTGTTGGATTGTTGTTTTTACGGAGAAAATACATTTTTGCACTGTAGAGAGAGAGGCTGAAACGCCTTAAACAGTCACAACGTGCGTTGAGCAGTATTTGGATGTGAGAAGCTCATGTACTCACAGGAATGAATAAACTCTGTTTTAAATGGGTCAGAAACAAAGGGAATTGCAGAAATAATTGTTGTGTTCTGCAAATCAAACCACATGTGGTCATTTGTTATGTTCATTTCAGATCTAACTTGTTGGTTCTTCTCTCACTCTGAAAACGTGTTTCTGCAAGCGAGAATGTCCCTAGAGCGTTTCTTCTGCAAAAGAACCCATTAACTGGGTTCACATTTATTCAGTTTAGTGTTAACTTTGTTGGATTGTTGTTTTTAGGGAGAAAATAAGTTTCTGCACTCTAGAGAGAGCCTGAAACGCCTTAAACAGTCACAACGTGCATTAAGCAGTATTTGGATATGAGAAGCTCATGTACTCACAGGAATGAATAAACTCTGTTTAAAATGGCTCAGAAACAAAGGGAATTGCAGAAATACTTGTTGTGTTCTGCAAATCAAACCACTTGGGGTCATTTGCTTTGTTCATTTCAGATCTAACCTGTTGGTTCTTCTCTCACTCTGAAAACGAGTTTCTGCAAGCGAGAATGTCCCTAGAGCGTTTCTTCTGCAAAAGAACGCATTAACTGGGTTCATATTTGTTCAGTTTAGTGTTAACTTTGTTGGATTGTTGTTTTTAGGGAGAAAATACATTTCTGCACTCAAGAGAGAGGTTGAAACGCCTTTTACAGTCAGAACGTGCGTTGAGTAGTATTTGGGTATGAGAAGCTCTTATACTCACAGGAATATATAAACTCTGTTTAAAATGGGTCAGAAACAAAGGGAATTGCAGAAATACCTGTTGTGTTTTGCAAATCAAACCAATTGGGGTCATTTGCTTTGTTCATTTCAGATCTAACCTGTTGGTTCTTCTCTCACTCTGAAAACGTATTTCTGCAAGCGAGAATGTCCCTAGCGCGTTTCTTCTGCAAAAGAACGCATTAACTGGGTTCATATTTGTTCAGTTTAGTGTTAACTTTGTTGGATTGTTGTTTTTAGGGAGAAAATACATTTTTGCACTGTAGAGAGAGAGGCTGAAACGCCTTAAACAGTCACAACGTGCGTTGAGCAGTATTTGGATATGAGAAGCTCATGTACTCACAGGAATGAATAAACTCTGATTAAAATGGGTCAAAAACAAAGGGAATTGCAGAAATACTTGTTGTATTCTGTAAATCAAACCACTTGGGGTCATTTGCTATGTTCATTTCAGATCTAACCTGTTGGTTCTTCTCTCACTCTGAAAACGTATTTCTGCAAGCGAGAATGTCCCTAGCGCGTTTCTTCTGCAAAAGAACGCATTAACTGGGTTCATATTTGTTCAGTTTAGTGTTAACTTTGTTGGATTGTTGTTTTTAGGGAGAAAATACATTTTTGCACTGTAGAGAGAGAGGCTGAAACGCCTTAAACAGTCACAACGTGCGTTGAGCAGTATTTGGATATGAGAAGCTCATGTACTCACAGGAATGAATAAACTCTGATTAAAATGGGTCAGAAACAAAGGGAATTGCAGAAATACTTGTTGTTTTCTGTAAATCAAACCACTTGGGGTCATTTGCTATGTTCATTTCAGATCTAACCTGTTGGTTCTTCTCTCACTCTGAAAACGTGTTTCTGCAAGCGAGAATGTCCCTAGCGCGTTTCTTCTGCAAAAGAACGCATTAACTGGGTTCATATTTGTTCAGTTTAGTGTTAACTTTGTTGGATTGTTGTTTTTAGGGAGAAAATACATTTCTGCACTCAAGAGAGAGGCTGAAACGCCTTTTACAGTCAGAACGTGCGTTGAGTAGTATTTGGGTATGAGAAGCTCTTATACTCACAGGAATATATAAACTCTGTTTAAAATGGGTCAGAAACAAAGGGAATTGCAGAAATACCTGTTGTGTTTTGCAAATCAAACCAATTGGGGTCATTTGCTTTGTTCATTTCAGATCTAACCTGTTGGTTCTTCTCTCACTCTGAAAACGTATTTCTGCAAGCGAGAATGTCCCTAGCGCGTTTCTTCTGCAAAAGAACGCATTAACTGGGTTCATATTTGTTCAGTTTAGTGTTAACTTTGTTGGATTGTTGGTTTTAGGGACAAAATACATTTTTGCACTGTAGAGAGAGAGGCTGAAACGCCTTAAACAGTCACAACGTGCGTTGAGCAGTATTTGGATGTGAGAAGCTCATGTACTCACAGGAATGAATAAACTCTGTTTTAAATGGGTCAGAAACAAAGGGAATTGCAGAAATAATTGTTGTGTTCTGCAAATCAAACCACATGGGGTCATTTGTTATGTTCATTTCAGATCTAACTTGTTGGTTCTTCTCTCACTCTGAAAACGTGTTTCTGCAAGCGAGAATGTCCCTAGAGCGTTTCTTCTGCAAAAGAACCCATTAACTGGGTTCACATTTATTCAGTTTAGTGTTAACTTTGTTGGATTGTTGTTTTTAGGGAGAAAATACGTTTCTGCACTCTAGAGAGAGCCTGAAACGCCTTAAACAGTCACAACGTGCGTTGAGCAGTATTTGGATATGAGAAGCTCATGTACTCACAGGAATGAATAAACTCTGTTTAAAATGGGTCAGAAACAAAGGGAATTGCAGAAATACTTGTTGTGTTCTGCAAATCAAACCACTTGGGGTCATTTGCTTTGTTCATTTCAGATCTAACCTGTTGGTTCTTCTCTCACTCTGAAAACGAGTTTCTGCAAGCGAGAATGTCCCTAGAGCGTTTCTTCTGCAAAAGAACGCATTAACTGGGTTCATATTTGTTCAGTTTAGTGTTAACTTTGTTGGATTGTTGTTTTTAGGGAGAAAATACATTTCTGCACTCAAGAGAGAGGCTGAAACGCCTTTTACAGTCAGAACGTGCGTTGAGTAGTATTTGGGTATGAGAAGCTCTTATACTCACAGGAATATATAAACTCTGTTTAAAATGGGTCAGAAACAAAGGGAATTGCAGAAATACCTGTTGTGTTTTGCAAATCAAACCAATTGGGGTCATTTGCTTTGTTCATTTCAGATCTAACCTGTTGGTTCTTCTCTCACTCTGAAAACGTATTTCTGCAAGCGAGAATGTCCCTAGCGCGTTTCTTCTGCAAAAGAACGCATTAACTGGGTTCATATTTGTTCAGTTTAGTGTTAACTTTGTTGGATTGTTGGTTTTAGGGAGAAAATACATTTTTGCACTGTAGAGAGAGAGGCTGAAACGCCTTAAACAGTCACAACGTGCGTTGAGCAGTATTTGGATGTGAGAAGCTCATGTACTCACAGGAATGAATAAACTCTGTTTTAAATGGGTCAGAAACAAAGGGAATTGCAGAAATAATTGTTGTGTTCTGCAAATCAAACCACATGGGGTCATTTGCTATGTTCATTTCAGATCTAACTAGTTGGTTCTTCTCTCACTCTGAAAACGTGTTTCTGCAAGCGAGAATGTCCCTAGAGCGTTTCTTCTGCAAAAGAACCCATTAACTGGGTTCACATTTATTCAGTTTAGTGTTAACTTTGTTGGATTGTTGTTTTTAGGGAGAAAATACGTTTCTGCACTCTAGAGAGAGCCTGAAACGCCTTTTACAGTCACAACATGCATTAAGCAGTATTTGGAATGAGAAGCTCATGTACTCACAGGAATGAATAAACTCGGTTTAAAATGGGTCAGAAGCAAAGGGAATTGCAGAAATACTTGTTGTGTTTTGCAAATCAAACCACTTGTTGTCATTTGCTTTCTTCGTTTCAGATCTAACCTGTTGGTTCTTCTCTCACTCTGAAAACGTGTTTCAGCAAGCGAGAATGTCTCTAGAGCGTTTCTTCTGCAAAAGAACGCATTAACTGGGTTCATATTTGTTCAGTTTAGTGTTAACTTTGTTGGATTGTTGTTTTTAGGGAGAAAATACATTTTTGCCCTGTAGAGAGAGAGGCTGAAACGCCTTAAACAGTCACAACGTGCGTTGAACAGTATTTGGATTTGAGAAGCTCATGTACTCACAGGAATGAATAAACTCGGTTTAAAATGGGTCAGAAGCAAAGGGAATTGCAGAAATACTTGTTGTGTTTTGCAAATCAAACCACTTGGGTTCATTTGCTATGTTCATTTCAGATCTAACCTGTTGGTTCTTCTCTCACTCTGAAAACGTGTTTCTGCAAGCGAGAATGTCTCTAGAGCGTTTCTTCTGCAAAAGAACGCATTAACTGGGTTCATATTTGTTCAGTTTAGTGTTAACTTTGTTGGATTGTTGTTTTTAGGGAGAAAATACATTTTTGCCCTGTAGAGAGAGAGGCTGAAACGCCTTAAACAGTCACAACGTGCGTTGAACAGTATTTGGATATGAGAAGCTCATGTACTCACAGGAATGAATAAACTCGGTTTAAAATGGGTCAGAAGCAAAGGGAATTGCAGAAATACTTGTTGTGTTTTGCAAATCAAACCACTTGGGTTCATTTGCTATATGTTCATTTCAGATCTAACCTGTTGGTTCTTCTCTCACTCTGAAAACGTGTTTCTGCAAGCGAGAATGTCTCTAGAGCGTTTCTTCTGCAAAAGAACGCATTAACTGGGTTCATATTTGTTCAGTTTAGTGTTAACTTTGTTGGATTGTTGTTTTTAGGGAGAAAATACATTTTTGCACTGTAGAGAGAGAGGCTGAAACGCCTTAAACAGTCACAACGTGCGTTGAGCAGTATTTGGATGTGAGAAGCTCATGTACTCACAGGAATGAATAAACTCTGTTTTAAATGGGTCAGAAACAAAGGGAATTGCAGAAATACTTGTTGTGTTTTGCAAATCAAACCACTTGTTGTCATTTGCTTTCTTCGTTTCAGGTCTAACCTGTTGGTTCTTCTCTCACTCTGAAAACGTGTTTCTGCCAGCGAGAATGTCTCTAGAGCGTTTCTTCTGCAAAAGAACGCATTAACTGGGTTCATATTTGTTCAGTTTAGTGTTAACTTTGTTGGATTGTTGTTTTTAGGGAGAAAATACATTTTTGCCCTGTAGAGAGAGAGGCTGAAACGCCTTAAACAGTCACAACGTGCGTTGAACAGTATTTGGATTTGAGAAGCTCATGTACTCACAGGAATGAATAAACTCGGTTTAAAATGGGTCAGAAGCAAAGGGAATTGCAGAAATACTTGTTGTGTTTTGCAAATCAAACCACTTGGGTTCATTTGCTATGTTCATTTCAGATCTAACCTGTTGGTTCTTCTCTCACTCTGAAAACGTGTTTCTGCCAGCGAGAATGTCTCTAGAGCGTTTCTTCTGCAAAAGAACGCATTAACTGGGTTCATATTTGTTCAGTTTAGTGTTAACTTTGTTGGATTGTTGTTTTTAGGGAGAAAATACATTTTTGCCCTGTAGAGAGAGAGGCTGAAACGCCTTAAACAGTCACAACGTGCGTTGAACAGTATTTGGATATGAGAAGCTCATGTACTCACAGGAATGAATAAACTCGGTTTAAAATGGGTCAGAAGCAAAGGGAATTGCAGAAATACTTGTTGTGTTTTGCAAATCAAACCACTTGGGTTCATTTGCTATATGTTCATTTCAGATCTAACCTGTTGGTTCTTCTCTCACTCTGAAAACGTGTTTCTGCAAGCGAGAATGTCTCTAGAGCGTTTCTTCTGCAAAAGAACGCATTAACTGGGTTCATATTTGTTCAGTTTAGTGTTAACTTTGTTGGATTGTTGTTTTTAGGGAGAAAATACATTTTTGCACTGTAGAGAGAGAGGCTGAAACGCCTTAAACAGTCACAACGTGCGTTGAGCAGTATTTGGATGTGAGAAGCTCATGTACTCACAGGAATGAATAAACTCTGTTTTAAATGGGTCAGAAACAAAGGGAATTGCAGAAATACTTGTTGTGTTTTGCAAATCAAACCACTTGTTGTCATTTGCTTTCTTCGTTTCAGATCTAACCTGTTGGTTCTTCTCTCACTCTGAAAACGTGTTTCTGCCAGCGAGAATGTCTCTAGAGCGTTTCTTCTGCAAAAGAACGCATTAACTGGGTTCATATTTGTTCAGTTTAGTGTTAACTTTGTTGGATTGTTGTTTTTAGGGAGAAAATACATTTTTGCCCTGTAGAGTGAGAGGCTGAAACGCCTTAAACAGTCACAACGTGCGTTGAACAGTATTTGGATTTGAGAAGCTCATGTACTCACAGGAATGAATAAACTCGGTTTAAAATGGGTCAGAAGCAAAGGGAATTGCAGAAATACTTGTTGTGTTTTGCAAATCAAACCACTTGGGTTCATTTGCTATGTTCATTTCAGATCTAACCTGTTGGTTCTTCTCTCACTCTGAAAACGTGTTTCAGCACGCGAGAAAGTCCCTAGAGCGTTTCTTCTGCAAAAGAACGCATTAACTGGGTTCATATTTGTTCAGTTTAGTGTTAACTTTGTTGGATTGTTGTTTTTAGGGAGAAAATAAATTTCTGCACTGTAGGGAGAGGCTGAAACGCCTTAAACAGTCACAACGTGCGTTGAACAGTATTTGGATATGAGAAGCTCATGTACTCACAGGAATGAATAAACTCTGTTTAAAACGGATCAGAAACAAAGGGAATTGCAGAAATACTTGTAGTGTACTGCAAATCAAACCACTTGGGTTCATTTGCTATGTTCATTTCAGATCTAACCTGTTGGTTCTTCTCTCACTCTGAAAACGTGTTTCTGCAAGCGAGAATGTCTCTAGAGCGTTTCTTCTGCAAAAGAACGCATTAACTGGGTTCATATTTGTTCAGTTTAGTGTTAACTTTGTTGGATTGTTGTTTTTAGGGAGAAAATACATTTTTGCCCTGTAGAGAGAGAGGCTGAAACGCCTTAAACAGTCACAACGTGCGTTGAACAGTATTTGGATGTGAGAAGCTCATGTACTCACAGGAATGAATAAACTCTGTTTTAAATGGGTCAGAAACAAAGGGAATTGCAGAAATACTTGTTGTGTTTTGCAAATCAAACCACTTGTTGTCATTTGCTTTCTTCGTTTCAGATCTAACCTGTTGGTTCTTCTCTCACTCTGAAAACGTGTTTCTGCCAGCGAGAATGTCTCTAGAGCGTTTCTTCTGCAAAAGAACGCATTAACTGGGTTCATATTTGTTCAGTTTAGTGTTAACTTTGTTGGATTGTTGTTTTTAGGGAGAAAATACATTTTTGCCCTGTAGAGAGAGAGGCTGAAACGCCTTAAACAGTCACAACGTGCGTTGAACAGTATTTGGATTTGAGAAGCTCATGTACTCACAGGAATGAATAAACTCGGTTTAAAATGGGTCAGAAGCAAAGGGAATTGCAGAAATACTTGTTGTGTTTTGCAAATCAAACCACTTGGGTTCATTTGCTATGTTCATTTCAGATCTAACCTGTTGGTTCTTCTCTCACTCTGAAAACGTGTTTCTGCAAGCGAGAATGTCTCTAGAGCGTTTCTTCTGCAAAAGAACGCATTAACTGGGTTCATATTTGTTCAGTTTAGTGTTAACTTTGTTGGATTGTTGTTTTTAGGGAGAAAATACATTTTTGCCCTGTAGAGAGAGAGGCTGAAACGCCTTAAACAGTCACAACGTGCGTTGAACAGTATTTGGATATGAGAAGCTCATGTACTCACAGGAATGAATAAACTCGGTTTAAAATGGGTCAGAAGCAAAGGGAATTGCAGAAATACTTGTTGTGTTTTGCAAATCAAACCACTTGGGTTCATTTGCTATATGTTCATTTCAGATCTAACCTGTTGGTTCTTCTCTCACTCTGAAAACGTGTTTCTGCCAGCGAGAATGTCTCTAGAGCGTTTCTTCTGCAAAAGAACGCATTAACTGGGTTCATATTTGTTCAGTTTAGTGTTAACTTTGTTGGATTGTTGTTTTTAGGGAGAAAATACATTTTTGCACTGTAGAGAGAGAGGCTGAAACGCCTTAAACAGTCACAACGTGCGTTGAGCAGTATTTGGATGTGAGAAGCTCATGTACTCACAGGAATGAATAAACTCTGTTTTAAATGGGTCAGAAACAAAGGGAATTGCAGAAATACTTGTTGTGTTTTGCAAATCAAACCACTTGTTGTCATTTGCTTTCTTCGTTTCAGATCTAACCTGTTGGTTCTTCTCTCACTCTGAAAACGTGTTTCTGCCAGCGAGAATGTCTCTAGAGCGTTTCTTCTGCAAAAGAACGCATTAACTGGGTTCATATTTGTTCAGTTTAGTGTTAACTTTGTTGGATTGTTGTTTTTAGGGAGAAAATACATTTTTGCCCTGTAGAGAGAGAGGCTGAAACGCCTTAAACAGTCACAACGTGCGTTGAACAGTATTTGGATTTGAGAAGCTCATGTACTCACAGGAATGAATAAACTCGGTTTAAAATGGGTCAGAAGCAAAGGGAATTGCAGAAATACTTGTTGTGTTTTGCAAATCAAACCACTTGGGTTCATTTGCTATGTTCATTTCAGATCTAACCTGTTGGTTCTTCTCTCACTCTGAAAACGTGTTTCTGCAAGCGAGAATGTCTCTAGAGCGTTTCTTCTGCAAAAGAACGCATTAACTGGGTTCATATTTGTTCAGTTTAGTGTTAACTTTGTTGGATTGTTGTTTTTAGGGAGAAAATACATTTTTGCCCTGTAGAGAGAGAGGCTGAAACGCCTTAAACAGTCACAACGTGCGTTGAACAGTATTTGGATATGAGAAGCTCATGTACTCACAGGAATGAATAAACTCGGTTTAAAATGGGTCAGAAGCAAAGGGAATTGCAGAAATACTTGTTGTGTTTTGCAAATCAAACCACTTGGGTTCATTTGCTATATGTTCATTTCAGATCTAACCTGTTGGTTCTTCTCTCACTCTGAAAACGTGTTTCTGCCAGCGAGAATGTCTCTAGAGCGTTTCTTCTGCAAAAGAACGCATTAACTGGGTTCATATTTGTTCAGTTTAGTGTTAACTTTGTTGGATTGTTGTTTTTAGGGAGAAAATACATTTTTGCACTGTAGAGAGAGAGGCTGAAACGCCTTAAACAGTCACAACGTGCGTTGAGCAGTATTTGGATGTGAGAAGCTCATGTACTCACAGGAATGAATAAACTCTGTTTTAAATGGGTCAGAAACAAAGGGAATTGCAGAAATACTTGTTGTGTTTTGCAAATCAAACCACTTGTTGTCATTTGCTTTCTTCGTTTCAGATCTAACCTGTTGGTTCTTCTCTCACTCTGAAAACGTGTTTCTGCCAGCGAGAATGTCTCTAGAGCGTTTCTTCTGCAAAAGAACGCATTAACTGGGTTCATATTTGTTCAGTTTAGTGTTAACTTTGTTGGATTGTTGTTTTTAGGGAGAAAATACATTTTTGCCCTGTAGAGTGAGAGGCTGAAACGCCTTAAACAGTCACAACGTGCGTTGAACAGTATTTGGATTTGAGAAGCTCATGTACTCACAGGAATGAATAAACTCGGTTTAAAATGGGTCAGAAGCAAAGGGAATTGCAGAAATACTTGTTGTGTTTTGCAAATCAAACCACTTGGGTTCATTTGCTATGTTCATTTCAGATCTAACCTGTTGGTTCTTCTCTCACTCTGAAAACGTGTTTCTGCAAGCGAGAATGTCTCTAGAGCGTTTCTTCTGCAAAAGAACGCATTAACTGGGTTCATATTTGTTCAGTTTAGTGTTAACTTTGTTGGATTGTTGTTTTTAGGGAGAAAATACATTTTTGCCCTGTAGAGAGAGAGGCTGAAACGCCTTAAACAGTCACAACGTGCGTTGAACAGTATTTGGATATGAGAAGCTCAAGTACTCACAGGAATGAATAAACTCGGTTTAAAATGGGTCAGAAGCAAAGGGAATTGCAGAAATACTTGTTGTGTTTTGCAAATCAAACCACTTGGGTTCATTTGCTATATGTTCATTTCAGATCTAACCTGTTGGTTCTTCTCTCACTCTGAAAACGTGTTTCTGCCAGCGAGAATGTCTCTAGAGCGTTTCTTCTGCAAAAGAACGCATTAACTGGGTTCATATTTGTTCAGTTTAGTGTTAACTTTGTTGGATTGTTGTTTTTACGGAGAAAATACATTTTTGCACTGTAGAGAGAGAGGCTGAAACGCCTTAAACAGTCACAACGTGCGTTGAGCAGTATTTGGATGTGAGAAGCTCATGTACTCACAGGAATGAATAAACTCTGTTTTAAATGGGTCAGAAACAAAGGGAATTGCAGAAATAATTGTTGTGTTCTGCAAATCAAACCACATGTGGTCATTTGTTATGTTCATTTCAGATCTAACTTGTTGGTTCTTCTCTCACTCTGAAAACGTGTTTCTGCAAGCGAGAATGTCCCTAGAGCGTTTCTTCTGCAAAAGAACCCATTAACTGGGTTCACATTTATTCAGTTTAGTGTTAACTTTGTTGGATTGTTGTTTTTAGGGAGAAAATAAGTTTCTGCACTCTAGAGAGAGCCTGAAACGCCTTAAACAGTCACAACGTGCATTAAGCAGTATTTGGATATGAGAAGCTCATGTACTCACAGGAATGAATAAACTCTGTTTAAAATGGCTCAGAAACAAAGGGAATTGCAGAAATACTTGTTGTGTTCTGCAAATCAAACCACTTGGGGTCATTTGCTTTGTTCATTTCAGATCTAACCTGTTGGTTCTTCTCTCACTCTGAAAACGAGTTTCTGCAAGCGAGAATGTCCCTAGAGCGTTTCTTCTGCAAAAGAACGCATTAACTGGGTTCATATTTGTTCAGTTTAGTGTTAACTTTGTTGGATTGTTGTTTTTAGGGAGAAAATACATTTCTGCACTCAAGAGAGAGGTTGAAACGCCTTTTACAGTCAGAACGTGCGTTGAGTAGTATTTGGGTATGAGAAGCTCTTATACTCACAGGAATATATAAACTCTGTTTAAAATGGGTCAGAAACAAAGGGAATTGCAGAAATACCTGTTGTGTTTTGCAAATCAAACCAATTGGGGTCATTTGCTTTGTTCATTTCAGATCTAACCTGTTGGTTCTTCTCTCACTCTGAAAACGTATTTCTGCAAGCGAGAATGTCCCTAGCGCGTTTCTTCTGCAAAAGAACGCATTAACTGGGTTCATATTTGTTCAGTTTAGTGTTAACTTTGTTGGATTGTTGTTTTTAGGGAGAAAATACATTTTTGCACTGTAGAGAGAGAGGCTGAAACGCCTTAAACAGTCACAACGTGCGTTGAGCAGTATTTGGATATGAGAAGCTCATGTACTCACAGGAATGAATAAACTCTGATTAAAATGGGTCAAAAACAAAGGGAATTGCAGAAATACTTGTTGTATTCTGTAAATCAAACCACTTGGGGTCATTTGCTATGTTCATTTCAGATCTAACCTGTTGGTTCTTCTCTCACTCTGAAAACGTATTTCTGCAAGCGAGAATGTCCCTAGCGCGTTTCTTCTGCAAAAGAACGCATTAACTGGGTTCATATTTGTTCAGTTTAGTGTTAACTTTGTTGGATTGTTGTTTTTAGGGAGAAAATACATTTTTGCACTGTAGAGAGAGAGGCTGAAACGCCTTAAACAGTCACAACGTGCGTTGAGCAGTATTTGGATATGAGAAGCTCATGTACTCACAGGAATGAATAAACTCTGATTAAAATGGGTCAGAAACAAAGGGAATTGCAGAAATACTTGTTGTTTTCTGTAAATCAAACCACTTGGGGTCATTTGCTATGTTCATTTCAGATCTAACCTGTTGGTTCTTCTCTCACTCTGAAAACGTGTTTCTGCAAGCGAGAATGTCCCTAGCGCGTTTCTTCTGCAAAAGAACGCATTAACTGGGTTCATATTTGTTCAGTTTAGTGTTAACTTTGTTGGATTGTTGTTTTTAGGGAGAAAATACATTTCTGCACTCAAGAGAGAGGCTGAAACGCCTTTTACAGTCAGAACGTGCGTTGAGTAGTATTTGGGTATGAGAAGCTCTTATACTCACAGGAATATATAAACTCTGTTTAAAATGGGTCAGAAACAAAGGGAATTGCAGAAATACCTGTTGTGTTTTGCAAATCAAACCAATTGGGGTCATTTGCTTTGTTCATTTCAGATCTAACCTGTTGGTTCTTCTCTCACTCTGAAAACGTATTTCTGCAAGCGAGAATGTCCCTAGCGCGTTTCTTCTGCAAAAGAACGCATTAACTGGGTTCATATTTGTTCAGTTTAGTGTTAACTTTGTTGGATTGTTGGTTTTAGGGACAAAATACATTTTTGCACTGTAGAGAGAGAGGCTGAAACGCCTTAAACAGTCACAACGTGCGTTGAGCAGTATTTGGATGTGAGAAGCTCATGTACTCACAGGAATGAATAAACTCTGTTTTAAATGGGTCAGAAACAAAGGGAATTGCAGAAATAATTGTTGTGTTCTGCAAATCAAACCACATGGGGTCATTTGTTATGTTCATTTCAGATCTAACTTGTTGGTTCTTCTCTCACTCTGAAAACGTGTTTCTGCAAGCGAGAATGTCCCTAGAGCGTTTCTTCTGCAAAAGAACCCATTAACTGGGTTCACATTTATTCAGTTTAGTGTTAACTTTGTTGGATTGTTGTTTTTAGGGAGAAAATACGTTTCTGCACTCTAGAGAGAGCCTGAAACGCCTTAAACAGTCACAACGTGCGTTGAGCAGTATTTGGATATGAGAAGCTCATGTACTCACAGGAATGAATAAACTCTGTTTAAAATGGGTCAGAAACAAAGGGAATTGCAGAAATACTTGTTGTGTTCTGCAAATCAAACCACTTGGGGTCATTTGCTTTGTTCATTTCAGATCTAACCTGTTGGTTCTTCTCTCACTCTGAAAACGAGTTTCTGCAAGCGAGAATGTCCCTAGAGCGTTTCTTCTGCAAAAGAACGCATTAACTGGGTTCATATTTGTTCAGTTTAGTGTTAACTTTGTTGGATTGTTGTTTTTAGGGAGAAAATACATTTCTGCACTCAAGAGAGAGGCTGAAACGCCTTTTACAGTCAGAACGTGCGTTGAGTAGTATTTGGGTATGAGAAGCTCTTATACTCACAGGAATATATAAACTCTGTTTAAAATGGGTCAGAAACAAAGGGAATTGCAGAAATACCTGTTGTGTTTTGCAAATCAAACCAATTGGGGTCATTTGCTTTGTTCATTTCAGATCTAACCTGTTGGTTCTTCTCTCACTCTGAAAACGTATTTCTGCAAGCGAGAATGTCCCTAGCGCGTTTCTTCTGCAAAAGAACGCATTAACTGGGTTCATATTTGTTCAGTTTAGTGTTAACTTTGTTGGATTGTTGGTTTTAGGGAGAAAATACATTTTTGCACTGTAGAGAGAGAGGCTGAAACGCCTTAAACAGTCACAACGTGCGTTGAGCAGTATTTGGATGTGAGAAGCTCATGTACTCACAGGAATGAATAAACTCTGTTTTAAATGGGTCAGAAACAAAGGGAATTGCAGAAATAATTGTTGTGTTCTGCAAATCAAACCACATGGGGTCATTTGCTATGTTCATTTCAGATCTAACTAGTTGGTTCTTCTCTCACTCTGAAAACGTGTTTCTGCAAGCGAGAATGTCCCTAGAGCGTTTCTTCTGCAAAAGAACCCATTAACTGGGTTCACATTTATTCAGTTTAGTGTTAACTTTGTTGGATTGTTGTTTTTAGGGAGAAAATACGTTTCTGCACTCTAGAGAGAGCCTGAAACGCCTTTTACAGTCACAACATGCATTAAGCAGTATTTGGAATGAGAAGCTCATGTACTCACAGGAATGAATAAACTCGGTTTAAAATGGGTCAGAAGCAAAGGGAATTGCAGAAATACTTGTTGTGTTTTGCAAATCAAACCACTTGTTGTCATTTGCTTTCTTCGTTTCAGATCTAACCTGTTGGTTCTTCTCTCACTCTGAAAACGTGTTTCAGCAAGCGAGAATGTCTCTAGAGCGTTTCTTCTGCAAAAGAACGCATTAACTGGGTTCATATTTGTTCAGTTTAGTGTTAACTTTGTTGGATTGTTGTTTTTAGGGAGAAAATACATTTTTGCCCTGTAGAGAGAGAGGCTGAAACGCCTTAAACAGTCACAACGTGCGTTGAACAGTATTTGGATTTGAGAAGCTCATGTACTCACAGGAATGAATAAACTCGGTTTAAAATGGGTCAGAAGCAAAGGGAATTGCAGAAATACTTGTTGTGTTTTGCAAATCAAACCACTTGGGTTCATTTGCTATGTTCATTTCAGATCTAACCTGTTGGTTCTTCTCTCACTCTGAAAACGTGTTTCTGCAAGCGAGAATGTCTCTAGAGCGTTTCTTCTGCAAAAGAACGCATTAACTGGGTTCATATTTGTTCAGTTTAGTGTTAACTTTGTTGGATTGTTGTTTTTAGGGAGAAAATACATTTTTGCCCTGTAGAGAGAGAGGCTGAAACGCCTTAAACAGTCACAACGTGCGTTGAACAGTATTTGGATATGAGAAGCTCATGTACTCACAGGAATGAATAAACTCGGTTTAAAATGGGTCAGAAGCAAAGGGAATTGCAGAAATACTTGTTGTGTTTTGCAAATCAAACCACTTGGGTTCATTTGCTATATGTTCATTTCAGATCTAACCTGTTGGTTCTTCTCTCACTCTGAAAACGTGTTTCTGCAAGCGAGAATGTCTCTAGAGCGTTTCTTCTGCAAAAGAACGCATTAACTGGGTTCATATTTGTTCAGTTTAGTGTTAACTTTGTTGGATTGTTGTTTTTAGGGAGAAAATACATTTTTGCACTGTAGAGAGAGAGGCTGAAACGCCTTAAACAGTCACAACGTGCGTTGAGCAGTATTTGGATGTGAGAAGCTCATGTACTCACAGGAATGAATAAACTCTGTTTTAAATGGGTCAGAAACAAAGGGAATTGCAGAAATACTTGTTGTGTTTTGCAAATCAAACCACTTGTTGTCATTTGCTTTCTTCGTTTCAGGTCTAACCTGTTGGTTCTTCTCTCACTCTGAAAACGTGTTTCTGCCAGCGAGAATGTCTCTAGAGCGTTTCTTCTGCAAAAGAACGCATTAACTGGGTTCATATTTGTTCAGTTTAGTGTTAACTTTGTTGGATTGTTGTTTTTAGGGAGAAAATACATTTTTGCCCTGTAGAGAGAGAGGCTGAAACGCCTTAAACAGTCACAACGTGCGTTGAACAGTATTTGGATTTGAGAAGCTCATGTACTCACAGGAATGAATAAACTCGGTTTAAAATGGGTCAGAAGCAAAGGGAATTGCAGAAATACTTGTTGTGTTTTGCAAATCAAACCACTTGGGTTCATTTGCTATGTTCATTTCAGATCTAACCTGTTGGTTCTTCTCTCACTCTGAAAACGTGTTTCTGCCAGCGAGAATGTCTCTAGAGCGTTTCTTCTGCAAAAGAACGCATTAACTGGGTTCATATTTGTTCAGTTTAGTGTTAACTTTGTTGGATTGTTGTTTTTAGGGAGAAAATACATTTTTGCCCTGTAGAGAGAGAGGCTGAAACGCCTTAAACAGTCACAACGTGCGTTGAACAGTATTTGGATATGAGAAGCTCATGTACTCACAGGAATGAATAAACTCGGTTTAAAATGGGTCAGAAGCAAAGGGAATTGCAGAAATACTTGTTGTGTTTTGCAAATCAAACCACTTGGGTTCATTTGCTATATGTTCATTTCAGATCTAACCTGTTGGTTCTTCTCTCACTCTGAAAACGTGTTTCTGCAAGCGAGAATGTCTCTAGAGCGTTTCTTCTGCAAAAGAACGCATTAACTGGGTTCATATTTGTTCAGTTTAGTGTTAACTTTGTTGGATTGTTGTTTTTAGGGAGAAAATACATTTTTGCACTGTAGAGAGAGAGGCTGAAACGCCTTAAACAGTCACAACGTGCGTTGAGCAGTATTTGGATGTGAGAAGCTCATGTACTCACAGGAATGAATAAACTCTGTTTTAAATGGGTCAGAAACAAAGGGAATTGCAGAAATACTTGTTGTGTTTTGCAAATCAAACCACTTGTTGTCATTTGCTTTCTTCGTTTCAGATCTAACCTGTTGGTTCTTCTCTCACTCTGAAAACGTGTTTCTGCCAGCGAGAATGTCTCTAGAGCGTTTCTTCTGCAAAAGAACGCATTAACTGGGTTCATATTTGTTCAGTTTAGTGTTAACTTTGTTGGATTGTTGTTTTTAGGGAGAAAATACATTTTTGCACTGTAGAGAGAGAGGCTGAAACGCCTTAAACAGTCACAACGTGCGTTGAGCAGTATTTGGATGTGAGAAGCTCATGTACTCACAGGAATGAATAAACTCTGTTTTAAATGGGTCAGAAACAAAGGGAATTGCAGAAATACTTGTTGTGTTTTGCAAATCAAACCACTTGTTGTCATTTGCTTTCTTCGTTTCAGATCTAACCTGTTGGTTCTTCTCTCACTCTGAAAACGTGTTTCTGCCAGCGAGAATGTCTCTAGAGCGTTTCTTCTGCAAAAGAACGCATTAACTGGGTTCATATTTGTTCAGTTTAGTGTTAACTTTGTTGGATTGTTGTTTTTAGGGAGAAAATACATTTTTGCCCTGTAGAGAGAGAGGCTGAAACGCCTTAAACAGTCACAACGTGCGTTGAACAGTATTTGGATTTGAGAAGCTCATGTACTCACAGGAATGAATAAACTCGGTTTAAAATGGGTCAGAAGCAAAGGGAATTGCAGAAATACTTGTTGTGTTTTGCAAATCAAACCACTTGGGTTCATTTGCTATGTTCATTTCAGATCTAACCTGTTGGTTCTTCTCTCACTCTGAAAACGTGTTTCTGCAAGCGAGAATGTCTCTAGAGCGTTTCTTCTGCAAAAGAACGCATTAACTGGGTTCATATTTGTTCAGTTTAGTGTTAACTTTGTTGGATTGTTGTTTTTAGGGAGAAAATACATTTTTGCCCTGTAGAGAGAGAGGCTGAAACGCCTTAAACAGTCACAACGTGCGTTGAACAGTATTTCGATATGAGAAGCTCATGTACTCACAGGAATGAATAAACTCGGTTTAAAATGGGTCAGAAGCAAAGGGAATTGCAGAAATACTTGTTGTGTTTTGCAAATCAAACCACTTGGGTTCATTTGCTATATGTTCATTTCAGATCTAACCTGTTGGTTCTTCTCTCACTCTGAAAACGTGTTTCTGCCAGCGAGAATGTCTCTAGAGCGTTTCTTCTGCAAAAGAACGCATTAACTGGGTTCATATTTGTTCAGTTTAGTGTTAACTTTGTTGGATTGTTGTTTTTACGGAGAAAATACATTTTTGCACTGTAGAGAGAGAGGCTGAAACGCCTTAAACAGTCACAACGTGCGTTGAGCAGTATTTGGATGTGAGAAGCTCATGTACTCACAGGAATGAATAAACTCTGTTTTAAATGGGTCAGAAACAAAGGGAATTGCAGAAATAATTGTTGTGTTCTGCAAATCAAACCACATGTGGTCATTTGTTATGTTCATTTCAGATCTAACTTGTTGGTTCTTCTCTCACTCTGAAAACGTGTTTCTGCAAGCGAGAATGTCCCTAGAGCGTTTCTTCTGCAAAAGAACCCATTAACTGGGTTCACATTTATTCAGTTTAGTGTTAACTTTGTTGGATTGTTGTTTTTAGGGAGAAAATACGTTTCTGCACTCTAGAGAGAGCCTGAAACGCCTTAAACAGTCACAACGTGCATTAAGCAGTATTTGGATATGAGAAGCTCATGTACTCACAGGAATGAATAAACTCTGTTTAAAATGGGTCAGAAACAAAGGGAATTGCAGAAATACTTGTTGTGTTCTGCAAATCAAACCACTTGGGGTCATTTGCTTTGTTCATTTCAGATCTAACCTGTTGGTTCTTCTCTCACTCTGAAAACGAGTTTCTGCAAGCGAGAATGTCCCTAGAGCGTTTCTTCTGCAAAAGAACGCATTAACTGGGTTCATATTTGTTCAGTTTAGTGTTAACTTTGTTGGATTGTTGTTTTTAGGGAGAAAATACATTTCTGCACTCAAGAGAGAGGTTGAAACGCCTTTTACAGTCAGAACGTGCGTTGAGTAGTATTTGGGTATGAGAAGCTCTTATACTCACAGGAATATATAAACTCTGTTTAAAATGGGTCAGAAACAAAGGGAATTGCAGAAATACCTGTTGTGTTTTGCAAATCAAACCAATTGGGGTCATTTGCTTTGTTCATTTCAGATCTAACCTGTTGGTTCTTCTCTCACTCTGAAAACGTATTTCTGCAAGCGAGAATGTCCCTAGCGCGTTTCTTCTGCAAAAGAACGCATTAACTGGGTTCATATTTGTTCAGTTTAGTGTTAACTTTGTTGGATTGTTGTTTTTAGGGAGAAAATACATTTTTGCACTGTAGAGAGAGAGGCTGAAACGCCTTAAACAGTCACAACGTGCGTTGAGCAGTATTTGGATATGAGAAGCTCATGTACTCACAGGAATGAATAAACTCTGATTAAAATGGGTCAGAAACAAAGGGAATTGCAGAAATACTTGTTGTGTTTTGCAAATCAAACCACTTGTTGTCATTTGCTTTCTTCGTTTCAGGTCTAACCTGTTGGTTCTTCTCTCACTCTGAAAACGTGTTTCTGCCAGCGAGAATGTCTCTAGAGCGTTTCTTCTGCAAAAGAACGCATTAACTGGGTTCATATTTGTTCAGTTTAGTGTTAACTTTGTTGGATTGTTGTTTTTAGGGAGAAAATACATTTTTGCCCTGTAGAGAGAGAGGCTGAAACGCCTTAAACAGTCACAACGTGCGTTGAACAGTATTTGGATTTGAGAAGCTCATGTACTCACAGGAATGAATAAACTCGGTTTAAAATGGGTCAGAAGCAAAGGGAATTGCAGAAATACTTGTTGTGTTTTGCAAATCAAACCACTTGGGTTCATTTGCTATGTTCATTTCAGATCTAACCTGTTGGTTCTTCTCTCACTCTGAAAACGTGTTTCAGCACGCGAGAAAGTCCCTAGAGCGTTTCTTCTGCAAAAGAACGCATTAACTGGGTTCATATTTGTTCAGTTTAGTGTTAACTTTGTTGGATTGTTGTTTTTAGGGAGAAAATAAATTTCTGCACTGTAGGGAGAGGCTGAAACGCCTTAAACAGTCACAACGTGCGTTGAACAGTATTTGGATATGAGAAGCTCATGTACTCACAGGAATGAATAAACTCTGTTTAAAACGGATCAGAAACAAAGGGAATTGCAGAAATACTTGTAGTGTACTGCAAATCAAACCACTTGGGTTCATTTGCTATGTTCATTTCAGATCTAACCTGTTGGTTCTTCTCTCACTCTGAAAACGTGTTTCTGCAAGCGAGAATGTCTCTAGAGCGTTTCTTCTGCAAAAGAACGCATTAACTGGGTTCATATTTGTTCAGTTTAGTGTTAACTTTGTTGGATTGTTGTTTTTAGGGAGAAAATACATTTTTGCACTGTAGAGAGAGAGGCTGAAACGCCTTAAACAGTCACAACGTGCGTTGAGCAGTATTTGGATGTGAGAAGCTCATGTACTCACAGGAATGAATAAACTCTGTTTTAAATGGGTCAGAAACAAAGGGAATTGCAGAAATACTTGTTGTGTTTTGCAAATCAAACCACTTGTTGTCATTTGCTTTCTTCGTTTCAGATCTAACCTGTTGGTTCTTCTCTCTCTCTGAAAACGTGTTTCTGCCAGCGAGAATGTCTCTAGAGCGTTTCTTCTGCAAAAGAACGCATTAACTGGGTTCATATTTGTTCAGTTTAGTGTTAACTTTGTTGGATTGTTGTTTTTAGGGAGAAAATACATTTTTGCCCTGTAGAGAGAGAGGCTGAAACGCCTTAAACAGTCACAACGTGCTTTGAACAGTATTTGGATTTGAGAAGCTCATGTACTCACAGGAATGAATAAACTCGGTTTAAAATGGGTCAGAAGCAAAGGGAATTGCAGAAATACTTGTTGTGTTTTGCAAATCAAACCACTTGGGTTCATTTGCTATGTTCATTTCAGATCTAACCTGTTGGTTCTTCTCTCACTCTGAAAACGTGTTTCTGCAAGCGAGAATGTCTCTAGAGCGTTTCTTCTGCAAAAGAACCCATTAACTGGGTTCACATTTATTCAGTTTAGTGTTAACTTTGTTGGATTGTTGTTTTTAGGGAGAAAATACGTTTCTGCACTCTAGAGAGAGCCTGAAACGCCTTTTACAGTCACAACATGCATTAAGCAGTATTTGGAATGAGAAGCTCATGTACTCACAGGAATGAATAAACTCGGTTTAAAATGGGTCAGAAGCAAAGGGAATTGCAGAAATACTTGTTGTGTTTTGCAAATCAAACCACTTGTTGTCATTTGCTTTCTTCGTTTCAGATCTAACCTGTTGGTTCTTCTCTCACTCTGAAAACGTGTTTCAGCAAGCGAGAATGTCTCTAGAGCGTTTCTTCTGCAAAAGAACGCATTAACTGGGTTCATATTTGTTCAGTTTAGTGTTAACTTTGTTGGATTGTTGTTTTTAGGGAGAAAATACATTTCTGCACTCAAGAGAGAGGCTGAAACGCCTTTTACAGTCAGAACGTGCGTTGAGTAGTATTTGGGTATGAGAAGCTCTTATACTCACAGGAATATATAAACTCTGTTTAAAATGGGTCAGAAACAAAGGGAATTGCAGAAATACCTGTTGTGTTTTGCAAATCAAACCAATTGGGGTCATTTGCTTTGTTCATTTCAGATCTAACCTGTTGGTTCTTCTCTCACTCTGAAAACGTATTTCTGCAAGCGAGAATGTCCCTAGCGCGTTTCTTCTGCAAAAGAACGCATTAACTGGGTTCATATTTGTTCAGTTTAGTGTTAACATTGTTGGATTGTTGGTTTTAGGGACAAAATACATTTTTGCACAGTAGAGAGAGAGGCTGAAACGCCTTAAACAGTCACAACGTGCGTTGAGCAGTATTTGGATGTGAGAAGCTCATGTACTCACAGGAATGAATAAACTCTGTTTTAAATGGGTCAGAAACAAAGGGAATTGCAGAAATAATTGTTGTGTTCTGCAAATCAAACCACATGGGGTCATTTGTTATGTTCATTTCAGATCTAACTTGTTGGTTCTTCTCTCACTCTGAAAACGTGTTTCTGCAAGCGAGAATGTCCCTAGAGCGTTTCTTCTGCAAAAGAACCCATTAACTGGGTTCACATTTATTCAGTTTAGTGTTAACTTTGTTGGATTGTTGTTTTTAGGGAGAAAATACGTTTCTGCACTCTAGAGAGAGCCTGAAACGCCTTAAACAGTCACAACGTGCATTAAGCAGTATTTGGATATGAGAAGCTCATGTACTCACAGGAATGAATAAACTCTGTTTAAAATGGGTCAGAAACAAAGGGAATTGCAGAAATACTTGTTGTGTTCTGCAAATCAAACCACTTGGGGTCATTTGCTTTGTTCATTTCAGATCTAACCTGTTGGTTCTTCTCTCACTCTGAAAACGAGTTTCTGCAAGCGAGAATGTCCCTAGAGCGTTTCTTCTGCAAAAGAACGCATTAACTGGGTTCATATTTGTTCAGTTTAGTGTTAACTTTGTTGGATTGTTGTTTTTAGGGAGAAAATACATTTCTGCACTCAAGAGAGAGGCTGAAACGCCTTTTACAGTCAGAACGTGCGTTGAGTAGTATTTGGGTATGAGAAGCTCTTATACTCACAGGAATATATAAACTCTGTTTAAAATGGGTCAGAAACAAAGGGAATTGCAGAAATACCTGTTGTGTTTTGCAAATCAAACCAATTGGGGTCATTTGCTTTGTTCATTTCAGATCTAACCTGTTGGTTCTTCTCTCACTCTGAAAACGTATTTCTGCAAGCGAGAATGTCCCTAGCGCGTTTCTTCTGCAAAAGAACGCATTAACTGGGTTCATATTTGTTCAGTTTAGTGTTAACTTTGTTGGATTGTTGGTTTTAGGGAGAAAATACATTTTTGCACTGTAGAGAGAGAGGCTGAAACGCCTTAAACAGTCACAACGTGCGTTGAGCAGTATTTGGATGTGAGAAGCTCATGTACTCACAGGAATGAATAAACTCTGTTTTAAATGGGTCAGAAACAAAGGGAATTGCAGAAATAATTGTTGTGTTCTGCAAATCAAACCACATGGGGTCATTTGCTATGTTCATTTCAGATCTAACTAGTTGGTTCTTCTCTCACTCTGAAAACGTGTTTCTGCAAGCGAGAATGTCCCTAGAGCGTTTCTTCTGCAAAAGAACCCATTTACTGGGTTCACATTTATTCAGTTTAGTGTTAACTTTGTTGGATTGTTGTTTTTAGGGAGAAAATACGTTTCTGCACTCTAGAGAGAGCCTGAAACGCCTTTTACAGTCACAACATGCATTAAGCAGTATTTGGAATGAGAAGCTCATGTACTCACAGGAATGAATAAACTCGGTTTAAAATGGGTCAGAAGCAAAGGGAATTGCAGAAATACTTGTTGTGTTTTGCAAATCAAACCACTTGTTGTCATTTGCTTTCTTCGTTTCAGATCTAACCTGTTGGTTCTTCTCTCACTCTGAAAACGTGTTTCAGCAAGCGAGAATGTCTCTAGAGCGTTTCTTCTGCAAAAGAACGCATTAACTGGGTTCATATTTGTTCAGTTTAGTGTTAACTTTGTTGGATTGTTGTTTTTAGGGAGAAAATACATTTTTGCCCTGTAGAGAGAGAGGCTGAAACGCCTTAAACAGTCACAACGTGCGTTGAACAGTATTTGGATTTGAGAAGCTCATGTACTCACAGGAATGAATAAACTCGGTTTAAAATGGGTCAGAAGCAAAGGGAATTGCAGAAATACTTGTTGTGTTTTGCAAATCAAACCACTTGGGTTCATTTGCTATGTTCATTTCAGATCTAACCTGTTGGTTCTTCTCTCACTCTGAAAACGTGTTTCTGCAAGCGAGAATGTCTCTAGAGCGTTTCTTCTGCAAAAGAACGCATTAACTGGGTTCATATTTGTTCAGTTTAGTGTTAACTTTGTTGGATTGTTGTTTTTAGGGAGAAAATACATTTTTGCCCTGTAGAGAGAGAGGCTGAAACGCCTTAAACAGTCACAACGTGCGTTGAACAGTATTTGGATATGAGAAGCTCATGTACTCACAGGAATGAATAAACTCGGTTTAAAATGGGTCAGAAGCAAAGGGAATTGCAGAAATACTTGTTGTGTTTTGCAAATCAAACCACTTGGGTTCATTTGCTATATGTTCATTTCCGATCTAACCTGTTGGTTCTTCTCTCACTCTGAAAACGTGTTTCTGCAAGCGAGAATGTCTCTAGAGCGTTTCTTCTGCAAAAGAACGCATTAACTGGGTTCATATTTGTTCAGTTTAGTGTTAACTTTGTTGGATTGTTGTTTTTAGGGAGAAAATACATTTTTGCACTGTAGAGAGAGAGGCTGAAACGCCTTAAACAGTCACAACGTGCGTTGAGCAGTATTTGGATGTGAGAAGCTCATGTACTCACAGGAATGAATAAACTCTGTTTTAAATGGGTCAGAAACAAAGGGAATTGCAGAAATACTTGTTGTGTTTTGCAAATCAAACCACTTGTTGTCATTTGCTTTCTTCGTTTCAGATCTAACCTGTTGGTTCTTCTCTCACTCTGAAAACGTGTTTCTGCCAGCGAGAATGTCTCTAGAGCGTTTCTTCTGCAAAAGAACGCATTAACTGGGTTCATATTTGTTCAGTTTAGTGTTAACTTTGTTGGATTGTTGTTTTTAGGGAGAAAATACATTTCTGCACTCAAGAGAGAGGCTGAAACGCCTTTTACAGTCAGAACGTGCGTTGAGTAGTATTTGGGTATGAGAAGCTCTTATACTCACAGGAATATATAAACTCTGTTTAAAATGGGTCAGAAACAAAGGGAATTGCAGAAATACCTGTTGTGTTTTGCAAATCAAACCAATTGGGGTCATTTGCTTTGTTCATTTCAGATCTAACCTGTTGGTTCTTCTCTCACTCTGAAAACGTATTTCTGCAAGCGAGAATGTCCCTAGCGCGTTTCTTCTGCAAAAGAACGCATTAACTGGGTTCATATTTGTTCAGTTTAGTGTTAACTTTGTTGGATTGTTGGTTTTAGGGAGAAAATACATTTTTGCACTGTAGAGAGAGAGGCTGAAACGCCTTAAACAGTCACAACGTGCGTTGAGCAGTATTTGGATGTGAGAAGCTCATGTACTCACAGGAATGAATAAACTCTGTTTTAAATGGGTCAGAAACAAAGGGAATTGCAGAAATACTTGTTGTGTTTTGCAAATCAAACCACTTGTTGTCATTTGCTTTCTTCGTTTCAGATCTAACCTGTTGGTTCTTCTCTCACTCTGAAAACGTGTTTCTGCCAGCGAGAATGTCTCTAGAGCGTTTCTTCTGCAAAAGAACGCATTAACTGGGTTCATATTTGTTCAGTTTAGTGTTAACTTTGTTGGATTGTTGTTTTTAGGGAGAAAATACATTTCTGCACTCAAGAGAGAGGCTGAAACGCCTTTTACAGTCAGAACGTGCGTTGAGTAGTATTTGGGTATGAGAAGCTCTTATACTCACAGGAATATATAAACTCTGTTTAAAATGGGTCAGAAACAAAGGGAATTGCAGAAATACCTGTTGTGTTTTGCAAATCAAACCAATTGGGGTCATTTGCTTTGTTCATTTCAGATCTAACCTGTTGGTTCTTCTCTCACTCTGAAAACGTATTTCTGCAAGCGAGAATGTCCCTAGCGCGTTTCTTCTGCAAAAGAACGCATTAACTGGGTTCATATTTGTTCAGTTTAGTGTTAACTTTGTTGGATTGTTGGTTTTAGGGAGAAAATACATTTTTGCACTGTAGAGAGAGAGGCTGAAACGCCTTAAACAGTCACAACGTGCGTTGAGCAGTATTTGGATGTGAGAAGCTCATGTACTCACAGGAATGAATAAACTCTGTTTTAAATGGGTCAGAAACAAAGGGAATTGCAGAAATACTTGTTGTGTTTTGCAAATCAAACCACTTGTTGTCATTTGCTTTCTTCGTTTCAGATCTAACCTGTTGGTTCTTCTCTCACTCTGAAAACGTGTTTCTGCCAGCGAGAATGTCTCTAGAGCGTTTCTTCTGCAAAAGAACGCATTAACTGGGTTCATATTTGTTCAGTTTAGTGTTAACTTTGTTGGATTGTTGTTTTTAGGGAGAAAATACATTTCTGCACTCAAGAGAGAGGCTGAAACGCCTTTTACAGTCAGAACGTGCGTTGAGTAGTATTTGGGTATGAGAAGCTCTTATACTCACAGGAATATATAAACTCTGTTTAAAATGGGTCAGAAACAAAGGGAATTGCAGAAATACCTGTTGTGTTTTGCAAATCAAACCAATTGGGGTCATTTGCTTTGTTCATTTCAGATCTAACCTGTTGGTTCTTCTCTCACTCTGAAAACGTATTTCTGCAAGCGAGAATGTCCCTAGCGCGTTTCTTCTGCAAAAGAACGCATTAACTGGGTTCATATTTGTTCAGTTTAGTGTTAACTTTGTTGGATTGTTGGTTTTAGGGAGAAAATACATTTTTGCACTGTAGAGAGAGAGGCTGAAACGCCTTAAACAGTCACAACGTGCGTTGAGCAGTATTTGGATGTGAGAAGCTCATGTACTCACAGGAATGAATAAACTCTGTTTTAAATGGGTCAGAAACAAAGGGAATTGCAGAAATACTTGTTGTGTTTTGCAAATCAAACCACTTGTTGTCATTTGCTTTCTTCGTTTCAGATCTAACCTGTTGGTTCTTCTCTCACTCTGAAAACGTGTTTCTGCCAGCGAGAATGTCTCTAGAGCGTTTCTTCTGCAAAAGAACGCATTAACTGGGTTCATATTTGTTCAGTTTAGTGTTAACTTTGTTGGATTGTTGTTTTTAGGGAGAAAATACATTTCTGCACTCAAGAGAGAGGCTGAAACGCCTTTTACAGTCAGAACGTGCGTTGAGTAGTATTTGGGTATGAGAAGCTCTTATACTCACAGGAATATATAAACTCTGTTTAAAATGGGTCAGAAACAAAGGGAATTGCAGAAATACCTGTTGTGTTTTGCAAATCAAACCAATTGGGGTCATTTGCTTTGTTCATTTCAGATCTAACCTGTTGGTTCTTCTCTCACTCTGAAAACGTATTTCTGCAAGCGAGAATGTCCCTAGCGCGTTTCTTCTGCAAAAGAACGCATTAACTGGGTTCATATTTGTTCAGTTTAGTGTTAACTTTGTTGGATTGTTGGTTTTAGGGAGAAAATACATTTTTGCACTGTAGAGAGAGAGGCTGAAACGCCTTAAACAGTCACAACGTGCGTTGAGCAGTATTTGGATGTGAGAAGCTCATGTACTCACAGGAATGAATAAACTCTGTTTTAAATGGGTCAGAAACAAAGGGAATTGCAGAAATACTTGTTGTGTTTTGCAAATCAAACCACTTGTTGTCATTTGCTTTCTTCGTTTCAGATCTAACCTGTTGGTTCTTCTCTCACTCTGAAAACGTGTTTCTGCCAGCGAGAATGTCTCTAGAGCGTTTCTTCTGCAAAAGAACGCATTAACTGGGTTCATATTTGTTCAGTTTAGTGTTAACTTTGTTGGATTGTTGTTTTTAGGGAGAAAATACATTTCTGCACTCAAGAGAGAGGCTGAAACGCCTTTTACAGTCAGAACGTGCGTTGAGTAGTATTTGGGTATGAGAAGCTCTTATACTCACAGGAATATATAAACTCTGTTTAAAATGGGTCAGAAACAAAGGGAATTGCAGAAATACCTGTTGTGTTTTGCAAATCAAACCAATTGGGGTCATTTGCTTTGTTCATTTCAGATCTAACCTGTTGGTTCTTCTCTCACTCTGAAAACGTATTTCTGCAAGCGAGAATGTCCCTAGCGCGTTTCTTCTGCAAAAGAACGCATTAACTGGGTTCATATTTGTTCAGTTTAGTGTTAACTTTGTTGGATTGTTGGTTTTAGGGAGAAAATACATTTTTGCACTGTAGAGAGAGAGGCTGAAACGCCTTAAACAGTCACAACGTGCGTTGAGCAGTATTTGGATGTGAGAAGCTCATGTACTCACAGGAATGAATAAACTCTGTTTTAAATGGGTCAGAAACAAAGGGAATTGCAGAAATACTTGTTGTGTTTTGCAAATCAAACCACTTGTTGTCATTTGCTTTCTTCGTTTCAGATCTAACCTGTTGGTTCTTCTCTCACTCTGAAAACGTGTTTCTGCAAGCGAGAATGTCCCTAGAGCGTTTCTTCTGCAAAAGAACCCATTAACTGGGTTCACATTTATTCAGTTTAGTGTTAACTTTGTTGGATTGTTGTTTTTAGGGAGAAAATACGTTTCTGCACTCTAGAGAGAGCCTGAAACGCCTTTTACAGTCACAACATGCATTAAGCAGTATTTGGAATGAGAAGCTCATGTACTCACAGGAATGAATAAACTCGGTTTAAAATGGGTCAGAAGCAAAGGGAATTGCAGAAATACTTGTTGTGTTTTGCAAATCAAACCACTTGGGTTCATTTGCTATGTTCATTTCAGATCTAACCTGTTGGTTCTTCTCTCACTCTGAAAACGTGTTTCAGAACGCGAGAAAGTCCCTAGAGCGTTTCTTCTGCAAAAGAACGCATTAACTGGGTTCATATTTGTTCAGTTTAGTGTTAACTTTGTTGGATTGTTGTTTTTAGGGAGAAAATAAATTTCTGCACTGTAGGGAGAGGCTGAAACGCCTTAAACAGTCACAACGTGCGTTGAACAGTATTTGGATATGAGAAGCTCATGTACTCACAGGAATGAATAAACTCTGTTTAAAACGGATCAGAAACAAAGGGAATTGCAGAAATACTTGTAGTGTACTGCAAATCAAACCACTTGGGTTCATTTGCTATGTTCATTTCAGATCTAAGCTGTTGGTTCTTCTCTCACTCTGAAAACGTGTTTCTGCAAGCGAGAATGTCTCTAGAGCGTTTCTTCTGCAAAAGAACGCATTAACTGGGTTCATATTTGTTCAGTTTAGTGTTAACTTTGTTGGATTGTTGTTTTTAGGGAGAAAATACATTTTTGCCCTGTAGAGAGAGAGGCTGAAACGCCTTAAACAGTCACAACGTGCGTTGAACAGTATTTGGATATGAGAAGCTCATGTACTCACAGGAATGAATAAACTCGGTTTAAAATGGGTCAGAAGCAAAGGGAATTGCAGAAATACTTGTTGTGTTTTGCAAATCAAACCACTTGGGTTCATTTGCTATATGTTCATTTCCGATCTAACCTGTTGGTTCTTCTCTCACTCTGAAAACGTGTTTCTGCAAGCGAGAATGTCTCTAGAGCGTTTCTTCTGCAAAAGAACGCATTAACTGGGTTCATATTTGTTCAGTTTAGTGTTAACTTTGTTGGATTGTTGGTTTTAGGGAGAAAATACATTTTTGCACTGTAGAGAGAGAGGCTGAAACGCCTTAAACAGTCACAACGTGCGTTGAGCAGTATTTGGATGTGAGAAGCTCATGTACTCACAGGAATGAATAAACTCTGTTTTAAATGGGTCAGAAACAAAGGGAATTGCAGAAATACTTGTTGTGTTTTGCAAATCAAACCACTTGTTGTCATTTGCTTTCTTCGTTTCAGATCTAACCTGTTGGTTCTTCTCTCACTCTGAAAACGTGTTTCTGCCAGCGAGAATGTCTCTAGAGCGTTTCTTCTGCAAAAGAACGCATTAACTGGGTTCATATTTGTTCAGTTTAGTGTTAACTTTGTTGGATTGTTGTTTTTAGGGAGAAAATACATTTCTGCACTCAAGAGAGAGGCTGAAACGCCTTTTACAGTCAGAACGTGCGTTGAGTAGTATTTGGGTATGAGAAGCTCTTATACTCACAGGAATATATAAACTCTGTTTAAAATGGGTCAGAAACAAAGGGAATTGCAGAAATACCTGTTGTGTTTTGCAAATCAAACCAATTGGGGTCATTTGCTTTGTTCATTTCAGATCTAACCTGTTGGTTCTTCTCTCACTCTGAAAACGTATTTCTGCAAGCGAGAATGTCCCTAGCGCGTTTCTTCTGCAAAAGAACGCATTAACTGGGTTCATATTTGTTCAGTTTAGTGTTAACTTTGTTGGATTGTTGGTTTTAGGGAGAAAATACATTTTTGCACTGTAGAGAGAGAGGCTGAAACGCCTTAAACAGTCACAACGTGCGTTGAGCAGTATTTGGATGTGAGAAGCTCATGTACTCACAGGAATGAATAAACTCTGTTTTAAATGGGTCAGAAACAAAGGGAATTGCAGAAATAATTGTTGTGTTCTGCAAATCAAACCACATGGGGTCATTTGCTATGTTCATTTCAGATCTAACTAGTTGGTTCTTCTCTCACTCTGAAAACGTGTTTCTGCAAGCGAGAATGTCCCTAGAGCGTTTCTTCTGCAAAAGAACCCATTAACTGGGTTCACATTTATTCAGTTTAGTGTTAACTTTGTTGGATTGTTGTTTTTAGGGAGAAAATACGTTTCTGCACTCTAGAGAGAGCCTGAAACGCCTTTTACAGTCACAACATGCATTAAGCAGTATTTGGAATGAGAAGCTCATGTACTCACAGGAATGAATAAACTCGGTTTAAAATGGGTCAGAAGCAAAGGGAATTGCAGAAATACTTGTTGTGTTTTGCAAATCAAACCACTTGTTGTCATTTGCTTTCTTCGTTTCAGATCTAACCTGTTGGTTCTTCTCTCACTCTGAAAACGTGTTTCAGCAAGCGAGAATGTCTCTAGAGCGTTTCTTCTGCAAAAGAACGCATTAACTGGGTTCATATTTGTTCAGTTTAGTGTTAACTTTGTTGGATTGTTGTTTTTAGGGAGAAAATACATTTTTGCACTGTAGAGAGAGAGGCTGAAACGCCTTAAACAGTCACAACGTGCGTTGAACAGTATTTGGATTTGAGAAGCTCATGTACTCACAGGAATGAATAAACTCGGTTTAAAATGGGTCAGAAGCAAAGGGAATTGCAGAAATACTTGTTGTGTTTTGCAAATCAAACCACTTGGGTTCATTTGCTATGTTCATTTCAGATCTAACCTGTTGGTTCTTCTCTCACTCTGAAAACGTGTTTCTGCAAGCGAGAATGTCTCTAGAGCGTTTCTTCTGCAAAAGAACGCATTAACTGGGTTCATATTTGTTCAGTTTAGTGTTAACTTTGTTGGATTGTTGTTTTTAGGGAGAAAATACATTTTTGCCCTGTAGAGAGAGAGGCTGAAACGCCTTAAACAGTCACAACGTGCGTTGAACAGTATTTGGATATGAGAAGCTCATGTACTCACAGGAATGAATAAACTCGGTTTAAAATGGGTCAGAAGCAAAGGGAATTGCAGAAATACTTGTTGTGTTTTGCAAATCAAACCACTTGGGTTCATTTGCTATATGTTCATTTCAGATCTAACCTGTTGGTTCTTCTCTCACTCTGAAAACGTGTTTCTGCAAGCGAGAATGTCTCTAGAGCGTTTCTTCTGCAAAAGAACGCATTAACTGGGTTCATATTTGTTCAGTTTAGTGTTAACTTTGTTGGATTGTTGTTTTTAGGGAGAAAATACATTTTTGCACTGTAGAGAGAGAGGCTGAAACGCCTTAAACAGTCACAACGTGCGTTGAGCAGTATTTGGATGTGAGAAGCTCATGTACTCACAGGAATGAATAAACTCTGTTTTAAATGGGTCAGAAACAAAGGGAATTGCAGAAATACTTGTTGTGTTTTGCAAATCAAACCACTTGTTGTCATTTGCTTTCTTCGTTTCAGATCTAACCTGTTGGTTCTTCTCTCACTCTGAAAACGTGTTTCTGCCAGCGAGAATGTCTCTAGAGCGTTTCTTCTGCAAAAGAACGCATTAACTGGGTTCATATTTGTTCAGTTTAGTGTTAACTTTGTTGGATTGTTGTTTTTAGGGAGAAAATACATTTCTGCACTCAAGAGAGAGGCTGAAACGCCTTTTACAGTCAGAACGTGCGTTGAGTAGTATTTGGGTATGAGAAGCTCTTATACTCACAGGAATATATAAACTCTGTTTAAAATGGGTCAGAAACAAAGGGAATTGCAGAAATACCTGTTGTGTTTTGCAAATCAAACCAATTGGGGTCATTTGCTTTGTTCATTTCAGATCTAACCTGTTGGTTCTTCTCTCACTCTGAAAACGTATTTCTGCAAGCGAGAATGTCCCTAGCGCGTTTCTTCTGCAAAAGAACGCATTAACTGGGTTCATATTTGTTCAGTTTAGTGTTAACTTTGTTGGATTGTTGGTTTTAGGGAGAAAATACATTTTTGCACTGTAGAGAGAGAGGCTGAAACGCCTTAAACAGTCACAACGTGCGTTGAGCAGTATTTGGATGTGAGAAGCTCATGTACTCACAGGAATGAATAAACTCTGTTTTAAATGGGTCAGAAACAAAGGGAATTGCAGAAATAATTGTTGTGTTCTGCAAATCAAACCACATGGGGTCATTTGCTATGTTCATTTCAGATCTAACTAGTTGGTTCTTCTCTCACTCTGAAAACGTGTTTCTGCAAGCGAGAATGTCCCTAGAGCGTTTCTTCTGCAAAAGAACCCATTAACTGGGTTCACATTTATTCAGTTTAGTGTTAACTTTGTTGGATTGTTGTTTTTAGGGAGAAAATACGTTTCTGCACTCTAGAGAGAGCCTGAAACGCCTTTTACAGTCACAACATGCATTAAGCAGTATTTGGAATGAGAAGCTCATGTACTCACAGGAATGAATAAACTCGGTTTAAAATGGGTCAGAAGCAAAGGGAATTGCAGAAATACTTGTTGTGTTTTGCAAATCAAACCACTTGTTGTCATTTGCTTTCTTCGTTTCAGATCTAACCTGTTGGTTCTTCTCTCACTCTGAAAACGTGTTTCTGCCAGCGAGAATGTCTCTAGAGCGTTTCTTCTGCAAAAGAACGCATTAACTGGGTTCATATTTGTTCAGTTTAGTGTTAACTTTGTTGGATTGTTGTTTTTAGGGAGAAAATACATTTTTGCCCTGTAGAGAGAGAGGCTGAAACGCCTTAAACAGTCACAACGTGCGTTGAACAGTATTTGGATTTGAGAAGCTCATGTACTCACAGGAATGAATAAACTCGGTTTAAAATGGGTCAGAAGCAAAGGGAATTGCAGAAATACTTGTTGTGTTTTGCAAATCAAACCACTTGGGTTCATTTGCTATATGTTCATTTCAGATCTAACCTGTTGGTTCTTCTCTCACTCTGAAAACGTGTTTCTGCAAGCGAGAATGTCTCTAGAGCGTTTCTTCTGCAAAAGAACGCATTAACTGGGTTCATATTTGTTCAGTTTAGTGTTAAATTTGTTGGATTGTTGTTTTTAGGGAGAAAATACATTTTTGCACTGTAGAGAGAGAGGCTGAAACGCCTTAAACAGTCACAACGTGCGTTGAGCAGTATTTGGATGTGAGAAGCTCATGTACTCACAGGAATGAATAAACTCTGTTTTAAATGGGTCAGAAACAAAGGGAATTGCAGAAATACTTGTTGTGTTTTGCAAATCAAACCACTTGTTGTCATTTGCTTTCTTCGTTTCAGATCTAACCTGTTGGTTCTTCTCTCACTCTGAAAACGTGTTTCTGCCAGCGAGAATGTCTCTAGAGCGTTTCTTCTGCAAAAGAACGCATTAACTGGGTTCATATTTGTTCAGTTTAGTGTTAACTTTGTTGGATTGTTGTTTTTAGGGAGAAAATACATTTTTGCCCTGTAGAGAGAGAGGCTGAAACGCCTTAAACAGTCACAACGTGCGTTGAACAGTATTTGGATTTGAGAAGCTCATGTACTCACAGGAATGAATAAACTCGGTTTAAAATGGGTCAGAAGCAAAGGGAATTGCAGAAATACTTGTTGTGTTTTGCAAATCAAACCACTTGGGTTCATTTGCTATGTTCATTTCAGATCTAACCTGTTGGTTCTTCTCTCACTCTGAAAACGTGTTTCAGCACGCGAGAAAGTCCCTAGAGCGTTTCTTCTGCAAAAGAACGCATTAACTGGGTTCATATTTGTTCAGTTTAGTGTTAACTTTGTTGGATTGTTGTTTTTAGGGAGAAAATAAATTTCTGCACTGTAGGGAGAGGCTGAAACGCCTTAAACAGTCACAACGTGCGTTGAACAGTATTTGGATATGAGAAGCTCATGTACTCACAGGAATGAATAAACTCTGTTTAAAACGGATCAGAAACAAAGGGAATTGCAGAAATACTTGTAGTGTACTGCAAATCAAACCACTTGGGTTCATTTGCTATGTTCATTTCAGATCTAAGCTGTTGGTTCTTCTCTCACTCTGAAAACGTGTTTCTGCAAGCGAGAATGTCTCTAGAGCGTTTCTTCTGCAAAAGAACGCATTAACTGGGTTCATATTTGTTCAGTTTAGTGTTAACTTTGTTGGATTGTTGTTTTTAGGGAGAAAATACATTTTTGCCCTGTAGAGAGAGAGGCTGAAACGCCTTAAACAGTCACAACGTGCGTTGAACAGTATTTGGATATGAGAAGCTCATGTACTCACAGGAATGAATAAACTCGGTTTAAAATGGGTCAGAAGCAAAGGGAATTGCAGAAATACTTGTTGTGTTTTGCAAATCAAACCACTTGGGTTCATTTGCTATATGTTCATTTCCGATCTAACCTGTTGGTTCTTCTCTCACTCTGAAAACGTGTTTCTGCAAGCGAGAATGTCTCTAGAGCGTTTCTTCTGCAAAAGAACGCATTAACTGGGTTCATATTTGTTCAGTTTAGTGTTAACTTTGTTGGATTGTTGTTTTTAGGGAGAAAATACATTTTTGCACTGTAGAGAGAGAGGCTGAAACGCCTTAAACAGTCACAACGTGCGTTGAGCAGTATTTGGATGTGAGAAGCTCATGTACTCACAGGAATGAATAAACTCTGTTTTAAATGGGTCAGAAACAAAGGGAATTGCAGAAATACTTGTTGTGTTTTGCAAATCAAACCACTTGTTGTCATTTGCTTTCTTCGTTTCAGATCTAACCTGTTGGTTCTTCTCTCACTCTGAAAACGTGTTTCTGCCAGCGAGAATGTCTCTAGAGCGTTTCTTCTGCAAAAGAACGCATTAACTGGGTTCATATTTGTTCAGTTTAGTGTTAACTTTGTTGGATTGTTGTTTTTAGGGAGAAAATACATTTCTGCACTCAAGAGAGAGGCTGAAACGCCTTTTACAGTCAGAACGTGCGTTGAGTAGTATTTGGGTATGAGAAGCTCTTATACTCACAGGAATATATAAACTCTGTTTAAAATGGGTCAGAAACAAAGGGAATTGCAGAAATACCTGTTGTGTTTTGCAAATCAAACCAATTGGGGTCATTTGCTTTGTTCATTTCAGATCTAACCTGTTGGTTCTTCTCTCACTCTGAAAACGTATTTCTGCAAGCGAGAATGTCCCTAGCGCGTTTCTTCTGCAAAAGAACGCATTAACTGGGTTCATATTTGTTCAGTTTAGTGTTAACTTTGTTGGATTGTTGGTTTTAGGGAGAAAATACATTTTTGCACTGTAGAGAGAGAGGCTGAAACGCCTTAAACAGTCACAACGTGCGTTGAGCAGTATTTGGATGTGAGAAGCTCATGTACTCACAGGAATGAATAAACTCTGTTTTAAATGGGTCAGAAACAAAGGGAATTGCAGAAATAATTGTTGTGTTCTGCAAATCAAACCACTTGGGTTCATTTGCTATATGTTCATTTCAGATCTAACCTGTTGGTTCTTCTCTCACTCTGAAAACGTGTTTCTGCAAGCGAGAATGTCTCTAGAGCGTTTCTTCTGCAAAAGAACGCATTAACTGGGTTCATATTTGTTCAGTTTAGTGTTAACTTTGTTGGATTGTTGTTTTTAGGGAGAAAATACATTTTTGCACTGTAGAGAGAGAGGCTGAAACGCCTTAAACAGTCACAACGTGCGTTGAGCAGTATTTGGATGTGAGAAGCTCATGTACTCACAGGAATGAATAAACTCTGTTTTAAATGGGTCAGAAACAAAGGGAATTGCAGAAATACTTGTTGTGTTTTGCAAATCAAACCACTTGTTGTCATTTGCTTTCTTCGTTTCAGATCTAACCTGTTGGTTCTTCTCTCACTCTGAAAACGTGTTTCTGCCAGCGAGAATGTCTCTAGAGCGTTTCTTCTGCAAAAGAACGCATTAACTGGGTTCATATTTGTTCAGTTTAGTGTTAACTTTGTTGGATTGTTGTTTTTAGGGAGAAAATACATTTCTGCACTCAAGAGAGAGGCTGAAACGCCTTTTACAGTCAGAACGTGCGTTGAGTAGTATTTGGGTATGAGAAGCTCTTATACTCACAGGAATATATAAACTCTGTTTAAAATGGGTCAGAAACAAAGGGAATTGCAGAAATACCTGTTGTGTTTTGCAAATCAAACCAATTGGGGTCATTTGCTTTGTTCATTTCAGATCTAACCTGTTGGTTCTTCTCTCACTCTGAAAACGTATTTCTGCAAGCGAGAATGTCCCTAGCGCGTTTCTTCTGCAAAAGAACGCATTAACTGGGTTCATATTTGTTCAGTTTAGTGTTAACTTTGTTGGATTGTTGGTTTTAGGGAGAAAATACATTTTTGCACTGTAGAGAGAGAGGCTGAAACGCCTTAAACAGTCACAACGTGCGTTGAGCAGTATTTGGATGTGAGAAGCTCATGTACTCACAGGAATGAATAAACTCTGTTTTAAATGGGTCAGAAACAAAGGGAATTGCAGAAATAATTGTTGTGTTCTGCAAATCAAACCACATGGGGTCATTTGCTATGTTCATTTCAGATCTAACTAGTTGGTTCTTCTCTCACTCTGAAAACGTGTTTCTGCAAGCGAGAATGTCCCTAGAGCGTTTCTTCTGCAAAAGAACCCATTAACTGGGTTCACATTTATTCAGTTTAGTGTTAACTTTGTTGGATTGTTGTTTTTAGGGAGAAAATACGTTTCTGCACTCTAGAGAGAGCCTGAAACGCCTTTTACAGTCACAACATGCATTAAGCAGTATTTGGAATGAGAAGCTCATGTACTCACAGGAATGAATAAACTCGGTTTAAAATGGGTCAGAAGCAAAGGGAATTGCAGAAATACTTGTTGTGTTTTGCAAATCAAACCACTTGTTGTCATTTGCTTTCTTCGTTTCAGATCTAACCTGTTGGTTCTTCTCTCACTCTGAAAACGTGTTTCAGCAAGCGAGAATGTCTCTAGAGCGTTTCTTCTGCAAAAGAACGCATTAACTGGGTTCATATTTGTTCAGTTTAGTGTTAACTTTGTTGGATTGTTGTTTTTAGGGAGAAAATACATTTTTGCCCTGTAGAGAGAGAGGCTGAAACGCCTTAAACAGTCACAACGTGCGTTGAACAGTATTTGGATTTGAGAAGCTCATGTACTCACAGGAATGAATAAACTCGGTTTAAAATGGGTCAGAAGCAAAGGGAATTGCAGAAATACTTGTTGTGTTTTGCAAATCAAACCACTTGGGTTCATTTGCTATATGTTCATTTCAGATCTAACCTGTTGGTTCTTCTCTCACTCTGAAAACGTGTTTCTGCAAGCGAGAATGTCTCTAGAGCGTTTCTTCTGCAAAAGAACGCATTAACTGGGTTCATATTTGTTCAGTTTAGTGTTAAATTTGTTGGATTGTTGTTTTTAGGGAGAAAATACATTTTTGCACTGTAGAGAGAGAGGCTGAAACGCCTTAAACAGTCACAACGTGCGTTGAGCAGTATTTGGATGTGAGAAGCTCATGTACTCACAGGAATGAATAAACTCTGTTTTAAATGGGTCAGAAACAAAGGGAATTGCAGAAATACTTGTTGTGTTTTGCAAATCAAACCACTTGTTGTCATTTGCTTTCTTCGTTTCAGATCTAACCTGTTGGTTCTTCTCTCACTCTGAAAACGTGTTTCTGCCAGCGAGAATGTCTCTAGAGCGTTTCTTCTGCAAAAGAACGCATTAACTGGGTTCATATTTGTTCAGTTTAGTGTTAACTTTGTTGGATTGTTGTTTTTAGGGAGAAAATACATTTTTGCCCTGTAGAGAGAGAGGCTGAAACGCCTTAAACAGTCACAACGTGCGTTGAACAGTATTTGGATTTGAGAAGCTCATGTACTCACAGGAATGAATAAACTCGGTTTAAAATGGGTCAGAAGCAAAGGGAATTGCAGAAATACTTGTTGTGTTTTGCAAATCAAACCACTTGGGTTCATTTGCTATGTTCATTTCAGATCTAACCTGTTGGTTCTTCTCTCACTCTGAAAACGTGTTTCAGCACGCGAGAAAGTCCCTAGAGCGTTTCTTCTGCAAAAGAACGCATTAACTGGGTTCATATTTGTTCAGTTTAGTGTTAACTTTGTTGGATTGTTGTTTTTAGGGAGAAAATAAATTTCTGCACTGTAGGGAGAGGCTGAAACGCCTTAAACAGTCACAACGTGCGTTGAACAGTATTTGGATATGAGAAGCTCATGTACTCACAGGAATGAATAAACTCTGTTTAAAACGGATCAGAAACAAAGGGAATTGCAGAAATACTTGTAGTGTACTGCAAATCAAACCACTTGGGTTCATTTGCTATGTTCATTTCAGATCTAAGCTGTTGGTTCTTCTCTCACTCTGAAAACGTGTTTCTGCAAGCGAGAATGTCTCTAGAGCGTTTCTTCTGCAAAAGAACGCATTAACTGGGTTCATATTTGTTCAGTTTAGTGTTAACTTTGTTGGATTGTTGTTTTTAGGGAGAAAATACATTTTTGCCCTGTAGAGAGAGAGGCTGAAACGCCTTAAACAGTCACAACGTGCGTTGAACAGTATTTGGATATGAGAAGCTCATGTACTCACAGGAATGAATAAACTCGGTTTAAAATGGGTCAGAAGCAAAGGGAATTGCAGAAATACTTGTTGTGTTTTGCAAATCAAACCACTTGGGTTCATTTGCTATATGTTCATTTCCGATCTAACCTGTTGGTTCTTCTCTCACTCTGAAAACGTGTTTCTGCAAGCGAGAATGTCTCTAGAGCGTTTCTTCTGCAAAAGAACGCATTAACTGGGTTCATATTTGTTCAGTTTAGTGTTAACTTTGTTGGATTGTTGTTTTTAGGGAGAAAATACATTTTTGCACTGTAGAGAGAGAGGCTGAAACGCCTTAAACAGTCACAACGTGCGTTGAGCAGTATTTGGATGTGAGAAGCTCATGTACTCACAGGAATGAATAAACTCTGTTTTAAATGGGTCAGAAACAAAGGGAATTGCAGAAATACTTGTTGTGTTTTGCAAATCAAACCACTTGTTGTCATTTGCTTTCTTCGTTTCAGATCTAACCTGTTGGTTCTTCTCTCACTCTGAAAACGTGTTTCTGCCAGCGAGAATGTCTCTAGAGCGTTTCTTCTGCAAAAGAACGCATTAACTGGGTTCATATTTGTTCAGTTTAGTGTTAACTTTGTTGGATTGTTGTTTTTAGGGAGAAAATACATTTCTGCACTCAAGAGAGAGGCTGAAACGCCTTTTACAGTCAGAACGTGCGTTGAGTAGTATTTGGGTATGAGAAGCTCTTATACTCACAGGAATATATAAACTCTGTTTAAAATGGGTCAGAAACAAAGGGAATTGCAGAAATACCTGTTGTGTTTTGCAAATCAAACCAATTGGGGTCATTTGCTTTGTTCATTTCAGATCTAACCTGTTGGTTCTTCTCTCACTCTGAAAACGTATTTCTGCAAGCGAGAATGTCCCTAGCGCGTTTCTTCTGCAAAAGAACGCATTAACTGGGTTCATATTTGTTCAGTTTAGTGTTAACTTTGTTGGATTGTTGGTTTTAGGGAGAAAATACATTTTTGCACTGTAGAGAGAGAGGCTGAAACGCCTTAAACAGTCACAACGTGCGTTGAGCAGTATTTGGATGTGAGAAGCTCATGTACTCACAGGAATGAATAAACTCTGTTTTAAATGGGTCAGAAACAAAGGGAATTGCAGAAATAATTGTTGTGTTCTGCAAATCAAACCACATGGGGTCATTTGCTATGTTCATTTCAGATCTAACTAGTTGGTTCTTCTCTCACTCTGAAAACGTGTTTCTGCAAGCGAGAATGTCCCTAGAGCGTTTCTTCTGCAAAAGAACCCATTAACTGGGTTCACATTTATTCAGTTTAGTGTTAACTTTGTTGGATTGTTGTTTTTAGGGAGAAAATACGTTTCTGCACTCTAGAGAGAGCCTGAAACGCCTTTTACAGTCACAACATGCATTAAGCAGTATTTGGAATGAGAAGCTCATGTACTCACAGGAATGAATAAACTCGGTTTAAAATGGGTCAGAAGCAAAGGGAATTGCAGAAATACTTGTTGTGTTTTGCAAATCAAACCACTTGTTGTCATTTGCTTTCTTCGTTTCAGATCTAACCTGTTGGTTCTTCTCTCACTCTGAAAACGTGTTTCAGCAAGCGAGAATGTCTCTAGAGCGTTTCTTCTGCAAAAGAACGCATTAACTGGGTTCATATTTGTTCAGTTTAGTGTTAACTTTGTTGGATTGTTGTTTTTAGGGAGAAAATACATTTTTGCCCTGTAGAGAGAGAGGCTGAAACGCCTTAAACAGTCACAACGTGCGTTGAACAGTATTTGGATTTGAGAAGCTCATGTACTCACAGGAATGAATAAACTCGGTTTAAAATGGGTCAGAAGCAAAGGGAATTGCAGAAATACTTGTTGTGTTTTGCAAATCAAACCACTTGGGTTCATTTGCTATGTTCATTTCAGATCTAACCTGTTGGTTCTTCTCTCACTCTGAAAACGTGTTTCTGCAAGCGAGAATGTCTCTAGAGCGTTTCTTCTGCAAAAGAACGCATTAACTGGGTTCATATTTGTTCAGTTTAGTGTTAACTTTGTTGGATTGTTGTTTTTAGGGAGAAAATACATTTTTGCCCTGTAGAGAGAGAGGCTGAAACGCCTTAAACAGTCACAACGTGCGTTGAACAGTATTTGGATATGAGAAGCTCATGTACTCACAGGAATGAATAAACTCGGTTTAAAATGGGTCAGAAGCAAAGGGAATTGCAGAAATACTTGTTGTGTTTTGCAAATCAAACCACTTGGGTTCATTTGCTATATGTTCATTTCAGATCTAACCTGTTGGTTCTTCTCTCACTCTGAAAACGTGTTTCTGCAAGCGAGAATGTCTCTAGAGCGTTTCTTCTGCAAAAGAACGCATTAACTGGGTTCATATTTGTTCAGTTTAGTGTTAACTTTGTTGGATTGTTGTTTTTAGGGAGAAAATACATTTTTGCACTGTAGAGAGAGAGGCTGAAACGCCTTAAACAGTCACAACGTGCGTTGAGCAGTATTTGGATGTGAGAAGCTCATGTACTCACAGGAATGAATAAACTCTGTTTTAAATGGGTCAGAAACAAAGGGAATTGCAGAAATACTTGTTGTGTTTTGCAAATCAAACCACTTGTTGTCATTTGCTTTCTTCGTTTCAGGTCTAACCTGTTGGTTCTTCTCTCACTCTGAAAACGTGTTTCTGCCAGCGAGAATGTCTCTAGAGCGTTTCTTCTGCAAAAGAACGCATTAACTGGGTTCATATTTGTTCAGTTTAGTGTTAACTTTGTTGGATTGTTGTTTTTAGGGAGAAAATACATTTTTGCCCTGTAGAGAGAGAGGCTGAAACGCCTTAAACAGTCACAACGTGCGTTGAACAGTATTTGGATTTGAGAAGCTCATGTACTCACAGGAATGAATAAACTCGGTTTAAAATGGGTCAGAAGCAAAGGGAATTGCAGAAATACTTGTTGTGTTTTGCAAATCAAACCACTTGGGTTCATTTGCTATGTTCATTTCAGATCTAACCTGTTGGTTCTTCTCTCACTCTGAAAACGTGTTTCAGCACGCGAGAATGTCCCTAGAGCGTTTCTTCTGCAAAAGAACGCATTAACTGGGTTCATATTTGTTCAGTTTAGTGTTAACTTTGTTGGATTGTTGTTTTTAGGGAGAAAATACATTTCTGCACTGTAGGGAGAGGCTGAAACGCCTTAAACAGTCACAACGTGCGTTGAACAGTATTTGGATATGAGAAGCTCATGTACTCACAGGAATGAATAAACTCTGTTTAAAATTGATCAGAAACAAAGGGAATTGCAGAAATACTTGTAGTGTACTGCAAATCAAACCACTTGGGTTCATTTGCTATGTTCATTTCAGATCTAACCTGTTGGTTCTTCTCTCACTCTGAAAACGTGTTTCTGCAAGCGAGAATGTCTCTAGAGCGTTTCTTCTGCAAAAGAACGCATTAACTGGGTTCATATTTCTTCAGTTTAGTGTTAACTTTGTTGGATTGTTGTTTTTAGGGAGAAAATACATTTTTGCACTGTAGAGAGAGAGGCTGAAACGCCTTAAACAGTCACAACGTGCGTTGAGCAGTATTTGGATGTGAGAAGCTCATGTACTCACAGGAATGAATAAACTCTGTTTTAAATGGGTCAGAAACAAAGGGAATTGCAGAAATACTTGTTGTGTTTTGCAAATCAAACCACTTGTTGTCATTTGCTTTCTTCGTTTCAGATCTAACCTGTTGGTTCTTCTCTCTCTCTGAAAACGTGTTTCTGCCAGCGAGAATGTCTCTAGAGCGTTTCTTCTGCAAAAGAACGCATTAACTGGGTTCATATTTGTTCAGTTTAGTGTTAACTTTGTTGGATTGTTGTTTTTAGGGAGAAAATACATTTTTGCCCTGTAGAGAGAGAGGCTGAAACGCCTTAAACAGTCACAACGTGCTTTGAACAGTATTTGGATTTGAGAAGCTCATGTACTCACAGGAATGAATAAACTCAGTTTAAAATGGGTCAGAAGCAAAGGGAATTGCAGAAATACTTGTTGTGTTTTGCAAATCAAACCACTTGGGTTAATTTGCTATGTTCATTTCAGATCTAACCTGTTGGTTCTTCTCTCACTCTGAAAACGTGTTTCTGCAAGCGAGAATGTCTCTAGAGCGTTTCTTCTGCAAAAGAACGCATTAACTGGGTTCATATTTGTTCAGTTTAGTGTTAACTTTGTTGGATTGTTGTTTTTAGGGAGAAAATACATTTTTGCACTGTAGAGAGAGAGGCTGAAACGCCTTAAACAGTCACAACGTGCGTTGAGCAGTATTTGGATGTGAGAAGCTCATGTACTCACAGGAATGAATAAACTCTGTTTTAAATGGGTCAGAAACAAAGGGAATTGCAGAAATACTTGTTGTGTTTTGCAAATCAAACCACTTGGGTTCATTTGCTATATGTTCATTTCAGATCTAACCTGTTGGTTCTTCTCTCACTCTGAAAACGTGTTTCTGCAAGCGAGAATGTCTCTAGAGCGTTTCTTCTGCAAAAGAACGCATTAACTGGGTTCATATTTGTTCAGTTTAGTGTTAACTTTGTTGGATTGTTGTTTTTAGGGAGAAAATACATTTTTGCACTGTAGAGAGAGAGGCTGAAACGCCTTAAACAGTCACAACGTGCGTTGAGCAGTATTTGGATGTGAGAAGCTCATGTACTCACAGGAATGAATAAACTCTGTTTTAAATGGGTCAGAAACAAAGGGAATTGCAGAAATACTTGTTGTGTTTTGCAAATCAAACCACTTGTTGTCATTTGCTTTCTTCGTTTCAGATCTAACCTGTTGGTTCTTCTCTCTCTCTGAAAACGTGTTTCTGCCAGCGAGAATGTCTCTAGAGCGTTTCTTCTGCAAAAGAACGCATTAACTGGGTTCATATTTGTTCAGTTTAGTGTTAACTTTGTTGGATTGTTGTTTTTAGGGAGAAAATACATTTTTGCCCTGTAGAGAGAGAGGCTGAAACGCCTTAAACAGTCACAACGTGCTTTGAACAGTATTTGGATTTGAGAAGCTCATGTACTCACAGGAATGAATAAACTCAGTTTAAAATGGGTCAGAAGCAAAGGGAATTGCAGAAATACTTGTTGTGTTTTGCAAATCAAACCACTTGGGTTAATTTGCTATGTTCATTTCAGATCTAACCTGTTGGTTCTTCTCTCACTCTGAAAACGTGTTTCTGCAAGCGAGAATGTCTCTAGAGCGTTTCTTCTGCAAAAGAACGCATTAACTGGGTTCATATTTGTTCAGTTTAGTGTTAACTTTGTTGGATTGTTGTTTTTAGGGAGAAAATACATTTTTGCCCTGTAGAGAGAGAGGCTGAAACGCCTTAAACAGTCACAACGTGCGTTGAACAGTATTTGGATATGAGAAGCTCATGTACTCACAGGAATGAATAAACTCGGTTTAAAATGGGTCAGAAGCAAAGGGAATTGCAGAAATACTTGTTGTGTTTTGCAAATCAAACCACTTGGGTTCATTTGCTATATGTTCATTTCAGATCTAACCTGTTGGTTCTTCTCTCACTCTGAAAACGTGTTTCTGCAAGCGAGAATGTCTCTAGAGCGTTTCTTCTGCAAAAGAACGCATTAACTGGGTTCATATTTGTTCAGTTTAGTGTTAACTTTGTTGGATTGTTGTTTTTAGGGAGAAAATACATTTTTGCACTGTAGAGAGAGAGGCTGAAACGCCTTAAACAGTCACAACGTGCGTTGAGCAGTATTTGGATGTGAGAAGCTCATGTACTCACAGGAATGAATAAACTCTGTTTTAAATGGGTCAGAAACAAAGGGAATTGCAGAAATACTTGTTGTGTTTTGCAAATCAAACCACTTGGGTTCATTTGCTATATGTTCATTTCAGATCTAACCTGTTGGTTCTTCTCTCACTCTGAAAACGTGTTTCTGCAAGCGAGAATGTCTCTAGAGCGTTTCTTCTGCAAAAGAACGCATTAACTGGGTTCATATTTGTTCAGTTTAGTGTTAACTTTGTTGGATTGTTGTTTTTAGGGAGAAAATACATTTTTGCACTGTAGAGAGAGAGGCTGAAACGCCTTAAACAGTCACAACGTGCGTTGAGCAGTATTTGGATGTGAGAAGCTCATGTACTCACAGGAATGAATAAACTCTGTTTTAAATGGGTCAGAAACAAAGGGAATTGCAGAAATACTTGTTGTGTTTTGCAAATCAAACCACTTGTTGTCATTTGCTTTCTTCGTTTCAGATCTAACCTGTTGGTTCTTCTCTCACTCTGAAAACGTGTTTCTGCCAGCGAGAATGTCTCTAGAGCGTTTCTTCTGCAAAAGAACGCATTAACTGGGTTCATATTTGTTCAGTTTAGTGTTAACTTTGTTGGATTGTTGTTTTTAGGGAGAAAATACATTTTTGCCCTGTAGAGAGAGAGGCTGAAACGCCTTAAACAGTCACAACGTGCGTTGAACAGTATTTGGATTTGAGAAGCTCATGTACTCACAGGAATGAATAAACTCGGTTTAAAATGGGTCAGAAGCAAAGGGAATTGCAGAAATACTTGTTGTGTTTTGCAAATCAAACCACTTGGGTTAATTTGCTATGTTCATTTCAGATCTAACCTGTTGGTTCTTCTCTCACTCTGAAAACGTGTTTCTGCAAGCGAGAATGTCTCTAGAGCGTTTCTTCTGCAAAAGAACGCATTAACTGGGTTCATATTTGTTCAGTTTAGTGTTAACTTTGTTGGATTGTTGTTTTTAGGGAGAAAATACATTTTTGCCCTGTAGAGAGAGAGGCTGAAACGCCTTAAACAGTCACAACGTGCGTTGAACAGTATTTGGATATGAGAAGCTCATGTACTCACAGGAATGAATAAACTCGGTTTAAAATGGGTCAGAAGCAAAGGGAATTGCAGAAATACTTGTTGTGTTTTGCAAATCAAACCACTTGGGTTAATTTGCTATGTTCATTTCAGATCTAACCTGTTGGTTCTTCTCTCACTCTGAAAACGTGTTTCTGCAAGCGAGAATGTCTCTAGAGCGTTTCTTCTGCAAAAGAACGCATTAACTGGGTTCATATTTGTTCAGTTTAGTGTTAACTTTGTTGGATTGTTGTTTTTAGGGAGAAAATACATTTTTGCCCTGTAGAGAGAGAGGCTGAAACGCCTTAAACAGTCACAACGTGCGTTGAACAGTATTTGGATATGAGAAGCTCATGTACTCACAGGAATGAATAAACTCGGTTTAAAATGGGTCAGAAGCAAAGGGAATTGCAGAAATACTTGTTGTGTTTTGCAAATCAAACCACTTGGGTTCATTTGCTATATGTTCATTTCAGATCTAACCTGTTGGTTCTTCTCTCACTCTGAAAACGTGTTTCTGCAAGCGAGAATGTCTCTAGAGCGTTTCTTCTGCAAAAGAACGCATTAACTGGGTTCATATTTGTTCAGTTTAGTGTTAACTTTGTTGGATTGTTGTTTTTAGGGAGAAAATACATTTTTGCACTGTAGAGAGAGAGGCTGAAACGCCTTAAACAGTCACAACGTGCGTTGAACAGTATTTGGATTTGAGAAGCTCATGTACTCACAGGAATGAATAAACTCGGTTTAAAATGGGTCAGAAGCAAAGGGAATTGCAGAAATACTTGTTGTGTTTTGCAAATCAAACCACTTGGGTTCATTTGCTATATGTTCATTTCAGATCTAACCTGTTGGTTCTTCTCTCACTCTGAAAACGTGTTTCTGCAAGCGAGAATGTCTCTAGAGCGTTTCTTCTGCAAAAGAACGCATTAACTGGGTTCATATTTGTTCAGTTTAGTGTTAACTTTGTTGGATTGTTGTTTTTAGGGAGAAAATACATTTTTGCACTGTAGAGAGAGAGGCTGAAACGCCTTAAACAGTCACAACGTGCGTTGAGCAGTATTTGGATGTGAGAAGCTCATGTACTCACAGGAATGAATAAACTCTGTTTTAAATGGGTCAGAAACAAAGGGAATTGCAGAAATACTTGTTGTGTTTTGCAAATCAAACCACTTGGGTTCATTTGCTATATGTTCATTTCAGATCTAACCTGTTGGTTCTTCTCTCACTCTGAAAACGTGTTTCTGCAAGCGAGAATGTCTCTAGAGCGTTTCTTCTGCAAAAGAACGCATTAACTGGGTTCATATTTGTTCAGTTTAGTGTTAACTTTGTTGGATTGTTGTTTTTAGGGAGAAAATACATTTTTGCACTGTAGAGAGAGAGGCTGAAACGCCTTAAACAGTCACAACGTGCGTTGAGCAGTATTTGGATGTGAGAAGCTCATGTACTCACAGGAATGAATAAACTCTGTTTTAAATGGGTCAGAAACAAAGGGAATTGCAGAAATACTTGTTGTGTTTTGCAAATCAAACCACTTGGGTTCATTTGCTATATGTTCATTTCAGATCTAACCTGTTGGTTCTTCTCTCACTCTGAAAACGTGTTTCTGCAAGCGAGAATGTCTCTAGAGCGTTTCTTCTGCAAAAGAACGCATTAACTGGGTTCATATTTGTTCAGTTTAGTGTTAACTTTGTTGGATTGTTGTTTTTAGGGAGAAAATACATTTTTGCACTGTAGAGAGAGAGGCTGAAACGCCTTAAACAGTCACAACGTGCGTTGAGCAGTATTTGGATGTGAGAAGCTCATGTACTCACAGGAATGAATAAACTCTGTTTTAAATGGGTCAGAAACAAAGGGAATTGCAGAAATACTTGTTGTGTTTTGCAAATCAAACCACTTGTTGTCATTTGCTTTCTTCGTTTCAGATCTAACCTGTTGGTTCTTCTCTCACTCTGAAAACGTGTTTCTGCCAGCGAGAATGTCTCTAGAGCGTTTCTTCTGCAAAAGAACGCATTAACTGGGTTCATATTTGTTCAGTTTAGTGTTAACTTTGTTGGATTGTTGTTTTTAGGGAGAAAATACATTTTTGCCCTGTAGAGAGAGAGGCTGAAACGCCTTAAACAGTCACAACGTGCGTTGAACAGTATTTGGATTTGAGAAGCTCATGTACTCACAGGAATGAATAAACTCGGTTTAAAATGGGTCAGAAGCAAAGGGAATTGCAGAAATACTTGTTGTGTTTTGCAAATCAAACCACTTGGGTTCATTTGCTATGTTCATTTCAGATCTAACCTGTTGGTTCTTCTCTCACTCTGAAAACGTGTTTCTGCAAGCGAGAATGTCTCTAGAGCGTTTCTTCTGCAAAAGAACGCATTAACTGGGTTCATATTTGTTCAGTTTAGTGTTAACTTTGTTGGATTGTTGTTTTTAGGGAGAAAATACATTTTTGCCCTGTAGAGAGAGAGGCTGAAACGCCTTAAACAGTCACAACGTGCGTTGAACAGTATTTGGATATGAGAAGCTCATGTACTCACAGGAATGAATAAACTCGGTTTAAAATGGGTCAGAAGCAAAGGGAATTGCAGAAATACTTGTTGTGTTTTGCAAATCAAACCACTTGGGTTCATTTGCTATATGTTCATTTCAGATCTAACCTGTTGGTTCTTCTCTCACTCTGAAAACGTGTTTCTGCAAGCGAGAATGTCTCTAGAGCGTTTCTTCTGCAAAAGAACGCATTAACTGGGTTCATATTTGTTCAGTTTAGTGTTAACTTTGTTGGATTGTTGTTTTTAGGGAGAAAATACATTTTTGCCCTGTAGAGAGAGAGGCTGAAACGCCTTAAACAGTCACAACGTGCGTTGAACAGTATTTGGATTTGAGAAGCTCATGTACTCACAGGAATGAATAAACTCGGTTTAAAATGGGTCAGAAGCAAAGGGAATTGCAGAAATACTTGTTGTGTTTTGCAAATCAAACCACTTGGGTTCATTTGCTATGTTCATTTCAGATCTAACCTGTTGGTTCTTCTCTCACTCTGAAAACGTGTTTCAGCACGCGAGAAAGTCCCTAGAGCGTTTCTTCTGCAAAAGAACGCATTAACTGGGTTCATATTTGTTCAGTTTAGTGTTAACTTTGTTGGATTGTTGTTTTTAGGGAGAAAATACATTTCTGCACTGTAGGGAGAGAGGCTGAAACGCCTTAAACAGTCACAACGTGCGTTGAACAGTATTTGGATATGAGAAGCTCATGTACTCACAGGAATGAATAAACTCGGTTTAAAATGGGTCAGAAGCAAAGGGAATTGCAGAAATACTTGTTGTGTTTTGCAAATCAAACCACTTGGGTTCATTTGCTATATGTTCATTTCAGATCTAACCTGTTGGTTCTTCTCTCACTCTGAAAACGTGTTTCTGCAAGCGAGAATGTCTCTAGAGCGTTTCTTCTGCAAAAGAACGCATTAACTGGGTTCATATTTGTTCAGTTTAGTGTTAAATTTGTTGGATTGTTGTTTTTAGGGAGAAAATACATTTTTGCACTGTAGAGAGAGAGGCTGAAACGCCTTAAACAGTCACAACGTGCCTTGAGCAGTATTTGGATGTGAGAAGCTCATGTACTCACAGGAATGAATAAACTCTGTTTTAAATGGGTCAGAAACAAAGGGAATTGCAGAAATACTTGTTGTGTTTTGCAAATCAAACCACTTGTTGTCATTTGCTTTCTTCGTTTCAGATCTAACCTGTTGGTTCTTCTCTCACTCTGAAAACGTGTTTCTGCCAGCGAGAATGTCTCTAGAGCGTTTCTTCTGCAAAAGAACGCATTAACTGGGTTCATATTTGTTCAGTTTAGTGTTAACTTTGTTGGATTGTTGTTTTTAGGGAGAAAATACATTTTTGCCCTGTAGAGAGAGAGGCTGAAACGCCTTAAACAGTCACAACGTGCGTTGAACAGTATTTGGATTTGAGAAGCTCATGTACTCACAGGAATGAATAAACTCGGTTTAAAATGGGTCAGAAGCAAAGGGAATTGCAGAAATACTTGTTGTGTTTTGCAAATCAAACCACTTGGGTTAATTTGCTATGTTCATTTCAGATCTAACCTGTTGGTTCTTCTCTCACTCTGAAAACGTGTTTCTGCAAGCGAGAATGTCTCTAGAGCGTTTCTTCTGCAAAAGAACGCATTAACTGGGTTCATATTTGTTCAGTTTAGTGTTAACTTTGTTGGATTGTTGTTTTTAGGGAGAAAATACATTTTTGCCCTGTAGAGAGAGAGGCTGAAACGCCTTAAACAGTCACAACGTGCGTTGAACAGTATTTGGATATGAGAAGCTCATGTACTCACAGGAATGAATAAACTCGGTTTAAAATGGGTCAGAAGCAAAGGGAATTGCAGAAATACTTGTTGTGTTTTGCAAATCAAACCACTTGGGTTAATTTGCTATGTTCATTTCAGATCTAACCTGTTGGTTCTTCTCTCACTCTGAAAACGTGTTTCTGCAAGCGAGAATGTCTCTAGAGCGTTTCTTCTGCAAAAGAACGCATTAACTGGGTTCATATTTGTTCAGTTTAGTGTTAACTTTGTTGGATTGTTGTTTTTAGGGAGAAAATACATTTTTGCCCTGTAGAGAGAGAGGCTGAAACGCCTTAAACAGTCACAACGTGCGTTGAACAGTATTTGGATATGAGAAGCTCATGTACTCACAGGAATGAATAAACTCGGTTTAAAATGGGTCAGAAGCAAAGGGAATTGCAGAAATACTTGTTGTGTTTTGCAAATCAAACCACTTGGGTTCATTTGCTATATGTTCATTTCAGATCTAACCTGTTGGTTCTTCTCTCACTCTGAAAACGTGTTTCTGCAAGCGAGAATGTCTCTAGAGCGTTTCTTCTGCAAAAGAACGCATTAACTGGGTTCATATTTGTTCAGTTTAGTGTTAACTTTGTTGGATTGTTGTTTTTAGGGAGAAAATACATTTTTGCACTGTAGAGAGAGAGGCTGAAACGCCTTAAACAGTCACAACGTGCGTTGAACAGTATTTGGATTTGAGAAGCTCATGTACTCACAGGAATGAATAAACTCGGTTTAAAATGGGTCAGAAGCAAAGGGAATTGCAGAAATACTTGTTGTGTTTTGCAAATCAAACCACTTGGGTTCATTTGCTATATGTTCATTTCAGATCTAACCTGTTGGTTCTTCTCTCACTCTGAAAACGTGTTTCTGCAAGCGAGAATGTCTCTAGAGCGTTTCTTCTGCAAAAGAACGCATTAACTGGGTTCATATTTGTTCAGTTTAGTGTTAACTTTGTTGGATTGTTGTTTTTAGGGAGAAAATACATTTTTGCACTGTAGAGAGAGAGGCTGAAACGCCTTAAACAGTCACAACGTGCGTTGAGCAGTATTTGGATGTGAGAAGCTCATGTACTCACAGGAATGAATAAACTCTGTTTTAAATGGGTCAGAAACAAAGGGAATTGCAGAAATACTTGTTGTGTTTTGCAAATCAAACCACTTGGGTTCATTTGCTATATGTTCATTTCAGATCTAACCTGTTGGTTCTTCTCTCACTCTGAAAACGTGTTTCTGCAAGCGAGAATGTCTCTAGAGCGTTTCTTCTGCAAAAGAACGCATTAACTGGGTTCATATTTGTTCAGTTTAGTGTTAACTTTGTTGGATTGTTGTTTTTAGGGAGAAAATACATTTTTGCACTGTAGAGAGAGAGGCTGAAACGCCTTAAACAGTCACAACGTGCGTTGAGCAGTATTTGGATGTGAGAAGCTCATGTACTCACAGGAATGAATAAACTCTGTTTTAAATGGGTCAGAAACAAAGGGAATTGCAGAAATACTTGTTGTGTTTTGCAAATCAAACCACTTGGGTTCATTTGCTATATGTTCATTTCAGATCTAACCTGTTGGTTCTTCTCTCACTCTGAAAACGTGTTTCTGCAAGCGAGAATGTCTCTAGAGCGTTTCTTCTGCAAAAGAACGCATTAACTGGGTTCATATTTGTTCAGTTTAGTGTTAACTTTGTTGGATTGTTGTTTTTAGGGAGAAAATACATTTTTGCACTGTAGAGAGAGAGGCTGAAACGCCTTAAACAGTCACAACGTGCGTTGAGCAGTATTTGGATGTGAGAAGCTCATGTACTCACAGGAATGAATAAACTCTGTTTTAAATGGGTCAGAAACAAAGGGAATTGCAGAAATACTTGTTGTGTTTTGCAAATCAAACCACTTGTTGTCATTTGCTTTCTTCGTTTCAGATCTAACCTGTTGGTTCTTCTCTCACTCTGAAAACGTGTTTCTGCCAGCGAGAATGTCTCTAGAGCGTTTCTTCTGCAAAAGAACGCATTAACTGGGTTCATATTTGTTCAGTTTAGTGTTAACTTTGTTGGATTGTTGTTTTTAGGGAGAAAATACATTTTTGCCCTGTAGAGAGAGAGGCTGAAACGCCTTAAACAGTCACAACGTGCGTTGAACAGTATTTGGATTTGAGAAGCTCATGTACTCACAGGAATGAATAAACTCGGTTTAAAATGGGTCAGAAGCAAAGGGAATTGCAGAAATACTTGTTGTGTTTTGCAAATCAAACCACTTGGGTTCATTTGCTATGTTCATTTCAGATCTAACCTGTTGGTTCTTCTCTCACTCTGAAAACGTGTTTCTGCAAGCGAGAATGTCTCTAGAGCGTTTCTTCTGCAAAAGAACGCATTAACTGGGTTCATATTTGTTCAGTTTAGTGTTAACTTTGTTGGATTGTTGTTTTTAGGGAGAAAATACATTTTTGCCCTGTAGAGAGAGAGGCTGAAACGCCTTAAACAGTCACAACGTGCGTTGAACAGTATTTGGATATGAGAAGCTCATGTACTCACAGGAATGAATAAACTCGGTTTAAAATGGGTCAGAAGCAAAGGGAATTGCAGAAATACTTGTTGTGTTTTGCAAATCAAACCACTTGGGTTCATTTGCTATATGTTCATTTCAGATCTAACCTGTTGGTTCTTCTCTCACTCTGAAAACGTGTTTCTGCAAGCGAGAATGTCTCTAGAGCGTTTCTTCTGCAAAAGAACGCATTAACTGGGTTCATATTTGTTCAGTTTAGTGTTAACTTTGTTGGATTGTTGTTTTTAGGGAGAAAATACATTTTTGCCCTGTAGAGAGAGAGGCTGAAACGCCTTAAACAGTCACAACGTGCGTTGAACAGTATTTGGATTTGAGAAGCTCATGTACTCACAGGAATGAATAAACTCGGTTTAAAATGGGTCAGAAGCAAAGGGAATTGCAGAAATACTTGTTGTGTTTTGCAAATCAAACCACTTGGGTTCATTTGCTATGTTCATTTCAGATCTAACCTGTTGGTTCTTCTCTCACTCTGAAAACGTGTTTCAGCACGCGAGAAAGTCCCTAGAGCGTTTCTTCTGCAAAAGAACGCATTAACTGGGTTCATATTTGTTCAGTTTAGTGTTAACTTTGTTGGATTGTTGTTTTTAGGGAGAAAATACATTTCTGCACTGTAGGGAGAGAGGCTGAAACGCCTTAAACAGTCACAACGTGCGTTGAACAGTATTTGGATATGAGAAGCTCATGTACTCACAGGAATGAATAAACTCGGTTTAAAATGGGTCAGAAGCAAAGGGAATTGCAGAAATACTTGTTGTGTTTTGCAAATCAAACCACTTGGGTTCATTTGCTATATGTTCATTTCAGATCTAACCTGTTGGTTCTTCTCTCACTCTGAAAACGTGTTTCTGCAAGCGAGAATGTCTCTAGAGCGTTTCTTCTGCAAAAGAACGCATTAACTGGGTTCATATTTGTTCAGTTTAGTGTTAAATTTGTTGGATTGTTGTTTTTAGGGAGAAAATACATTTTTGCACTGTAGAGAGAGAGGCTGAAACGCCTTAAACAGTCACAACGTGCGTTGAGCAGTATTTGGATGTGAGAAGCTCATGTACTCACAGGAATGAATAAACTCTGTTTTAAATGGGTCAGAAACAAAGGGAATTGCAGAAATACTTGTTGTGTTTTGCAAATCAAACCACTTGTTGTCATTTGCTTTCTTCGTTTCAGATCTAACCTGTTGGTTCTTCTCTCACTCTGAAAACGTGTTTCTGCCAGCGAGAATGTCTCTAGAGCGTTTCTTCTGCAAAAGAACGCATTAACTGGGTTCATATTTGTTCAGTTTAGTGTTAACTTTGTTGGATTGTTGTTTTTAGGGAGAAAATACATTTTTGCCCTGTAGAGAGAGAGGCTGAAACGCCTTAAACAGTCACAACGTGCGTTGAACAGTATTTGGATTTGAGAAGCTCATGTACTCACAGGAATGAATAAACTCGGTTTAAAATGGGTCAGAAGCAAAGGGAATTGCAGAAATACTTGTTGTGTTTTGCAAATCAAACCACTTGGGTTCATTTGCTATGTTCATTTCAGATCTAACCTGTTGGTTCTTCTCTCACTCTGAAAACGTGTTTCAGCACGCGAGAAAGTCCCTAGAGCGTTTCTTCTGCAAAAGAACGCATTAACTGGGTTCATATTTGTTCAGTTTAGTGTTAACTTTGTTGGATTGTTGTTTTTAGGGAGAAAATACATTTTTGCACTGTAGAGAGAGAGGCTGAAACGCCTTAAACAGTCACAACGTGCGTTGAGCAGTATTTGGATGTGAGAAGCTCATGTACTCACAGGAATGAATAAACTCTGTTTTAAATGGGTCAGAAACAAAGGGAATTGCAGAAATACTTGTTGTGTTTTGCAAATCAAACCACTTGTTGTCATTTGCTTTCTTCGTTTCAGATCTAACCTGTTGGTTCTTCTCTCACTCTGAAAACGTGTTTCTGCCAGCGAGAATGTCTCTAGAGCGTTTCTTCTGCAAAAGAACGCATTAACTGGGTTCATATTTGTTCAGTTTAGTGTTAACTTTGTTGGATTGTTGTTTTTAGGGAGAAAATACATTTTTGCCCTGTAGAGAGAGAGGCTGAAACGCCTTAAACAGTCACAACGTGCGTTGAACAGTATTTGGATTTGAGAAGCTCATGTACTCACAGGAATGAATAAACTCGGTTTAAAATGGGTCAGAAGCAAAGGGAATTGCAGAAATACTTGTTGTGTTTTGCAAATCAAACCACTTGGGTTCATTTGCTATGTTCATTTCAGATCTAACCTGTTGGTTCTTCTCTCACTCTGAAAACGTGTTTCTGCAAGCGAGAATGTCTCTAGAGCGTTTCTTCTGCAAAAGAACGCATTAACTGGGTTCATATTTGTTCAGTTTAGTGTTAACTTTGTTGGATTGTTGTTTTTAGGGAGAAAATACATTTTTGCCCTGTAGAGAGAGAGGCTGAAACGCCTTAAACAGTCACAACGTGCGTTGAACAGTATTTGGATTTGAGAAGCTCATGTACTCACAGGAATGAATAAACTCGGTTTAAAATGGGTCAGAAGCAAAGGGAATTGCAGAAATACTTGTTGTGTTTTGCAAATCAAACCACTTGGGTTCATTTGCTATGTTCATTTCAGATCTAACCTGTTGGTTCTTCTCTCACTCTGAAAACGTGTTTCAGCACGCGAGAAAGTCCCTAGAGCGTTTCTTCTGCAAAAGAACGCATTAACTGGGTTCATATTTGTTCAGTTTAGTGTTAACTTTGTTGGATTGTTGTTTTTAGGGAGAAAATAAATTTCTGCACTGTAGGGAGAGGCTGAAACGCCTTAAACAGTCACAACGTGCGTTGAACAGTATTTGGATATGAGAAGCTCATGTACTCACAGGAATGAATAAACTCTGTTTAAAACGGATCAGAAACAAAGGGAATTGCAGAAATACTTGTAGTGTACTGCAAATCAAACCACTTGGGTTCATTTGCTTTGTTCATTTCAGATCTAACCTGTTGGTTCTTCTCTCACTCTGAAAACGTGTTTCTGCAAGCGAGAATGTCTCTAGAGCGTTTCTTCTGCAAAAGAACGCATTAACTGGGTTCATATTTGTTCAGTTTAGTGTTAACTTTGTTGGATTGTTGTTTTTAGGGAGAAAATACATTTTTGCCCTGTAGAGAGAGAGGCTGAAACGCCTTAAACAGTCACAACGTGCGTTGAGCAGTATTTGGATGTGAGAAGCTCATGTACTCACAGGAATGAATAAACTCTGTTTTAAATGGGTCAGAAACAAAGGGAATTGCAGAAATACTTGTTGTGTTTTGCAAATCAAACCACTTGTTGTCATTTGCTTTCTTCGTTTCAGATCTAACCTGTTGGTTCTTCTCTCACTCTGAAAACGTGTTTCTGCCAGCGAGAATGTCTCTAGAGCGTTTCTTCTGCAAAAGAACGCATTAACTGGGTTCATATTTGTTCAGTTTAGTGTTAACTTTGTTGGATTGTTGTTTTTAGGGAGAAAATACATTTTTGCCCTGTAGAGAGAGAGGCTGAAACGCCTTAAACAGTCACAACGTGCGTTGAACAGTATTTGGATTTGAGAAGCTCATGTACTCACAGGAATGAATAAACTCGGTTTAAAATGGGTCAGAAGCAAAGGGAATTGCAGAAATACTTGTTGTGTTTTGCAAATCAAACCACTTGGGTTCATTTGCTATGTTCATTTCAGATCTAACCTGTTGGTTCTTCTCTCACTCTGAAAACGTGTTTCTGCAAGCGAGAATGTCTCTAGAGCGTTTCTTCTGCAAAAGAACGCATTAACTGGGTTCATATTTGTTCAGTTTAGTGTTAACTTTGTTGGATTGTTGTTTTTAGGGAGAAAATACATTTTTGCCCTGTAGAGAGAGAGGCTGAAACGCCTTAAACAGTCACAACGTGCGTTGAACAGTATTTGGATTTGAGAAGCTCATGTACTCACAGGAATGAATAAACTCGGTTTAAAATGGGTCAGAAGCAAAGGGAATTGCAGAAATACTTGTTGTGTTTTGCAAATCAAACCACTTGGGTTCATTTGCTATGTTCATTTCAGATCTAACCTGTTGGTTCTTCTCTCACTCTGAAAACGTGTTTCAGCACGCGAGAAAGTCCCTAGAGCGTTTCTTCTGCAAAAGAACGCATTAACTGGGTTCATATTTGTTCAGTTTAGTGTTATCTTTGTTGGATTGTTGTTTTTAGGGAGAAAATACATTTTTGCACTGTAGAGAGAGAGGCTGAAACGCCTTAAACAGTCACAACGTGCGTTGAGCAGTAATTGGATATGAGAAGCTCATATACTCACAGGAATGAATAAACTCTGTTTAAAATGGGTCAGAAACAAAGGGAATTGCAGAAATACTTGTTGTGTTTTGCAAATCAAACCACTTGGGTTCATTTGCTATGTTCATTTCAGATCTAACCTGTTGGTTCTTCTCTCACTCTGAAAACGTGTTTCTGCAAGCGAGAATGTCTCTAGAGCGTTTCTTCTGCAAAAGAACGCATTAACTGGATTCATATTTGTTCAGTTTAGTGTTAACTTTGTTGGATTGTTGTTTTTAGGGAGAAAATACATTTCTGCACTCTAGAGAGAGGATGAAACTCCTTAAACAGTCACAACGTGCATTAAGCAGTATTTGGATATGAGACGCTCATGTACTCACAGGAATGAATAAACTGTTTAAAATGGGTCAGAAACAAAGGGAATTGCAGAAATACTTGTTGTGTTTTGCAAATCAAACCACTTGGGTTCATTTGCTATGTTCATTTCAGATCTAACCTGTTGGTTCTTCTCTCACTCTGAAAACGTGTTTCTGCAAGCGAGAATGTCCCTAGAGCATTTCTTCTGCAAAACAACGCATTAACTGGGTTCACATTTATTCAGTTTAGTGTCAACTTTGTTGGATTGTTGTTTTAGGGAGAAAATACATTTCTGCAATGTAAGGAGAGGCTGAAACGCCTTAAACAGTCACAACGTGCGTTGAGCAGTATTTTGATATGAGAAGCTCATGTACTCACAGGAATGAATAAACTGTTTAAAATGGGTCAGAAACAAAGGGAATTGCAGAAATACTTGTTGTGTTTTGCAAATCAAACCACTTGTGGTCATTTGCTTTCTTCGTTTCAGATCTAACCTGTTGGTTCTTCTCTCACTCTGAAAACGTGTTTCTGCCAGCGAGAATGTCTCTAGAGCGTTTCTTCTGCAAAAGAACGCATTAACTGGGTTCATATTTGTTCAGTTTAGTGTTAACTTTGTTGGATTGTTGTTTTTAGGGAGAAAATACATTTTTGCCCTGTAGAGAGAGAGGCTGAAACGCCTTAAACAGTCACAACGTGCGTTGAACAGTATTTGGATATGAGAAGCTCATGTACTCACAGGAATGAATAAACTCGGTTTAAAATGGGTCAGAAACAAAGGGAATTGCAGAAATACTTGTAGTGTACTGCAAATCAAACCACTTGGGTTCATTTGCTATGTTCATTTCAGATCTAACCTGTTGGTTCTTCTCTCACTCTGAAAACGTGTTTCTGCAAGCGAGAATGTCTCTAGAGCGTTTCTTCTGCAAAAGAACGCATTAACTGGGTTCATATTTGTTCAGTTTAGTGTTAACTTTGTTGGATTGTTGTTTTTAGGGAGAAAATACATTTTTGCCCTGTAGAGAGAGAGGCTGAAACGCCTTAAACAGTCACAACGTGCGTTGAACAGTATTTGGATATGAGAAGCTCATGTACTCACAGGAATGAATAAACTCGGTTTAAAATGGGTCAGAAGCAAAGGGAATTGCAGAAATACTTGTTGTGTTTTGCAAATCAAACCACTTGGGTTCATTTGCTATATGTTCATTTCAGATCTAACCTGTTGGTTCTTCTCTCACTCTGAAAACGTGTTTCTGCAAGCGAGAATGTCTCTAGAGCGTTTCTTCTGCAAAAGAACGCATTAACTGGGTTCATATTTGTTCAGTTTAGTGTTAACTTTGTTGGATTGTTGTTTTTAGGGAGAAAATACATTTTTGCACTGTAGAGAGAGAGGCTGAAACGCCTTAAACAGTCACAACGTGCGTTGAGCAGTATTTGGATGTGAGAAGCTCATGTACTCACAGGAATGAATAAACTCTGTTTTAAATGGGTCAGAAACAAAGGGAATTGCAGAAATACTTGTTGTGTTTTGCAAATCAAACCACTTGTTGTCATTTGCTTTCTTCGTTTCAGATCTAACCTGTTGGTTCTTCTCTCACTCTGAAAACGTGTTTCTGCAAGCGAGAATGTCTCTAGAGCATTTCTTCTGCAAAAGAACGCATTAACTGGGTTCATATTTGTTCAGTTTAGTTTTAACTTTGTTGGATTGTTGTTTTTAGGGAGAAAATACATTTTTGCACTGTAGAGAGAGAGACTGAAACGCCTTAAACAGTCACAACGTGCGTTGAGCAGTATTTGGATATGAGAAGCTCATGTACTCACAGGAATGAATAAACTGTTTTAAATGGGTCAGAAACAAAGGGAATTGCAGAAATACTTGTTGTGTTTTGCAAATCAAACCACTTGGGTTCATTTGCTATGTTCATTTCAGATCTAACCTGTTGGTTCTTCTCTCACTCTGAAAACGTGTTTCTGCAAGCGAGAATGTCTCTAGAGCATTTCTTCTGCAAAAGAACGCATTAACTGGGTTCATATTTTTTCAGTTTAGTTTTAACTTTGTTGGATTGTTGTTTTTAGGGAGAAAATACATTTTTGCACTGTAGAGAGAGAGGCTGAAACGCCTTAAACAGTCACAACGTGCGTTGAGCAGTAATTGGATATGAGAAGCTCATATACTCACAGGAATGAATAAACTCTGTTTAAAATGGGTCAGAAACAAAGGGAATTGCAGAAATACTTGTTGTGTTTTGCAAATCAAACCACTTGGGTTCATTTGCTATGTTCATTTCAGATCTAACCTGTTGGTTCTTCTCTCACTCTGAAAACGTGTTTCTGCAAGCGAGAATGTCTCTAGAGCGTTTCTTCTGCAAAAGAACGCATTAACTGGATTCATATTTGTTCAGTTTAGTGTTAACTTTGTTGGATTGTTGTTTTTAGGGAGAAAATACATTTCTGCACTCTAGAGAGAGGATGAAACTCCTTAAACAGTCACAACGTGCATTAAGCAGTATTTGGATATGAGACGCTCATGTACTCACAGGAATGAATAAACTGTTTAAAATGGGTCAGAAACAAAGGGAATTGCAGAAATACTTGTTGTGTTTTGCAAATCAAACCACTTGGGTTCATTTGCTATGTTCATTTCAGATCTAACCTGTTGGTTCTTCTCTCACTCTGAAAACGTGTTTCTGCAAGCGAGAATGTCCCTAGAGCATTTCTTCTGCAAAACAACGCATTAACTGGGTTCACATTTATTCAGTTTAGTGTCAACTTTGTTGGATTGTTGTTTTAGGGAGAAAATACATTTCTGCAATGTAAGGAGAGGCTGAAACGCCTTAAACAGTCACAACGTGCGTTGAGCAGTATTTTGATATGAGAAGCTCATGTACTCACAGGAATGAATAAACTGTTTAAAATGGGTCAGAAACAAAGGGAATTGCAGAAATACTTGTTGTGTTTTGCAAATCAAACCACTTGTGGTCATTTGCTTTCTTCGTTTCAGATCTAACCTGTTGGTTCTTCTCTCACTCTGAAAACGTGTTTCTGCCAGCGAGAATGTCTCTAGAGCGTTTCTTCTGCAAAAGAACGCATTAACTGGGTTCATATTTGTTCAGTTTAGTGTTAACTTTGTTGGATTGTTGTTTTTAGGGAGAAAATACATTTTTGCCCTGTAGAGAGAGAGGCTGAAACGCCTTAAACAGTCACAACGTGCGTTGAGCAGTATTTGGATATGAGAAGCTCATGTACTCACAGGAATGAATAAACTCGGTTTAAAATGGGTCAGAAGCAAAGGGAATTGCAGAAATACTTGTTGTGTTTTGCAAATCAAACCACTTGGGTTCATTTGCTATATGTTCATTTCAGATCTAACCTGTTGGTTCTTCTCTCACTCTGAAAACGTGTTTCTGCAAGCGAGAATGTCTCTAGAGCGTTTCTTCTGCAAAAGAACGCATTAACTGGGTTCATATTTGTTCAGTTTAGTGTTAACTTTGTTGGATTGTTGTTTTTAGGGAGAAAATACATTTTTGCACTGTAGAGAGAGAGGCTGAAACGCCTTAAACAGTCACAACGTGCGTTGAGCAGTATTTGGATGTGAGAAGCTCATGTACTCACAGGAATGAATAAACTCTGTTTTAAATGGGTCAGAAACAAAGGGAATTGCAGAAATACTTGTTGTGTTTTGCAAATCAAACCACTTGTTGTCATTTGCTTTCTTCGTTTCAGATCTAACCTGTTGGTTCTTCTCTCACTCTGAAAACGTGTTTCTGCCAGCGAGAATGTCTCTAGAGCGTTTCTTCTGCAAAAGAACGCATTAACTGGGTTCATATTTGTTCAGTTTAGTGTTAACTTTGTTGGATTGTTGTTTTTAGGGAGAAAATACATTTCTGCACTGTAGGGAGAGGCTGAAACGCCTTAAACAGTCACAACGTGCGTTGAGCAGTATTTGGATATGAGAAGCTCATGTACTCACAGGAATGAATAAACTCTGTTTAAAACGGATCAGAAACAAAGGGAATTGCAGAAATACTTGTAGTGTACTGCAAATCAAACCACTTGGGTTCATTTGCTATGTTCATTTCAGATCTAACCTGTTGGTTCTTCTCTCACTCTGAAAACGTGTTTCTGCAAGCGAGAATGTCTCTAGAGCGTTTCTTCTGCAAAAGAACGCATTAACTGGGTTCATATTTGTTCAGTTTAGTGTTAACTTTGTTGGATTGTTGTTTTTAGGGAGAAAATACATTTTTGCCCTGTAGAGAGAGAGGCTGAAACGCCTTAAACAGTCACAACGTGCGTTGAACAGTATTTGGATATGAGAAGCTCATGTACTCACAGGAATGAACAAACTCGGTTTAAAATGGGTCAGAAGCAAAGGGAATTGCAGAAATACTTGTTGTGTTTTGCAAATCAAACCACTTGGGTTCATTTGCTATATGTTCATTTCAGATCTAACCTGTTGGTTCTTCTCTCACTCTGAAAACGTGTTTCTGCAAGCGAGAATGTCTCTAGAGCGTTTCTTCTGCAAAAGAACGCATTAACTGGGTTCATATTTGTTCAGTTTAGTGTTAACTTTGTTGGATTGTTGTTTTTAGGGAGAAAATACATTTTTGCACTGTAGAGAGAGAGGCTGAAACGCCTTAAACAGTCACAACGTGCGTTGAGCAGTATTTGGATGTGAGAAGCTCATGTACTCACAGGAATGAATAAACTCTGTTTTAAATGGGTCAGAAACAAAGGGAATTGCAGAAATACTTGTTGTGTTTTGCAAATCAAACCACTTGTTGTCATTTGCTTTCTTCGTTTCAGATCTAACCTGTTGGTTCTTCTCTCACTCTGAAAACGTGTTTCTGCCAGCGAGAATGTCTCTAGAGCGTTTCTTCTGCAAAAGAACGCATTAACTGGGTTCATATTTGTTCAGTTTAGTGTTAACTTTGTTGGATTGTTGTTTTTAGGGAGAAAATACATTTTTGCCCTGTAGAGAGAGAGGCTGAAACGCCTTAAACAGTCACAACGTGCGTTGAACAGTATTTGGATTTGAGAAGCTCATGTACTCACAGGAATGAATAAACTCGGTTTAAAATGGGTCAGAAGCAAAGGGAATTGCAGAAATACTTGTTGTGTTTTGCAAATCAAACCACTTGGGTTCATTTGCTATGTTCATTTCAGATCTAACCTGTTGGTTCTTCTCTCACTCTGAAAACGTGTTTCAGCACGCGAGAAAGTCCCTAGAGCGTTTCTTCTGCAAAAGAACGCATTAACTGGGTTCATATTTGTTCAGTTTAGTGTTAACTTTGTTGGATTGTTGTTTTTAGGGAGAAAATACATTTCTGCACTGTAGGGAGAGGCTGAAACGCCTTAAACAGTCACAACGTGCGTTGAACAGTATTTGGATATGAGAAGCTCATGTACTCACAGGAATGAATAAACTCTGTTTAAAACGGATCAGAAACAAAGGGAATTGCAGAAATACTTGTAGTGTACTGCAAATCAAACCACTTGGGTTCATTTGCTATGTTCATTTCAGATCTAACCTGTTGGTTCTTCTCTCACTCTGAAAACGTGTTTCTGCAAGCGAGAATGTCTCTAGAGCGTTTCTTCTGCAAAAGAACGCATTAACTGGGTTCATATTTGTTCAGTTTAGTGTTAACTTTGTTGGATTGTTGTTTTTAGGGAGAAAATACATTTTTGCCCTGTAGAGAGAGAGGCTGAAACGCCTTAAACAGTCACAACGTGCGTTGAACAGTATTTGGATATGAGAAGCTCATGTACTCACAGGAATGAATAAACTCGGTTTAAAATGGGTCAGAAGCAAAGGGAATTGCAGAAATACTTGTTGTGTTTTGCAAATCAAACCACTTGGGTTCATTTGCTATATGTTCATTTCAGATCTAACCTGTTGGTTCTTCTCTCACTCTGAAAACGTGTTTCTGCAAGCGAGAATGTCTCTAGAGCGTTTCTTCTGCAAAAGAACGCATTAACTGGGTTCATATTTGTTCAGTTTAGTGTTAACTTTGTTGGATTGTTGTTTTTAGGGAGAAAATACATTTTTGCACTGTAGAGAGAGAGGCTGAAACGCCTTAAACAGTCACAACGTGCGTTGAGCAGTATTTGGATGTGAGAAGCTCATGTACTCACAGGAATGAATAAACTCTGTTTTAAATGGGTCAGAAACAAAGGGAATTGCAGAAATACTTGTTGTGTTTTGCAAATCAAACCACTTGTTGTCATTTGCTTTCTTCGTTTCAGATCTAACCTGTTGGTTCTTCTCTCACTCTGAAAACGTGTTTCTGCAAGCGAGAATGTCTCTAGAGCATTTCTTCTGCAAAAGAACGCATTAACTGGGTTCATATTTGTTCAGTTTAGTTTTAACTTTGTTGGATTGTTGTTTTTAGGGAGAAAATACATTTTTGCACTGTAGAGAGAGAGACTGAAACGCCTTAAACAGTCACAACGTGCGTTGAGCAGTATTTGGATATGAGAAGCTCATGTACTCACAGGAATGAATAAACTGTTTTAAATGGGTCAGAAACAAAGGGAATTGCAGAAATACTTGTTGTGTTTTGCAAATCAAACCACTTGGGTTCATTTGCTATGTTCATTTCAGATCTAACCTGTTGGTTCTTCTCTCACTCTGAAAACGTGTTTCTGCAAGCGAGAATGTCTCTAGAGCATTTCTTCTGCAAAAGAACGCATTAACTGGGTTCATATTTTTTCAGTTTAGTTTTAACTTTGTTGGATTGTTGTTTTTAGGGAGAAAATACATTTTTGCACTGTAGAGAGAGAGGCTGAAACGCCTTAAACAGTCACAACGTGCGTTGAGCAGTAATTGGATATGAGAAGCTCATATACTCACAGGAATGAATAAACTCTGTTTAAAATGGGTCAGAAACAAAGGGAATTGCAGAAATACTTGTTGTGTTTTGCAAATCAAACCACTTGGGTTCATTTGCTATGTTCATTTCAGATCTAACCTGTTGGTTCTTCTCTCACTCTGAAAACGTGTTTCTGCAAGCGAGAATGTCTCTAGAGCGTTTCTTCTGCAAAAGAACGCATTAACTGGATTCATATTTGTTCAGTTTAGTGTTAACTTTGTTGGATTGTTGTTTTTAGGGAGAAAATACATTTCTGCACTCTAGAGAGAGGATGAAACTCCTTAAACAGTCACAACGTGCATTAAGCAGTATTTGGATATGAGACGCTCATGTACTCACAGGAATGAATAAACTGTTTAAAATGGGTCAGAAACAAAGGGAATTGCAGAAATACTTGTTGTGTTTTGCAAATCAAACCACTTGGGTTCATTTGCTATGTTCATTTCAGATCTAACCTGTTGGTTCTTCTCTCACTCTGAAAACGTGTTTCTGCAAGCGAGAATGTCCCTAGAGCATTTCTTCTGCAAAACAACGCATTAACTGGGTTCACATTTATTCAGTTTAGTGTCAACTTTGTTGGATTGTTGTTTTAGGGAGAAAATACATTTCTGCAATGTAAGGAGAGGCTGAAACGCCTTAAACAGTCACAACGTGCGTTGAGCAGTATTTTGATATGAGAAGCTCATGTACTCACAGGAATGAATAAACTGTTTAAAATGGGTCAGAAACAAAGGGAATTGCAGAAATACTTGTTGTGTTTTGCAAATCAAACCACTTGTGGTCATTTGCTTTCTTCGTTTCAGATCTAACCTGTTGGTTCTTCTCTCACTCTGAAAACGTGTTTCTGCCAGCGAGAATGTCTCTAGAGCGTTTCTTCTGCAAAAGAACGCATTAACTGGGTTCATATTTGTTCAGTTTAGTGTTAACTTTGTTGGATTGTTGTTTTTAGGGAGAAAATACATTTTTGCCCTGTAGAGAGAGAGGCTGAAACGCCTTAAACAGTCACAACGTGCGTTGAACAGTATTTGGATATGAGAAGCTCATGTACTCACAAGAATGAATAAACTCGGTTTAAAATGGGTCAGAAGCAAAGGGAATTGCAGAAATACTTGTTGTGTTTTGCAAATCAAACCACTTGGGTTCATTTGCTATATGTTCATTTCAGATCTAACCTGTTGGTTCTTCTCTCACTCTGAAAACGTGTTTCTGCAAGCGAGAATGTCTCTAGAGCGTTTCTTCTGCAAAAGAACGCATTAACTGGGTTCATATTTGTTCAGTTTAGTGTTAACTTTGTTGGATTGTTGTTTTTAGGGAGAAAATACATTTTTGCACTGTAGAGAGAGAGGCTGAAACGCCTTAAACAGTCACAACGTGCGTTGAGCAGTATTTGGATGTGAGAAGCTCATGTACTCACAGGAATGAATAAACTCTGTTTTAAATGGGTCAGAAACAAAGGGAATTGCAGAAATACTTGTTGTGTTTTGCAAATCAAACCACTTGTTGTCATTTGCTTTCTTCGTTTCAGATCTAACGTGTTGGTTCTTCTCTCACTCTGAAAACGTGTTTCTGCCAGCGAGAATGTCTCTAGAGCGTTTCTTCTGCAAAAGAACGCATTAACTGGGTTCATATTTGTTCAGTTTAGTGTTAACTTTGTTGGATTGTTGTTTTTAGGGAGAAAATACATTTCTGCACTGTAGGGAGAGGCTGAAACGCCTTAAACAGTCACAACGTGCGTTGAGCAGTATTTGGATATGAGAAGCTCATGTACTCACAGGAATGAATAAACTCTGTTTAAAACGGATCAGAAACAAAGGGAATTGCAGAAATACTTGTAGTGTACTGCAAATCAAACCACTTGGGTTCATTTGCTATGTTCATTTCAGATCTAACCTGTTGGTTCTTCTCTCACTCTGAAAACGTGTTTCTGCAAGCGAGAATGTCTCTAGAGCGTTTCTTCTGCAAAAGAACGCATTAACTGGGTTCATATTTGTTCAGTTTAGTGTTAACTTTGTTGGATTGTTGTTTTTAGGGAGAAAATACATTTCTGCACTGTAGAGAGAGAGGCTGAAACGCCTTAAACAGTCACAACGTGCGTTGAGCAGTATTTGGATGTGAGAAGCTCATGTACTCACAGGAATGAATAAACTCTGTTTTAAATGGGTCAGAAACAAAGGGAATTGCAGAATTACTTGTTTTGTTTTGCAAATCAAACCACTTGGGTTCATTTGCTATGTTCATTTCAGATCTAACCTGTTGGTTCTTCTCTCACTCTGAAAACGTGTTTCTGCAAGCGAGAATGTCTCTAGAGCGTTTCTTCTGCAAAAGAACGCATTAACTGGGTTCATATTTGTTCAGTTTAGTGTTAACTTTGTTGGATTGTTGTTTTTAGGGAGAAAATACATTTTTGCACTGTAGAGAGAGAGGCTGAAACGCCTTAAACAGTCACAACGTGCGTTGAGCAGTATTTGGATATGAGAAGCTCATATACTCACAGGAATGAATAAACTCGGTTTAAAATGGGTCAGAAGCAAAGGGAATTGCAGAAATACTTGTTGTGTTTTGCAAATCAAACCACTTGGGGTCATTTGCTTTGTTCATTTCAGATCTAACCTGTTGGTTCTTCTCTCACTCTGAAAACGTGTTTCTGCAAGCGAGAAAGTCCCTAGAGCGTTTCTTCTGCAAAAGAACGCATTAACTGGGTTCATATTTGTTCAGTTTAGTGTTAACTTTGTTGGATTGTTGTTTTTAGGGAGAAAATATATTTCTGCACTCTAGAGAGAGGATGAAACGCCTTAAACAGTCACAACGTGCATTAAGCAGTATTTGGATATGAGAAGCTCATGTACTCACAGGAATGAATAAACTGTTTAAAATGGGTCAGAAACAAAGGGAATTGCAGAAATACTTGTTGTGTTTTGCAAATCAAACCACTTGTGGTCATTTGCTTTGTTCATTTCAGATCTAACCTGTTGGTTCTTCTCTCACTCTGAAAACGTGTTTCTGCAAGCGAGCACGTCCCTAGAGCGTTACTTCTGCAAAAGAACGCATTAACTGGGTTCATATTTGTTCAGTTTAGTGTTAACTTTGTTGGATTGTTGTTTTTAGGGAGAAAATACATTTCTGCACTCTAGAGAGAGGATGAAACTCCTTAAACAGTCACAAAGTGCATTAAGCAGTATTTGGATATGAGAAGCTCATGTACTCACAGGAATGAATAAACTGTTTAAAATGGGTCAGAAACAAAGGGAATTGCAGAAATACTTGTTGTGTTTTGCAAATCAAACCACTTGTTGTCATTTGCTTTCTTCGTTTCAGATCTAACCTGTTGGTTCTTCTCTCACTCTGAAAACGTGTTTCTGCAAGCGAGAATGTCTCTAGAGCGTTTCTTCTGCAAAAGAACGCATTAACTGGGTTCATATTTGTTCAGTTTAGTGTTAACTTTGTTGGATTGTTGTTTTTAGGGAGAAAATACATTTTTGCCCTGTAGAGAGAGAGGCTGAAACGCCTTAAACAGTCACAACGTGCGTTGAGCAGTATTTGGATGTGAGACGCTCATGTACTCACAGGAATGAATAAACTCTGTTTTAAATGGGTCAGAAACAAAGGGAATTGCAGAAATACTTGTTGTGTTTTGCAAATCAAACCACTTGTTGTCATTTGCTTTCTTCGTTTCAGATCTAACCTGTTGGTTCTTCTCTCACTCTGAAAACGTGTTTCTGCAAGCGAGAATGTCTCTAGAGCATTTCTTCTGCAAAAGAACGCATTAACTGGGTTCATATTTGTTCAGTTTAGTTTTAACTTTGTTGGATTGTTGTTTTTAGGGAGAAAATACATTTTTGCACTCTAGAGAGAGAGACTGAAACGCCTTAAACAGTCACAACGTGCGTTGAGCAGTATTTTGATATGAGAAGCTCATGTACTCACAGGAATGAATAAACTGTTTAAAATGGGTCAGAAACAAAGGGAATTGCAGAAATACTTGTTGTGTTTTGCAAATCAAACCACTTGTGGTCATTTGCTTTCTTCGTTTCAGATCTAACCTGTTGGTTCTTCTCTCACTTTGAAAACGTGTTTCAGCAAGCGAGAAAGTCCCTAGAGCGTTTCTTCTGCAAAAGAACGCATTAACTGGGTTCATATTTGTTCAGTTTAGTGTTAACTTTGTTGGATTGTTGTTTTTAAGGAGAAAATACATTTCTGCACTCTAGAGAGAGGATGAAACTCCTTAAACAGTCACAACGTGCATTAAGCAGTATTTGGATATGAGAAGCTCATGTACTCACAGGAATGAATAAACTGTTTAAAATGGGTCAGAAACAAAGGGAATTGCAGAAATACTTGTTGTGTTTTGCAAATCAAACCACTTGTGGTCATTTGCTTTGTTCATTTCAGATCTAACCTGTTGGTTCTTCTCTCACTCTGAAAACGTGTTTCTGCAAGCGAGCACTTCCCTAGAGCGTTTCTTCTGCAAAAGAACGCATTAACTGGGTTCATATTTGTTCAGTTTAGTTTTAACTTTGTTGGATTGTTGTTTTTAGGGAGAAAATACATTTTTGCACTGTAGAGAGAGGCTGAAACGCTTTAAACAGTCACAACGTGCGTTAAGCAGTATTTGTATATGAGAAGCTCATGTACTCACAGGAATGAATAAACTCTGTTTAAAATGGGTCAGAAACAAAGGGAATTGCAGAAATACTTGTTGTGTTTTGCAAATAAAACCACTTGTGGTCATTTGCTTTGTTCATTTCAGATCTAACCTGTTGGTTCTTCTCTCACTCTGAAAAAGTGTTTCTGCAAGCGATAAAGTCCCTAGAGCGTTTCTTCTGCAAAAGAACGCATTAACTGGGTTCATATTTGTTCAGTTTAGTTTTAACTTTGTTGGATTGTTGTCTTTAGGGAGAAAATACATTTTTGCACTGTAGAGAGAGGCTGAAACGCCTTAAACAGTCACAACGTGCGTTGAGCAGTATTTCGATATGAGAAGCTCATGTACTCACAGGAATGAATAAACTGTTTAAAATGAGTCAGAAACAAAGGGAATTGCAGAAATACTTGTTGTGCACTCTGCACACTAGAGAGAGGCTGAAACGCCTTAAACAGTCACAACGTGCGTTGAGCAGTTTTTGGATATGAGAAGCTCATGTACTCACAGGAATGAATAAACTCTGTTTAAAATGGGTCAGAAACAAAGGGAATTGCAGAAATAATTGTTGTGTTTTGCAAATAAAACCACTTGTGGTCATTTGCTTTGTTCATTTCAGATCTAACCTGTTGGTTCTTCTTTCACTCTGAAAACGTGTTTCTGCAAGCGAGAAAGTCCCTAGAGCGTTTCTTCTGCAAAAGAACGCATTAACTGGGTTCATATTTCTTCAGTTTAGTGTTAACTTGGTTGGATTGTTGTTTTTAGGGAGAAAATACATTTTTGCACTGTAGAGAGAGGCTGAAACGCCTTAAACAGTCACAACGTGCGTTGAGCAGTATTTTGATATGAGAAGCTCATGTACTCACAGGAATGAATAAACTGTTTAAAATGGGTCAGAAACAAAGGGAATTGCAGAAATACTTGTTGTGTTTTGCAAATCAAACCACTTGTGGTCATTTGCTTTCTTCGTTTCAGATCTAACCTGTTGGTTCTTCTCTCACTCTGAAAACGTGTTTCAGCAAGCGAGAAAGTCCCTAGAGCGTTTCTTCTGCAAAAGAACGCATTAACTGGGTTCATATTTGTTCAGTTTAGTGTTAACTTTGTTGGATTGTTGTTTTTAGGGAGAAATTACATTTCTGCACTCTAGAGAGAGGATGAAACGCCTTAAACAGTCACAACGTGCATTAAGCAGTATTTGGATATGAGAAGCTCATGTACTCACAGGAATGAATAAACTGTTTAAAATGGGTCAGAAACAAAGGGAATTGCAGAAATACTTGTTGTGTTTTCCAAATCAAACCACTTGTGGTCATTTGCTTTGTTCATTTCAGATCTAACCTGTTGGTTCTTCTCTCACTCTGAAAACGTGTTTCTGCAAGCGAGCACGTCCCTAGAGCGTTTCTTCTGCAAAAGAACGCATTAACTGGGTTCATATTTGTTCAGTTTAGTGTTAACTTTGTTGGATTGTTGTTTTTAGGGAGAAAATACATTTCTGCACTCTAGAGAGAGGATGAAACTCCTTAAACAGTCACAACGTGCATTAAGCAGTATTTGGATATGAGAAGCTCATGTACTCACAGGAATGAATAAACTGTTTAAAATGGGTCAGAAACAAAGGGAATTGCAGAAATACTTGTTGTGTTTTGCAAATCAAACCACTTGTTGTCATTTGCTTTCTTCGTTTCAGATCTAACCTTTTGGTTCTTCTCTCACTCTGAAAACGTGTTTCTGCCAGCGAGAATGTCTCTAGAGCGTTTCTTCTGCAAAAGAACGCATTAACTGGGTTCATATTTGTTCAGTTTAGTGTTAACTTTGTTGGATTGTTGTTTTTAGGGAGAAAATACATTTTTGCCCTGTAGAGAGAGAGGCTGAAACGCCTTAAACAGTCACAACGTGCGTTGAGCAGTATTTGGATGTGAGAAGCTCATGTACTCACAGGAATGAATAAACTCTGTTTTAAATGGGTCAGAAACAAAGGGAATTGCAGAAATACTTGTTGTGTTTTGCAAATCAAACCACTTGTTGTCATTTGCTTTCTTCGTTTCAGATCTAACCTGTTGGTTCTTCTCTCACTCTGAAAACGTGTTTCTGCCAGCGAGAATGTCTCTAGAGCGTTTCTTCTGCAAAAGAACGCATTAACTGGGTTCATATTTGTTCAGTTTAGTGTTAACTTTGTTGGATTGTTGTTTTTAGGGAGAAAATACATTTCTGCACTGTAGGGAGAGGCTGAAACGCCTTAAACAGTCACAACGTGCGTTGAGCAGTATTTGGATATGAGAAGCTCATGTACTCACAGGAATGAATAAACTCGGTTTAAAATGGGTCAGAAACAAAGGGAATTGCAGAAATACTTGTTGTGTTTTGCAAATCAAACCACTTGGGTTCATTTGCTATATGTTCATTTCAGATCTAACCTGTTGGTTCTTCTCTCACTCTGAAAACGTGTTTCTGCAAGCGAGAATGTCTCTAGAGCGTTTCTTCTGCAAAAGAACGCATTAACTGGGTTCATATTTGTTCAGTTTAGTGTTAACTTTGTTGGATTGTTGTTTTTAGGGAGAAAATACATTTTTGCACTGTAGAGAGAGAGGCTGAAACGCCTTAAACAGTCACAACGTGCGTTGAGCAGTATTTGGATGTGAGAAGCTCATGTACTCACAGGAATGAATAAACTCTGTTTTAAATGGGTCAGAAACAAAGGGAATTGCAGAAATACTTGTTGTGTTTTGCAAATCAAACCACTTGTTGTCATTTGCTTTCTTCGTTTCAGATCTAACCTGTTGGTTCTTCTCTCACTCTGAAAACGTGTTTCTGCCAGCGAGAATGTCTCTAGAGCGTTTCTTCTGCAAAAGAACGCATTAACTGGGTTCATATTTGTTCAGTTTAGTGTTAACTTTGTTGGATTGTTGTTTTTAGGGAGAAAATACATTTTTGCCCTGTAGAGAGAGAGGCTGAAACGCCTTAAACAGTCACAACGTGCGTTGAACAGTATTTGGATTTGAGAAGCTCATGTACTCACAGGAATGAATAAACTCGGTTTAAAATGGGTCAGAAGCAAAGGGAATTGCAGAAATACTTGTTGTGTTTTGCAAATCAAACCACTTGGGTTCATTTGCTATGTTCATTTCAGATCTAACCTGTTGGTTCTTCTCTCACTCTGAAAACGTGTTTCAGCACGCGAGAAAGTCCCTAGAGCGTTTCTTCTGCAAAAGAACGCATTAACTGGGTTCATATTTGTTCAGTTTAGTGTTAACTTTGTTGGATTGTTGTTTTTAGGGAGAAAATACATTTCTGCACTGTAGGGAGAGGCTGAAACGCCTTAAACAGTCACAACGTGCGTTGAACAGTATTTGGATATGAGAAGCTCATGTACTCACAGGAATGAATAAACTCTGTTTAAAACGGATCAGAAACAAAGGGAATTGCAGAAATACTTGTAGTGTACTGCAAATCAAACCACTTGGGTTCATTTGCTATGTTCATTTCAGATCTAACCTGTTGGTTCTTCTCTCACTCTGAAAACGTGTTTCTGCAAGCGAGAATGTCTCTAGAGCGTTTCTTCTGCAAAAGAACGCATTAACTGGGTTCATATTTGTTCAGTTTAGTGTTAACTTTGTTGGATTGTTGTTTTTAGGGAGAAAATACATTTTTGCCCTGTAGAGAGAGAGGCTGAAACGCCTTAAACAGTCACAACGTGCGTTGAACAGTATTTGGATATGAGAAGCTCATGTACTCACAGGAATGAATAAACTCGGTTTAAAATGGGTCAGAAGCAAAGGGAATTGCAGAAATACTTGTTGTGTTTTGCAAATCAAACCACTTGGGTTCATTTGCTATATGTTCATTTCAGATCTAACCTGTTGGTTCTTCTCTCACTCTGAAAACGTGTTTCTGCAAGCGAGAATGTCTCTAGAGCGTTTCTTCTGCAAAAGAACGCATTAACTGGGTTCATATTTGTTCAGTTTAGTGTTAATTTTGTTGGATTGTTGTTTTTAGGGAGAAAATACATTTTTGCACTGTAGAGAGAGAGGCTGAAACGCCTTAAACAGTCACAACGTGCGTTGAGCAGTATTTGGATGTGAGAAGCTCATGTACTCACAGGAATGAATAAACTCTGTTTTAAATGGGTCAGAAACAAAGGGAATTGCAGAAATACTTGTTGTGTTTTGCAAATCAAACCACTTGTTGTCATTTGCTTTCTTCGTTTCAGATCTAACCTGTTGGTTCTTCTCTCACTCTGAAAACGTGTTTCTGCAAGCGAGAATGTCTCTAGAGCATTTCTTCTGCAAAAGAACGCATTAACTGGGTTCATATTTGTTCAGTTTAGTTTTAACTTTGTTGGATTGTTGTTTTTAGGGAGAAAATACATTTTTGCACTGTAGAGAGAGAGACTGAAACGCCTTAAACAGTCACAACGTGCGTTGAGCAGTATTTGGATATGAGAAGCTCATGTACTCACAGGAATGAATAAACTGTTTTAAATGGGTCAGAAACAAAGGGAATTGCAGAAATACTTGTTGTGTTTTGCAAATCAAACCACTTGGGTTCATTTGCTATGTTCATTTCAGATCTAACCTGTTGGTTCTTCTCTCACTCTGAAAACGTGTTTCTGCAAGCGAGAATGTCTCTAGAGCATTTCTTCTGCAAAAGAACGCATTAACTGGGTTCATATTTTTTCAGTTTAGTTTTAACTTTGTTGGATTGTTGTTTTTAGGGAGAAAATACATTTTTGCACTGTAGAGAGAGAGGCTGAAACGCCTTAAACAGTCACAACGTGCGTTGAGCAGTAATTGGATATGAGAAGCTCATATACTCACAGGAATGAATAAACTCTGTTTAAAATGGGTCAGAAACAAAGGGAATTGCAGAAATACTTGTTGTGTTTTGCAAATCAAACCACTTGGGTTCATTTGCTATGTTCATTTCAGATCTAACCTGTTGGTTCTTCTCTCACTCTGAAAACGTGTTTCTGCAAGCGAGAATGTCTCTAGAGCGTTTCTTCTGCAAAAGAACGCATTAACTGGATTCATATTTGTTCAGTTTAGTGTTAACTTTGTTGGATTGTTGTTTTTAGGGAGAAAATACATTTCTGCACTCTAGAGAGAGGATGAAACTCCTTAAACAGTCACAACGTGCATTAAGCAGTATTTGGATATGAGACGCTCATGTACTCACAGGAATGAATAAACTGTTTAAAATGGGTCAGAAACAAAGGGAATTGCAGAAATACTTGTGTTTTGCAAATCAAACCACTTGGGTTCATTTGCTATGTTCATTTCAGATCTAACCTGTTGGTTCTTCTCTCACTCTGAAAACGTGTTTCTGCAAGCGAGAATGTCCCTAGAGCATTTCTTCTGCAAAACAACGCATTAACTGGGTTCACATTTATTCAGTTTAGTGTCAACTTTGTTGGATTGTTGTTTTAGGGAGAAAATACATTTCTGCAATGTAAGGAGAGGCTGAAACGCCTTAAACAGTCACAACGTGCGTTGAGCAGTATTTTGATATGAGAAGCTCATGTACTCACAGGAATGAATAAACTGTTTAAAATGGGTCAGAAACAAAGGGAATTGCAGAAATACTTGTTGTGTTTTGCAAATCAAACCACTTGTGGTCATTTGCTTTCTTCGTTTCAGATCTAACCTGTTGGTTCTTCTCTCACTCTGAAAACGTGTTTCTGCCAGCGAGAATGTCTCTAGAGCGTTTCTTCTGCAAAAGAACGCATTAACTGGGTTCATATTTGTTCAGTTTAGTGTTAACTTTGTTGGATTGTTGTTTTTAGGGAGAAAATACATTTTTGCCCTGTAGAGAGAGAGGCTGAAACGCCTTAAACAGTCACAACGTGCGTTGAACAGTATTTGGATATGAGAAGCTCATGTACTCACAGGAATGAATAAACTCGGTTTAAAATGGGTCAGAAGCAAAGGGAATTGCAGAAATACTTGTTGTGTTTTGCAAATCAAACCACTTGGGTTCATTTGCTATATGTTCATTTCAGATCTAACCTGTTGGTTCTTCTCTCACTCTGAAAACGTGTTTCTGCAAGCGAGAATGTCTCTAGAGCGTTTCTTCTGCAAAAGAACGCATTAACTGGGTTCATATTTGTTCAGTTTAGTGTTAACTTTGTTGGATTGTTGTTTTTAGGGAGAAAATACATTTTTGCACTGTAGAGAGAGAGGCTGAAACGCCTTAAACAGTCACAACGTGCGTTGAGCAGTATTTGGATGTGAGAAGCTCATGTACTCACAGGAATGAATAAACTCTGTTTTAAATGGGTCAGAAACAAAGGGAATTGCAGAAATACTTGTTGTGTTTTGCAAATCAAACCACTTGTTGTCATTTGCTTTCTTCGTTTCAGATCTAACCTGTTGGTTCTTCTCTCACTCTGAAAACGTGTTTCTGCCAGCGAGAATGTCTCTAGAGCGTTTCTTCTGCAAAAGAACGCATTAACTGGGTTCATATTTGTTCAGTTTAGTGTTAACTTTGTTGGATTGTTGTTTTTAGGGAGAAAATACATTTCTGCACTGTAGGGAGAGGCTGAAACGCCTTAAACAGTCACAACGTGCGTTGAGCAGTATTTGGATATGAGAAGCTCATGTACTCACAGGAATGAATAAACTCTGTTTAAAACGGATCAGAAACAAAGGGAATTGCAGAAATACTTGTAGTGTACTGCAAATCAAACCACTTGGGTTCATTTGCTATGTTCATTTCAGATCTAACCTGTTGGTTCTTCTCTCACTCTGAAAACGTGTTTCTGCAAGCGAGAATGTCTCTAGAGCGTTTCTTCTGCAAAAGAACGCATTAACTGGGTTCATATTTGTTCAGTTTAGTGTTAACTTTGTTGGATTGTTGTTTTTAGGGAGAAAATACATTTTTGCACTGTAGAGAGAGAGGCTGAAACGCCTTAAACAGTCACAACGTGCGTTGAGCAGTATTTGGATGTGAGAAGCTCATGTACTCACAGGAATGAATAAACTCTGTTTTAAATGGGTCAGAAACAAAGGGAATTGCAGAATTACTTGTTTTGTTTTGCAAATCAAACCACTTGGGTTCATTTGCTATGTTCATTTCAGATCTAACCTGTTGGTTCTTCTCTCACTCTGAAAACGTGTTTCTGCAAGCGAGAATGTCTCTAGAGCGTTTCTTCTGCAAAAGAACGCATTAACTGGGTTCATATTTGTTCAGTTTAGTGTTAACTTTGTTGGATTGTTGTTTTTAGGGAGAAAATACATTTTTGCACTGTAGAGAGAGAGGCTGAAACGCCTTAAACAGTCACAACGTGCGTTGAGCAGTATTTGGATGTGAGAAGCTCATGTACTCACAGGAATGAATAAACTCTGTTTTAAATGGGTCAGAAACAAAGGGAATTGCAGAAATACTTGTTGTGTTTTGCAAATCAAACCACTTGTTGTCATTTGCTTTCTTCGTTTCAGATCTAACGTGTTGGTTCTTCTCTCACTCTGAAAACGTGTTTCTGCCAGCGAGAATGTCTCTAGAGCGTTTCTTCTGCAAAAGAACGCATTAACTGGGTTCATATTTGTTCAGTTTAGTGTTAACTTTGTTGGATTGTTGTTTTTAGGGAGAAAATATATTTCTGCACTCTAGAGAGAGGATGAAACGCCTTAAACAGTCACAACGTGCATTAAGCAGTATTTGGATATGAGAAGCTCATGTACTCACAGGAATGAATAAACTGTTTAAAATGGGTCAGAAACAAAGGGAATTGCAGAAATACTTGTTGTGTTTTGCAAATCAAACCACTTGTGGTCATTTGCTTTGTTCATTTCAGATCTAACCTGTTGGTTCTTCTCTCACTCTGAAAACGTGTTTCTGCAAGCGAGCACGTCCCTAGAGCGTTACTTCTGCAAAAGAACGCATTAACTGGGTTCATATTTGTTCAGTTTAGTGTTAACTTTGTTGGATTGTTGTTTTTAGGGAGAAAATACATTTCTGCACTCTAGAGAGAGGATGAAACTCCTTAAACAGTCACAAAGTGCATTAAGCAGTATTTGGATATGAGAAGCTCATGTACTCACAGGAATGAATAAACTGTTTAAAATGGGTCAGAAACAAAGGGAATTGCAGAAATACTTGTTGTGTTTTGCAAATCAAACCACTTGTTGTCATTTGCTTTCTTCGTTTCAGATCTAACCTGTTGGTTCTTCTCTCACTCTGAAAACGTGTTTCTGCAAGCGAGAATGTCTCTAGAGCGTTTCTTCTGCAAAAGAACGCATTAACTGGGTTCATATTTGTTCAGTTTAGTGTTAACTTTGTTGGATTGTTGTTTTTAGGGAGAAAATACATTTTTGCCCTGTAGAGAGAGAGGCTGAAACGCCTTAAACAGTCACAACGTGCGTTGAGCAGTATTTGGATGTGAGACGCTCATGTACTCACAGGAATGAATAAACTCTGTTTTAAATGGGTCAGAAACAAAGGGAATTGCAGAAATACTTGTTGTGTTTTGCAAATCAAACCACTTGTTGTCATTTGCTTTCTTCGTTTCAGATCTAACCTGTTGGTTCTTCTCTCACTCTGAAAACGTGTTTCTGCAAGCGAGAATGTCTCTAGAGCATTTCTTCTGCAAAAGAACGCATTAACTGGGTTCATATTTGTTCAGTTTAGTTTTAACTTTGTTGGATTGTTGTTTTTAGGGAGAAAATACATTTTTGCACTCTAGAGAGAGAGACTGAAACGCCTTAAACAGTCACAACGTGCGTTGAGCAGTATTTTGATATGAGAAGCTCATGTACTCACAGGAATGAATAAACTGTTTAAAATGGGTCAGAAACAAAGGGAATTGCAGAAATACTTGTTGTGTTTTGCAAATCAAACCACTTGTGGTCATTTGCTTTCTTCGTTTCAGATCTAACCTGTTGGTTCTTCTCTCACTTTGAAAACGTGTTTCAGCAAGCGAGAAAGTCCCTAGAGCGTTTCTTCTGCAAAAGAACGCATTAACTGGGTTCATATTTGTTCAGTTTAGTGTTAACTTTGTTGGATTGTTGTTTTTAAGGAGAAAATACATTTCTGCACTCTAGAGAGAGGATGAAACTCCTTAAACAGTCACAACGTGCATTAAGCAGTATTTGGATATGAGAAGCTCATGTACTCACAGGAATGAATAAACTGTTTAAAATGGGTCAGAAACAAAGGGAATTGCAGAAATACTTGTTGTGTTTTGCAAATCAAACCACTTGTGGTCATTTGCTTTGTTCATTTCAGATCTAACCTGTTGGTTCTTCTCTCACTCTGAAAACGTGTTTCTGCAAGCGAGCACTTCCCTAGAGCGTTTCTTCTGCAAAAGAACGCATTAACTGGGTTCATATTTGTTCAGTTTAGTTTTAACTTTGTTGGATTGTTGTTTTTAGGGAGAAAATACATTTTTGCACTGTAGAGAGAGGCTGAAACGCTTTAAACAGTCACAACGTGCGTTAAGCAGTATTTGTATATGAGAAGCTCATGTACTCACAGGAATGAATAAACTCTGTTTAAAATGGGTCAGAAACAAAGGGAATTGCAGAAATACTTGTTGTGTTTTGCAAATAAAACCACTTGTGGTCATTTGCTTTGTTCATTTCAGATCTAACCTGTTGGTTCTTCTCTCACTCTGAAAAAGTGTTTCTGCAAGCGATAAAGTCCCTAGAGCGTTTCTTCTGCAAAAGAACGCATTAACTGGGTTCATATTTGTTCAGTTTAGTTTTAACTTTGTTGGATTGTTGTCTTTAGGGAGAAAATACATTTTTGCACTGTAGAGAGAGGCTGAAACGCCTTAAACAGTCACAACGTGCGTTGAGCAGTATTTCGATATGAGAAGCTCATGTACTCACAGGAATGAATAAACTGTTTAAAATGAGTCAGAAACAAAGGGAATTGCAGAAATACTTGTTGTGCACTCTGCACACTAGAGAGAGGCTGAAACGCCTTAAACAGTCACAACGTGCGTTGAGCAGTTTTTGGATATGAGAAGCTCATGTACTCACAGGAATGAATAAACTCTGTTTAAAATGGGTCAGAAACAAAGGGAATTGCAGAAATAATTGTTGTGTTTTGCAAATAAAACCACTTGTGGTCATTTGCTTTGTTCATTTCAGATCTAACCTGTTGGTTCTTCTTTCACTCTGAAAACGTGTTTCTGCAAGCGAGAAAGTCCCTAGAGCGTTTCTTCTGCAAAAGAACGCATTAACTGGGTTCATATTTCTTCAGTTTAGTGTTAACTTGGTTGGATTGTTGTTTTTAGGGAGAAAATACATTTTTGCACTGTAGAGAGAGGCTGAAACGCCTTAAACAGTCACAACGTGCGTTGAGCAGTATTTTGATATGAGAAGCTCATGTACTCACAGGAATGAATAAACTGTTTAAAATGGGTCAGAAACAAAGGGAATTGCAGAAATACTTGTTGTGTTTTGCAAATCAAACCACTTGTGGTCATTTGCTTTCTTCGTTTCAGATCTAACCTGTTGGTTCTTCTCTCACTCTGAAAACGTGTTTCAGCAAGCGAGAAAGTCCCTAGAGCGTTTCTTCTGCAAAAGAACGCATTAACTGGGTTCATATTTGTTCAGTTTAGTGTTAACTTTGTTGGATTGTTGTTTTTAGGGAGAAATTACATTTCTGCACTCTAGAGAGAGGATGAAACGCCTTAAACAGTCACAACGTGCATTAAGCAGTATTTGGATATGAGAAGCTCATGTACTCACAGGAATGAATAAACTGTTTAAAATGGGTCAGAAACAAAGGGAATTGCAGAAATACTTGTTGTGTTTTCCAAATCAAACCACTTGTGGTCATTTGCTTTGTTCATTTCAGATCTAACCTGTTGGTTCTTCTCTCACTCTGAAAACGTGTTTCTGCAAGCGAGCACGTCCCTAGAGCGTTTCTTCTGCAAAAGAACGCATTAACTGGGTTCATATTTGTTCAGTTTAGTGTTAACTTTGTTGGATTGTTGTTTTTAGGGAGAAAATACATTTCTGCACTCTAGAGAGAGGATGAAACTCCTTAAACAGTCACAACGTGCATTAAGCAGTATTTGGATATGAGAAGCTCATGTACTCACAGGAATGAATAAACTGTTTAAAATGGGTCAGAAACAAAGGGAATTGCAGAAATACTTGTTGTGTTTTGCAAATCAAACCACTTGTGGTCATTTGCTTTCTTCGTTTCAGATCTAACCTGTTGGTTCTTCTCTCACTCTGAAAACGTGTTTCTGCCAGCGAGAATGTCTCTAGAGCGTTTCTTCTGCAAAAGAACGCATTAACTGGGTTCATATTTGTTCAGTTTAGTGTTAACTTTGTTGGATTGTTGTTTTTAGGGAGAAAATACATTTTTGCCCTGTAGAGAGAGAGGCTGAAACGCCTTAAACAGTCACAACGTGCGTTGAACAGTATTTGGATATGAGAAGCTCATGTACTCACAGGAATGAATAAACTCGGTTTAAAATGGGTCAGAAGCAAAGGGAATTGCAGAAATACTTGTTGTGTTTTGCAAATCAAACCACTTGGGTTCATTTGCTATATGTTCATTTCAGATCTAACCTGTTGGTTCTTCTCTCACTCTGAAAACGTGTTTCTGCAAGCGAGAATGTCTCTAGAGCGTTTCTTCTGCAAAAGAACGCATTAACTGGGTTCATATTTGTTCAGTTTAGTGTTAACTTTGTTGGATTGTTGTTTTTAGGGAGAAAATACATTTTTGCACTGTAGAGAGAGAGGCTGAAACGCCTTAAACAGTCACAACGTGCGTTGAGCAGTATTTGGATGTGAGAAGCTCATGTACTCACAGGAATGAATAAACTCTGTTTTAAATGGGTCAGAAACAAAGGGAATTGCAGAAATACTTGTTGTGTTTTGCAAATCAAACCACTTGTTGTCATTTGCTTTCTTCGTTTCAGATCTAACCTGTTGGTTCTTCTCTCACTCTGAAAACGTGTTTCTGCCAGCGAGAATGTCTCTAGAGCGTTTCTTCTGCAAAAGAACGCATTAACTGGGTTCATATTTGTTCAGTTTAGTGTTAACTTTGTTGGATTGTTGTTTTTAGGGAGAAAATACATTTCTGCACTGTAGGGAGAGGCTGAAACGCCTTAAACAGTCACAACGTGCGTTGAGCAGTATTTGGATATGAGAAGCTCATGTACTCACAGGAATGAATAAACTCTGTTTAAAACGGATCAGAAACAAAGGGAATTGCAGAAATACTTGTAGTGTACTGCAAATCAAACCACTTGGGTTCATTTGCTATGTTCATTTCAGATCTAACCTGTTGGTTCTTCTCTCACTCTGAAAACGTGTTTCTGCAAGCGAGAATGTCTCTAGAGCGTTTCTTCTGCAAAAGAACGCATTAACTGGGTTCATATTTGTTCAGTTTAGTGTTAACTTTGTTGGATTGTTGTTTTTAGGGAGAAAATACATTTTTGCACTGTAGAGAGAGAGGCTGAAACGCCTTAAACAGTCACAACGTGCGTTGAGCAGTATTTGGATGTGAGAAGCTCATGTACTCACAGGAATGAATAAACTCTGTTTTAAATGGGTCAGAAACAAAGGGAATTGCAGAATTACTTGTTTTGTTTTGCAAATCAAACCACTTGGGTTCATTTGCTATGTTCATTTCAGATCTAACCTGTTGGTTCTTCTCTCACTCTGAAAACGTGTTTCTGCAAGCGAGAAAGTCCCTAGAGCGTTTCTTCTGCAAAAGAACGCATTAACTGGGTTCATATTTGTTCAGTTTAGTGTTAACTTTGTTGGATTGTTGTTTTTAGGGAGAAAATATATTTCTGCACTCTAGAGAGAGGATGAAACGCCTTAAACAGTCACAACGTGCATTAAGCAGTATTTGGATATGAGAAGCTCATGTACTCACAGGAATGAATAAACTGTTTAAAATGGGTCAGAAACAAAGGGAATTGCAGAAATACTTGTTGTGTTTTGCAAATCAAACCACTTGTGGTCATTTGCTTTGTTCATTTCAGATCTAACCTGTTGGTTCTTCTCTCACTCTGAAAACGTGTTTCTGCAAGCGAGCACGTCCCTAGAGCGTTACTTCTGCAAAAGAACGCATTAACTGGGTTCATATTTGTTCAGTTTAGTGTTAACTTTGTTGGATTGTTGTTTTTAGGGAGAAAATACATTTCTGCACTCTAGAGAGAGGATGAAACTCCTTAAACAGTCACAAAGTGCATTAAGCAGTATTTGGATATGAGAAGCTCATGTACTCACAGGAATGAATAAACTGTTTAAAATGGGTCAGAAACAAAGGGAATTGCAGAAATACTTGTTGTGTTTTGCAAATCAAACCACTTGTTGTCATTTGCTTTCTTCGTTTCAGATCTAACCTTTTAGTTCTTCTCTCACTCTGAAAACGTGTTTCTGCAAGCGAGAATGTCTCTAGAGCGTTTCTTCTGCAAAAGAACGCATTAACTGGGTTCATATTTGTTCAGTTTAGTGTTAACTTTGTTGGATTGTTGTTTTTAGGGAGAAAATACATTTTTGCCCTGTAGAGAGAGAGGCTGAAACGCCTTAAACAGTCACAACGTGCGTTGAGCAGTATTTGGATGTGAGACGCTCATGTACTCACAGGAATGAATAAACTCTGTTTTAAATGGGTCAGAAACAAAGGGAATTGCAGAAATACTTGTTGTGTTTTGCAAATCAAACCACTTGTTGTCATTTGCTTTCTTCGTTTCAGATCTAACCTGTTGGTTCTTCTCTCACTCCGAAAACGTGTTTCTGCAAGCGAGAATGTCTCTAGAGCATTTCTTCTGCAAAAGAACGCATTAACTGGGTTCATATTTGTTCAGTTTAGTTTTAACTTTGTTGGATTGTTGTTTTTAGGGAGAAAATACATTTTTGCACTCTAGAGAGAGAGACTGAAACGCCTTAAACAGTCACAACGTGCGTTGAGCAGTATTTTGATATGAGAAGCTCATGTACTCACAGGAATGAATAAACTGTTTAAAATGGGTCAGAAACAAAGGGAATTGCAGAAATACTTGTTGTGTTTTGCAAATCAAACCACTTGTGGTCATTTGCTTTCTTCGTTTCAGATCTAACCTGTTGGTTCTTCTCTCACTTTGAAAACGTGTTTCAGCAAGCGAGAAAGTCCCTAGAGCGTTTCTTCTGCAAAAGAACGCATTAACTGGGTTCATATTTGTTCAGTTTAGTGTTAACTTTGTTGGATTGTTGTTTTTAAGGAGAAAATACATTTCTGCACTCTAGAGAGAGGATGAAACTCCTTAAACAGTCACAACGTGCATTAAGCAGTATTTGGATATGAGAAGCTCATGTACTCACAGGAATGAATAAACTGTTTAAAATGGGTCAGAAACAAAGGGAATTGCAGAAATACTTGTTGTGTTTTGCAAATCAAACCACTTGTGGTCATTTGCTTTGTTCATTTCAGATCTAACCTGTTGGTTCTTCTCTCACTCTGAAAACGTGTTTCTGCCAGCGAGAATGTCTCTAGAGCGTTTCTTCTGCAAAAGAACGCATTAACTGGGTTCATATTTGTTCAGTTTAGTGTTAACTTTGTTGGATTGTTGTTTTTAGGGAGAAAATACATTTTTGCCCTGTAGAGAGAGAGGCTGAAACGCCTTAAACAGTCACAACGTGCGTTGAACAGTATTTGGATTTGAGAAGCTCATGTACTCACAGGAATGAATAAACTCGGTTTAAAATGGGTCAGAAGCAAAGGGAATTGCAGAAATACTTGTTGTGTTTTGCAAATCAAACCACTTGGGTTCATTTGCTATGTTCATTTCAGATCTAACCTGTTGGTTCTTCTCTCACTCTGAAAACGTGTTTCAGCACGCGAGAAAGTCCCTAGAGCGTTTCTTCTGCAAAAGAACGCATTAACTGGGTTCATATTTGTTCAGTTTAGTGTTAACTTTGTTGGATTGTTGTTTTTAGGGAGAAAATACATTTCTGCACTGTAGGGAGAGGCTGAAACGCCTTAAACAGTCACAACGTGCGTTGAACAGTATTTGGATATGAGAAGCTCATGTACTCACAGGAATGAATAAACTCTGTTTAAAACGGATCAGAAACAAAGGGAATTGCAGAAATACTTGTAGTGTACTGCAAATCAAACCACTTGGGTTCATTTGCTATGTTCATTTCAGATCTAACCTGTTGGTTCTTCTCTCACTCTGAAAACGTGTTTCTGCAAGCGAGAATGTCTCTAGAGCGTTTCTTCTGCAAAAGAACGCATTAACTGGGTTCATATTTGTTCAGTTTAGTGTTAACTTTGTTGGATTGTTGTTTTTAGGGAGAAAATACATTTTTGCCCTGTAGAGAGAGAGGCTGAAACGCCTTAAACAGTCACAACGTGCGTTGAACAGTATTTGGATATGAGAAGCTCATGTACTCACAGGAATGAATAAACTCGGTTTAAAATGGGTCAGAAGCAAAGGGAATTGCAGAAATACTTGTTGTGTTTTGCAAATCAAACCACTTGGGTTCATTTGCTATATGTTCATTTCAGATCTAACCTGTTGGTTCTTCTCTCACTCTGAAAACGTGTTTCTGCAAGCGAGAATGTCTCTAGAGCGTTTCTTCTGCAAAAGAACGCATTAACTGGGTTCATATTTGTTCAGTTTAGTGTTAATTTTGTTGGATTGTTGTTTTTAGGGAGAAAATACATTTTTGCACTGTAGAGAGAGAGGCTGAAACGCCTTAAACAGTCACAACGTGCGTTGAGCAGTATTTGGATGTGAGAAGCTCATGTACTCACAGGAATGAATAAACTCTGTTTTAAATGGGTCAGAAACAAAGGGAATTGCAGAAATACTTGTTGTGTTTTGCAAATCAAACCACTTGTTGTCATTTGCTTTCTTCGTTTCAGATCTAACCTGTTGGTTCTTCTCTCACTCTGAAAACGTGTTTCTGCAAGCGAGAATGTCTCTAGAGCATTTCTTCTGCAAAAGAACGCATTAACTGGGTTCATATTTGTTCAGTTTAGTTTTAACTTTGTTGGATTGTTGTTTTTAGGGAGAAAATACATTTTTGCACTGTAGAGAGAGAGACTGAAACGCCTTAAACAGTCACAACGTGCGTTGAGCAGTATTTGGATATGAGAAGCTCATGTACTCACAGGAATGAATAAACTGTTTTAAATGGGTCAGAAACAAAGGGAATTGCAGAAATACTTGTTGTGTTTTGCAAATCAAACCACTTGGGTTCATTTGCTATGTTCATTTCAGATCTAACCTGTTGGTTCTTCTCTCACTCTGAAAACGTGTTTCTGCAAGCGAGAATGTCTCTAGAGCATTTCTTCTGCAAAAGAACGCATTAACTGGGTTCATATTTTTTCAGTTTAGTTTTAACTTTGTTGGATTGTTGTTTTTAGGGAGAAAATACATTTTTGCACTGTAGAGAGAGAGGCTGAAACGCCTTAAACAGTCACAACGTGCGTTGAGCAGTAATTGGATATGAGAAGCTCATATACTCACAGGAATGAATAAACTCTGTTTAAAATGGGTCAGAAACAAAGGGAATTGCAGAAATACTTGTTGTGTTTTGCAAATCAAACCACTTGGGTTCATTTGCTATGTTCATTTCAGATCTAACCTGTTGGTTCTTCTCTCACTCTGAAAACGTGTTTCTGCAAGCGAGAATGTCTCTAGAGCGTTTCTTCTGCAAAAGAACGCATTAACTGGATTCATATTTGTTCAGTTTAGTGTTAACTTTGTTGGATTGTTGTTTTTAGGGAGAAAATACATTTCTGCACTGTAGAGAGAGGATGAAACTCCTTAAACAGTCACAACGTGCATTAAGCAGTATTTGGATATGAGACGCTCATGTACTCACAGGAATGAATAAACTGTTTAAAATGGGTCAGAAACAAAGGGAATTGCAGAAATACTTGTTGTGTTTTGCAAATCAAACCACTTGGGTTCATTTGCTATGTTCATTTCAGATCTAACCTGTTGGTTCTTCTCTCACTCTGAAAACGTGTTTCTGCAAGCGAGAATGTCCCTAGAGCATTTCTTCTGCAAAACAACGCATTAACTGGGTTCACATTTATTCAGTTTAGTGTCAACTTTGTTGGATTGTTGTTTTAGGGAGAAAATACATTTCTGCAATGTAAGGAGAGGCTGAAACGCCTTAAACAGTCACAACGTGCGTTGAGCAGTATTTTGATATGAGAAGCTCATGTACTCACAGGAATGAATAAACTGTTTAAAATGGGTCAGAAACAAAGGGAATTGCAGAAATACTTGTTGTGTTTTGCAAATCAAACCACTTGTGGTCATTTGCTTTCTTCGTTTCAGATCTAACCTGTTGGTTCTTCTCTCACTCTGAAAACGTGTTTCTGCCAGCGAGAATGTCTCTAGAGCGTTTCTTCTGCAAAAGAACGCATTAACTGGGTTCATATTTGTTCAGTTTAGTGTTAACTTTGTTGGATTGTTGTTTTTAGGGAGAAAATACATTTTTGCCCTGTAGAGAGAGAGGCTGAAACGCCTTAAACAGTCACAACGTGCGTTGAACAGTATTTGGATATGAGAAGCTCATGTACTCACAGGAATGAATAAACTCGGTTTAAAATGGGTCAGAAGCAAAGGGAATTGCAGAAATACTTGTTGTGTTTTGCAAATCAAACCACTTGGGTTCATTTGCTATATGTTCATTTCAGATCTAACCTGTTGGTTCTTCTCTCACTCTGAAAACGTGTTTCTGCAAGCGAGAATGTCTCTAGAGCGTTTCTTCTGCAAAAGAACGCATTAACTGGGTTCATATTTGTTCAGTTTAGTGTTAACTTTGTTGGATTGTTGTTTTTAGGGAGAAAATACATTTTTGCACTGTAGAGAGAGAGGCTGAAACGCCTTAAACAGTCACAACGTGCGTTGAGCAGTATTTGGATGTGAGAAGCTCATGTACTCACAGGAATGAATAAACTCTGTTTTAAATGGGTCAGAAACAAAGGGAATTGCAGAAATACTTGTTGTGTTTTGCAAATCAAACCACTTGTTGTCATTTGCTTTCTTCGTTTCAGATCTAACCTGTTGGTTCTTCTCTCACTCTGAAAACGTGTTTCTGCCAGCGAGAATGTCTCTAGAGCGTTTCTTCTGCAAAAGAACGCATTAACTGGGTTCATATTTGTTCAGTTTAGTGTTAACTTTGTTGGATTGTTGTTTTTAGGGAGAAAATACATTTCTGCACTGTAGGGAGAGGCTGAAACGCCTTAAACAGTCACAACGTGCGTTGAGCAGTATTTGGATATGAGAAGCTCATGTACTCACAGGAATGAATAAACTCTGTTTAAAACGGATCAGAAACAAAGGGAATTGCAGAAATACTTGTAGTGTACTGCAAATCAAACCACTTGGGTTCATTTGCTATGTTCATTTCAGATCTAACCTGTTGGTTCTTCTCTCACTCTGAAAACGTGTTTCTGCAAGCGAGAATGTCTCTAGAGCGTTTCTTCTGCAAAAGAACGCATTAACTGGGTTCATATTTGTTCAGTTTAGTGTTAACTTTGTTGGATTGTTGTTTTTAGGGAGAAAATACATTTTTGCACTGTAGAGAGAGAGGCTGAAACGCCTTAAACAGTCACAACGTGCGTTGAGCAGTATTTGGATGTGAGAAGCTCATGTACTCACAGGAATGAATAAACTCTGTTTTAAATGGGTCAGAAACAAAGGGAATTGCAGAATTACTTGTTTTGTTTTGCAAATCAAACCACTTGGGTTCATTTGCTATGTTCATTTCAGATCTAACCTGTTGGTTCTTCTCTCACTCTGAAAACGTGTTTCTGCAAGCGAGAAAGTCCCTAGAGCGTTTCTTCTGCAAAAGAACGCATTAACTGGGTTCATATTTGTTCAGTTTAGTGTTAACTTTGTTGGATTGTTGTTTTTAGGGAGAAAATATATTTCTGCACTCTAGAGAGAGGATGAAACGCCTTAAACAGTCACAACGTGCATTAAGCAGTATTTGGATATGAGAAGCTCATGTACTCACAGGAATGAATAAACTGTTTAAAATGGGTCAGAAACAAAGGGAATTGCAGAAATACTTGTTGTGTTTTGCAAATCAAACCACTTGTGGTCATTTGCTTTGTTCATTTCAGATCTAACCTGTTGGTTCTTCTCTCACTCTGAAAACGTGTTTCTGCAAGCGAGCACGTCCCTAGAGCGTTACTTCTGCAAAAGAACGCATTAACTGGGTTCATATTTGTTCAGTTTAGTGTTAACTTTGTTGGATTGTTGTTTTTAGGGAGAAAATACATTTCTGCACTCTAGAGAGAGGATGAAACTCCTTAAACAGTCACAAAGTGCATTAAGCAGTATTTGGATATGAGAAGCTCATGTACTCACAGGAATGAATAAACTGTTTAAAATGGGTCAGAAACAAAGGGAATTGCAGAAATACTTGTTGTGTTTTGCAAATCAAACCACTTGTTGTCATTTGCTTTCTTCGTTTCAGATCTAACCTTTTAGTTCTTCTCTCACTCTGAAAACGTGTTTCTGCAAGCGAGAATGTCTCTAGAGCGTTTCTTCTGCAAAAGAACGCATTAACTGGGTTCATATTTGTTCAGTTTAGTGTTAACTTTGTTGGATTGTTGTTTTTAGGGAGAAAATACATTTTTGCCCTGTAGAGAGAGAGGCTGAAACGCCTTAAACAGTCACAACGTGCGTTGAGCAGTATTTGGATGTGAGACGCTCATGTACTCACAGGAATGAATAAACTCTGTTTTAAATGGGTCAGAAACAAAGGGAATTGCAGAAATACTTGTTGTGTTTTGCAAATCAAACCACTTGTTGTCATTTGCTTTCTTCGTTTCAGATCTAACCTGTTGGTTCTTCTCTCACTCCGAAAACGTGTTTCTGCAAGCGAGAATGTCTCTAGAGCATTTCTTCTGCAAAAGAACGCATTAACTGGGTTCATATTTGTTCAGTTTAGTTTTAACTTTGTTGGATTGTTGTTTTTAGGGAGAAAATACATTTTTGCACTCTAGAGAGAGAGACTGAAACGCCTTAAACAGTCACAACGTGCGTTGAGCAGTATTTTGATATGAGAAGCTCATGTACTCACAGGAATGAATAAACTGTTTAAAATGGGTCAGAAACAAAGGGAATTGCAGAAATACTTGTTGTGTTTTGCAAATCAAACCACTTGTGGTCATTTGCTTTCTTCGTTTCAGATCTAACCTGTTGGTTCTTCTCTCACTTTGAAAACGTGTTTCAGCAAGCGAGAAAGTCCCTAGAGCGTTTCTTCTGCAAAAGAACGCATTAACTGGGTTCATATTTGTTCAGTTTAGTGTTAACTTTGTTGGATTGTTGTTTTTAAGGAGAAAATACATTTCTGCACTCTAGAGAGAGGATGAAACTCCTTAAACAGTCACAACGTGCATTAAGCAGTATTTGGATATGAGAAGCTCATGTACTCACAGGAATGAATAAACTGTTTAAAATGGGTCAGAAACAAAGGGAATTGCAGAAATACTTGTTGTGTTTTGCAAATCAAACCACTTGTGGTCATTTGCTTTGTTCATTTCAGATCTAACCTGTTGGTTCTTCTCTCACTCTGAAAACGTGTTTCTGCAAGCGAGCACTTCCCTAGAGCGTTTCTTCTGCAAAAGAACGCATTAACTGGGTTCATATTTGTTCAGTTTAGTTTTAACTTTGTTGGATTGTTGTTTTTAGGGAGAAAATACATTTTTGCACTGTAGAGAGAGGCTGAAACGCTTTAAACAGTCACAACGTGCGTTAAGCAGTATTTGTATATGAGAAGCTCATGTACTCACAGGAATGAATAAACTCTGTTTAAAATGGGTCAGAAACAAAGGGAATTGCAGAAATACTTGTTGTGTTTTGCAAATAAAACCACTTGTGGTCATTTGCTTTGTTCATTTCAGATCTAACCTGTTGGTTCTTCTCTCACTCTGAAAAAGTGTTTCTGCAAGCGATAAAGTCCCTAGAGCGTTTCTTCTGCAAAAGAACGCATTAACTGGGTTCATATTTGTTCAGTTTAGTTTTAACTTTGTTGGATTGTTGTCTTTAGGGAGAAAATACATTTTTGCACTGTAGAGAGAGGCTGAAACGCCTTAAACAGTCACAACGTGCGTTGAGCAGTATTTCGATATGAGAAGCTCATGTACTCACAGGAATGAATAAACTGTTTAAAATGAGTCAGAAACAAAGGGAATTGCAGAAATACTTGTGCACTCTGCACACATTTCTGCACTCTAGAGAGAGGCTGAAACGCCTTAAACAGTCACAACGTGCGTTGAGCAGTTTTTGGATATGAGAAGCTCATGTACTCACAGGAATGAATAAACTCTGTTTAAAATGGGTCAGAAACAAAGGGAATTGCAGAAATAATTGTTGTGTTTTGCAAATAAAACCACTTGTGGTCATTTGCTTTGTTCATTTCAGATCTAACCTGTTGGTTCTTCTTTCACTCTGAAAACGTGTTTCTGCAAGCGAGAAAGTCCCTAGAGCGTTTCTTCTGCAAAAGAACGCATTAACTGGGTTCATATTTCTTCAGTTTAGTGTTAACTTGGTTGGATTGTTGTTTTTAGGGAGAAAATACATTTTTGCACTGTAGAGAGAGGCTGAAACGCCTTAAACAGTCACAACGTGCGTTGAGCAGTATTTTGATATGAGAAGCTCATGTACTCACAGGAATGAATAAACTGTTTAAAATGGGTCAGAAACAAAGGGAATTGCAGAAATACTTGTTGTGTTTTGCAAATCAAACCACTTGTGGTCATTTGCTTTCTTCGTTTCAGATCTAACCTGTTGGTTCTTCTCTCACTCTGAAAACGTGTTTCAGCAAGCGAGAAAGTCCCTAGAGCGTTTCTTCTGCAAAAGAACGCATTAACTGGGTTCATATTTGTTCAGTTTAGTGTTAACTTTGTTGGATTGTTGTTTTTAGGGAGAAATTACATTTCTGCACTCTAGAGAGAGGATGAAACGCCTTAAACAGTCACAACGTGCATTAAGCAGTATTTGGATATGAGAAGCTCATGTACTCACAGGAATGAATAAACTGTTTAAAATGGGTCAGAAACAAAGGGAATTGCAGAAATACTTGTTGTGTTTTCCAAATCAAACCACTTGTGGTCATTTGCTTTGTTCATTTCAGATCTAACCTGTTGGTTCTTCTCTCACTCTGAAAACGTGTTTCTGCAAGCGAGCACGTCCCTAGAGCGTTTCTTCTGCAAAAGAACGCATTAACTGGGTTCATATTTGTTCAGTTTAGTGTTAACTTTGTTGGATTGTTGTTTTTAGGAGAAAATACATTTCTGCACTCTAGAGAGAGGATGAAACTCCTTAAACAGTCACAACGTGCATTAAGCAGTATTTGGATATGAGAAGCTCATGTACTCACAGGAATGAATAAACTGTTTAAAATGGGTCAGAAACAAAGGGAATTGCAGAAATACTTGTTGTGTTTTGCAAATCAAACCACTTGTTGTCATTTGCTTTCTTCGTTTCAGATCTAACCTTTTGGTTCTTCTCTCACTCTGAAAACGTGTTTCTGCCAGCGAGAATGTCTCTAGAGCGTTTCTTCTGCAAAAGAACGCATTAACTGGGTTCATATTTGTTCAGTTTAGTGTTAACTTTGTTGGATTGTTGTTTTTAGGGAGAAAATACATTTTTGCCCTGTAGAGAGAGAGGCTGAAACGCCTTAAACAGTCACAACGTGCGTTGAGCAGTATTTGGATGTGAGAAGCTCATGTACTCACAGGAATGAATAAACTCTGTTTTAAATGGGTCAGAAACAAAGGGAATTGCAGAAATACTTGTTGTGTTTTGCAAATCAAACCACTTGTTGTCATTTGCTTTCTTCGTTTCAGATCTAACCTGTTGGTTCTTCTCTCACTCTGAAAACGTGTTTCTGCAAGCGAGAATGTCTCTAGAGCATTTCTTCTGCAAAAGAACGCATTAACTGGGTTCATATTTGTTCAGTTTAGTTTTAACTTTGTTGGATTGTTGTTTTTAGGGAGAAAATACATTTTTGCACTGTAGAGAGAGAGACTGAAACGCCTTAAACAGTCACAATGTGCATTAAGCAGTATTTGGATATGAGAAGCTCATGTACTCACAGGAATGAATAAACTGTTTAAAATGGGTCAGAAACAAAGGGAATTGCAGAAATACTTGTTGTGTTTTGCAAATCAAACCACTTGTTGTCATTTGCTTTCTTCGTTTCAGATCTAACCTTTTGGTTCTTCTCTCACTCTGAAAACGTGTTTCTGCCAGCGAGAATGTCTCTAGAGCGTTTCTTCTGCAAAAGAACGCATTAACTGGGTTCATATTTGTTCAGTTTAGTGTTAACTTTGTTGGATTGTTGTTTTTAGGGAGAAAATACATTTCTGCACTCTAGAGAGAGGATGAAACTCCTTAAACAGTCACAACGTGCATTAAGCAGTATTTGGATATGAGAAGCTCATGTACTCACAGGAATGAATAAACTGTTTAAAATGGGTCAGAAACAAAGGGAATTGCAGAAATACTTGTTGTGTTTTGCAAATCAAACCACTTGTTGTCATTTGCTTTCTTCGTTTCAGATCTAACCTTTTGGTTCTTCTCTCACTCTGAAACGTGTTTCTGCCAGCGAGAATGTCTCTAGAGCGTTTCTTCTGCAAAAGAACGCATTAACTGGGTTCATATTTGTTCAGTTTAGTGTTAACTTTGTTGGATTGTTGTTTTTAGGGAGAAAATACATTTTTGCCCTGTAGAGAGAGAGGCTGAAACGCCTTAAACAGTCACAACGTGCGTTGAGCAGTATTTGGATGTGAGAAGCTCATGTACTCACAGGAATGAATAAACTCTGTTTTAAATGGGTCAGAAACAAAGGGAATTGCAGAAATACTTGTTGTGTTTTGCAAATCAAACCACTTGTTGTCATTTGCTTTCTTCGTTTCAGATCTAACCTGTTGGTTCTTCTCTCACTTCTCTCACTCTGAAAACGTGTTTCTGCAAGCGAGAATGTCTCTAGAGCATTTCTTCTGCAAAAGAACGCATTAACTGGGTTCATATTTGTTCAGTTTAGTTTTAACTTTGTTGGATTGTTGTTTTTAGGGAGAAAATACATTTTTGCACTGTAGAGAGAGAGACTGAAACGCCTTAAACAGTCACAATGTGCATTAAGCAGTATTTGGATATGAGAAGCTCATGTACTCACAGGAATGAATAAACTGTTTAAAATGGGTCAGAAACAAAGGGAATTGCAGAAATACTTGTTGTGTTTTGCAAATCAAACCACTTGTTGTCATTTGCTTTCTTCGTTTCAGATCTAACCTTTTGGTTCTTCTCTCACTCTGAAAACGTGTTTCTGCCAGCGAGAATGTCTCTAGAGCGTTTCTTCTGCAAAAGAACGCATTAACTGGGTTCATATTTGTTCAGTTTAGTGTTAACTTTGTTGGATTGTTGTTTTTAGGGAGAAAATACATTTCTGCACTCTAGAGAGAGGATGAAACTCCTTAAACAGTCACAACGTGCATTAAGCAGTATTTGGATATGAGAAGCTCATGTACTCACAGGAATGAATAAACTGTTTAAAATGGGTCAGAAACAAAGGGAATTGCAGAAATACTTGTTGTGTTTTGCAAATCAAACCACTTGTTGTCATTTGCTTTCTTCGTTTCAGATCTAACCTTTTGGTTCTTCTCTCACTCTGAAAACGTGTTTCTGCCAGCGAGAATGTCTCTAGAGCGTTTCTTCTGCAAAAGAACGCATTAACTGGGTTCATATTTGTTCAGTTTAGTGTTAACTTTGTTGGATTGTTGTTTTTAGGGAGAAAATACATTTTTGCCCTGTAGAGAGAGAGGCTGAAACGCCTTAAACAGTCACAACGTGCGTTGAGCAGTATTTGGATTTGAGAAGCTCATGTACTCACAGGAATGAATAAACTCTGTTTTAAATGGGTCAGAAACAAAGGGAATTGCAGAAATACTTGTTGTGTTTTGCAAATCAAACCACTTGTTGTCATTTGCTTTCTTCGTTTCAGATCTAACCTGTTGGTTCTTCTCTCACTCTGAAAACGTGTTTCTGCAAGCGAGAATGTCTCTAGAGCATTTCTTCTGCAAAAGAACGCATTAACTGGGTTCATATTTGTTCAGTTTAGTTTTAACTTTGTTGGATTGTTGTTTTTAGGGAGAAAATACATTTTTGCACTGTAGAGAGAGAGACTGAAACGCCTTAAACAGTCACAACGTGCATTAAGCAGTATTTGGATATGAGAAGCTCATGTACTCACAGGAATGAATAAACTGTTTAAAATGGGTCAGAAACAAAGGGAATTGCAGAAATACTTGTTGTGTTTTGCAAATCAAACCACTTGTTGTCATTTGCTTTCTTCGTTTCAGATCTAACCTTTTGGTTCTTCTCTCACTCTGAAAACGTGTTTCTGCCAGCGAGAATGTCTCTAGAGCGTTTCTTCTGCAAAAGAACGCATTAACTGGGTTCATATTTGTTCAGTTTAGTGTTAACTTTGTTGGATTGTTGTTTTTAGGGAGAAAATACATTTTTGCCCTGTAGAGAGAGAGGCTGAAACGCCTTAAACAGTCACAACGTGCGTTGAGCAGTATTTGGATGTGAGAAGCTCATGTACTCACAGGAATGAATAAACTCTGTTTTAAATGGGTCAGAAACAAAGGGAATTGCAGAAATACTTGTTGTGTTTTGCAAATCAAACCACTTGTTGTCATTTGCTTTCTTCGTTTCAGATCTAACCTGTTGGTTCTTCTCTCACTCTGAAAACGTGTTTCTGCAAGCGAGAATGTCTCTAGAGCATTTCTTCTGCAAAAGAACGCATTAACTGGGTTCATATTTGTTCAGTTTAGTTTTAACTTTGTTGGATTGTTGTTTTTAGGGAGAAAATACATTTTTGCACTGTAGAGAGAGAGACTGAAACGCCTTAAACAGTCACAACGTGCATTAAGCAGTATTTGGATATGAGAAGCTCATGTACTCACAGGAATGAATAAACTGTTTAAAATGGGTCAGAAACAAAGGGAATTGCAGAAATACTTGTTGTGTTTTGCAAATCAAACCACTTGTTGTCATTTGCTTTCTTCGTTTCAGATCTAACCTTTTGGTTCTTCTCTCACTCTGAAAACGTGTTTCTGCCAGCGAGAATGTCTCTAGAGCGTTTCTTCTGCAAAAGAACGCATTAACTGGGTTCATATTTGTTCAGTTTAGTGTTAACTTTGTTGGATTGTTGTTTTTAGGGAGAAAATACATTTTTGCCCTGTAGAGAGAGAGGCTGAAACGCCTTAAACAGTCACAACGTGCGTTGAGCAGTATTTGGATGTGAGAAGCTCATGTACTCACAGGAATGAATAAACTCTGTTTTAAATGGGTCAGAAACAAAGGGAATTGCAGAAATACTTGTTGTGTTTTGCAAATCAAACCACTTGTTGTCATTTGCTTTCTTCGTTTCAGATCTAACCTGTTGGTTCTTCTCTCACTCTGAAAACGTGTTTCTGCAAGCGAGAATGTCTCTAGAGCATTTCTTCTGCAAAAGAACGCATTAACTGGGTTCATATTTGTTCAGTTTAGTTTTAACTTTGTTGGATTGTTGTTTTTAGGGAGAAAATACATTTTTGCACTGTAGAGAGAGAGACTGAAACGCCTTAAACAGTCACAACGTGCATTAAGCAGTATTTGGATATGAGAAGCTCATGTACTCACAGGAATGAATAAACTGTTTAAAATGGGTCAGAAACAAAGGGAATTGCAGAAATACTTGTTGTGTTTTGCAAATCAAACCACTTGTTGTCATTTGCTTTCTTCGTTTCAGATCTAACCTTTTGGTTCTTCTCTCACTCTGAAAACGTGTTTCTGCCAGCGAGAATGTCTCTAGAGCGTTTCTTCTGCAAAAGAACGCATTAACTGGGTTCATATTTGTTCAGTTTAGTGTTAACTTTGTTGGATTGTTGTTTTTAGGGAGAAAATACATTTTTGCCCTGTAGAGAGAGAGGCTGAAACGCCTTAAACAGTCACAACGTGCGTTGAGCAGTATTTGGATGTGAGAAGCTCATGTACTCACAGGAATGAATAAACTCTGTTTTAAATGGGTCAGAAACAAAGGGAATTGCAGAAATACTTGTTGTGTTTTGCAAATCAAACACTTGTTGTCATTTGCTTTCTTCGTTTCAGATCTAACCTTTTGGTTCTTCTCTCACTCTGAAAACGTGTTTCTGCAAGCGATAAAGTCCCTAGAGCGTTTCTTCTGCAAAAGAACGCATTAACTGGGTTCATATTGTTCAGTTTAGTTTTAACTTTGTTGGATTGTTGTTTTTAGGGAGAAAATACATTTTTGCACTGTAGAGAGAGGCTGAAACGCCTTAAACAGTCACAACGTGCGTTGAGCAGTATTTCGATATGAGAAGCTCATGTACTCACAGGAATGAATAAACTGTTTAAAATGAGTCAGAAACAAAGGGAATTGCAGAAATACTTGTGCACTCTGCACACATTTCTGCACTCTAGAGAGAGGCTGAAACGCCTTAAACAGTCACAACGTGCGTTGAGCAGTTTTTGGATATGAGAAGCTCATGTACTCACAGGAATGAATAAACTCTGTTTAAAATGGGTCAGAAACAAAGGGAATTGCAGAAATAATTGTTGTGTTTTGCAAATAAAACCACTTGTGGTCATTTGCTTTGTTCATTTCAGATCTAACCTGTTGGTTCTTCTTCACTCTGAAAACGTGTTTCTGCAAGCGAGAAAGTCCCTAGAGCGTTTCTTCTGCAAAAGAACGCATTAACTGGGTTCATATTTCTTCAGTTTAGTGTTAACTTGTTGGATTGTTGTTTTTAGGAGAAAATACATTTTTGCACTGTAGAGAGAGGCTGAACGCCTTAAACAGTCACAACGTGCGTTGAGCAGTATTTTGATATGAGAAGCTCATGTACTCACAGGAATGAATAAACTGTTTAAAATGGGTCAGAAACAAAGGGAATTGCAGAAATACTTGTTGTGTTTTGCAAATCAAACCACTTGTGGTCATTTGCTTTCTTCGTTTCAGATCTAACCTGTTGGTTCTTCTCTCACTCTGAAAACGTGTTTCAGCAAGCGAGAAAGTCCCTAGAGCGTTTTCTTCTGCAAAAGAACGCATTAACTGGGTTCATATTTGTTCAGTTTAGTGTTAACTTTGTTGGATTGTTGTTTTTAGGGAGAAATTACATTTCTGCACTCTAGAGAGAGGATGAAACGCCTTAAACAGTCACAACGTGCATTAAGCAGTATTTGGATATGAGAAGCTCATGTACTCACAGGAATGAATAAACTGTTTAAAATGGGTCAGAAACAAAGGGAATTGCAGAAATACTTGTTGTGTTTTCCAAATCAAACCACTTGTGGTCATTTGCTTTGTTCATTCAGATCTAACCTGTTGGTTCTTCTCTCACTCTGAAAACGTGTTTCTGCAAGCGAGCACGTCCTAGAGCGTTTCTTCTGCAAAAGAACGCATTAACTGGGTTCATATTTGTTCAGTTTAGTGTTAACTTTGTTGGATTGTTGTTTTTAGGGAGAAAATACATTTCTGCACTCTAGAGAGAGGATGAAACTCCTTAAACAGTCACAACGTGCATTAAGCAGTATTTGGATATGAGAAGCTCATGTACTCACAGGAATGAATAAACTGTTTAAAATGGGTCAGAAACAAAGGGAATTGCAGAAATACTTGTTGTGTTTTGCAAATCAAACCACTTGTTGTCATTTGCTTTCTTCGTTTCAGATCTAACCTTTTGGTTCTTCTCTCACTCTGAAAACGTGTTTCTGCCAGCGAGAATGTCTCTAGAGCGTTTCTTCTGCAAAAGAATCGCATTAACTGGGTTCATATTTGTTCAGTTTAGTGTTAACTTTGTTGGATTGTTGTTTTTAGGGAGAAAATACATTTTTGCCCTGTAGAGAGAGAGGCTGAAACGCCTTAAACAGTCACAACGTGCGTTGAGCAGTATTTGGATGTGAGAAGCTCATGTACTCACAGGAATGAATAAACTCTGTTTTAAATGGGTCAGAAACAAAGGGAATTGCAGAAATACTTGTTGTGTTTTGCAAATCAAACCACTTGTTGTCATTTGCTTTCTTCGTTTCAGATCTAACCTGTTGGTTCTTCTCTCACTCTGAAAACGTGTTTCTGCAAGCGAGAATGTCTCTAGAGCATTTCTTCTGCAAAAGAACGCATTAACTGGGTTCATATTTGTTCAGTTTAGTTTTAACTTTGTTGGATTGTTGTTTTTAGGGAGAAAATACATTTTTGCACTGTAGAGAGAGAGACTGAAACGCCTTAAACAGTCACAACGTGCATTAAGCAGTATTTGGATATGAGAAGCTCATGTACTCACAGGAATGAATAAACTGTTTAAAATGGGTCAGAAACAAAGGGAATTGCAGAAATACTTGTTGTGTTTTGCAAATCAAACCACTTGTTGTCATTTGCTTTCTTCGTTTCAGATCTAACCTTTTGGTTCTTCTCTCACTCTGAAAACGTGTTTCTGCCAGCGAGAATGTCTCTAGAGCGTTTCTTCTGCAAAAGAACGCATTAACTGGGTTCATATTTGTTCAGTTTAGTGTTAACTTTGTTGGATTGTTGTTTTTAGGGAGAAAATACATTTTTGCCCTGTAGAGAGAGAGGCTGAAACGCCTTAAACAGTCACAACGTGCGTTGAGCAGTATTTGGATGTGAGAAGCTCATGTACTCACAGGAATGAATAAACTCTGTTTTAAATGGGTCAGAAACAAAGGGAATTGCAGAAATACTTGTTGTGTTTGCAAATCAAACCACTTGTTGTCATTTGCTTTCTTCGTTTCAGATCTAACCTGTTGGTTCTTCTCTCACTCTGAAAACGTGTTTTCTGCAAGCGAGAATGTCTCTAGAGCATTTCTTCTGCAAAAGAACGCATTAACTGGTTCATATTTGTTCAGTTTAGTTTTAACTTTGTTGGATTGTTGTTTTTAGGGAGAAAATACATTTTTGCACTGTAGAGAGAGAGACTGAAACGCCTTAAACAGTCACAACGTGCGTTGAGCAGTATTTGGATATGAGAAGCTCATGTACTCACAGGAATGAATAAACTGTTTTAAATGGGTCAGAAACAAAGGAATTGCAGAAATACTTGTTGTGTTTTGCAAATCAAACCACTTGGGTTCATTTGCTATGTTCATTTCAGATCTAACCTGTTGGTTCTTCTCTCACTCTGAAAACGTGTTTCTGCAAGCGAGAATGTCTCTAGAGCATTTCTTCTGCAAAAGAACGCATTAACTGGGTTCATATTTTTTCAGTTTAGTTTTAACTTTGTTGGATTGTTGTTTTTAGGGAGAAAATACATTTTTGCACTGTAGAGAGAGGCTGAAACGCCTTAAACAGTCACAACGTGCGTTGAGCAGTATTTTGATATGAGAAGCTCATGTACTCACAGGAATGAATAAACTGTTTAAAATGGGTCAGAAACAAAGGGAATTGCAGAAATACTTGTTGTGTTTTGCAAATCAAACCACTTGTGGTCATTTGCTTTCTTCGTTTCAGATCTAACCTGTTGGTTCTTCTCTCACTCTGAAAACGTGTTTCAGCAAGCGAGAAAGTCCCTAGAGCGTTTCTTCTGCAAAAGAACGCATTAACTGGGTTCATATTTGTTCAGTTTAGTTTTAACTTTGTTGGATTGTTGTTTTTAGGGAGAAAATACATTTTTGCACTGTAGAGAGAGGCTGAAACGCTTTAAACAGTCACAACGTGCGTTAAGCAGTATTTGTATATGAGAAGCTCATGTACTCACAGGAATGAATAAACTCTGTTTAAAATGGGTCAGAAACAAAGGGAATTGCAGAAATAATTGTTGTGTTTTGCAAATAAAACCACTTGTGGTCATTTGCTTTGTTCATTTCAGATCTAACCTGTTGGTTCTTCTCTCACTCTGAAAAAGTGTTTCTGCAAGCGATAAAGTCCCTAGAGCGTTTCTTCTGCAAAAGAACGCATTAACTGGGTTCATATTTGTTCAGTTTAGTTTTAACTTTGTTGGATTGTTGTCTTTAGGGAGAAAATACATTTTTGCACTGTAGAGAGAGGCTGAAACGCCTTAAACAGTCACAACGTGCGTTAAACAGTATTTCGATATGAGAAGCTCATGTACTCACAGGAATGAATAAACTGTTTAAAATGGGTCAGAAACAAAGGGAATTGCAGAAATACTTGTTGTGCACTCTGCACACATTTCTGCACTCTAGAGAGAGGCTGAAACGCCTTAAACAGTCACAACGTGCGTTGAGCAGTTTTTGGATATGAGAAGCTCATGTACTCACAGGAATGAATAAACTCTGTTTAAAATGGGTCAGAAACAAAGGGAATTGCAGAAATAATTGTTGTGTTTTGCAAATAAAACCACTTGTGGTCATTTGCTTTGTTCATTTCAGATCTAACCTGTTGGTTCTTCTTTCACTCTGAAAACGTGTTTCTGCAAGCGAGAAAGTCCCTAGAGCGTTTCTTCTGCAAAAGAACGCATTAACTGGGTTCATATTTCTTCAGTTTAGTGTTAACTTTGTTGGATTGTTGTTTTTAGGGAGAAAATACATTTCTGCACTCTAGAGAGAGGATGAAACTCCTTAAACAGTCACAACGTGCATTAAGCAGTATTTGGATATGAGAAGCTCATGTACTCACAGGAATGAATAAACTGTTTAAAATGGGTCAGAAACAAAGGGAATTGCAGAAATACTTGTTGTGTTTTGCAAATCAAACCACTTGTTGTCATTTGCTTTCTTCGTTTCAGATCTAACCTTTTGGTTCTTCTCTCACTCTGAAAACGTGTTTCTGCCAGCGAGAATGTCTCTAGAGCGTTTCTTCTGCAAAAGAACGCATTAACTGGGTTCATATTTGTTCAGTTTAGTGTTAACTTTGTTGGATTGTTGTTTTTAGGGAGAAAATACATTTCTGCACTCTAGAGAGAGGATGAAACTCCTTAAACAGTCACAACGTGCATTAAGCAGTATTTGGATATGAGAAGCTCATGTACTCACAGGAATGAATAAACTGTTTAAAATGGGTCAGAAACAAAGGGAATTGCAGAAATACTTGTTGTGTTTTGCAAATCAAACCACTTGTTGTCATTTGCTTTCTTCGTTTCAGATCTAACCTTTTGGTTCTTCTCTCACTCTGAAAACGTGTTTCTGCCAGCGAGAATGTCTCTAGAGCGTTTCTTCTGCAAAAGAACGCATTAACTGGGTTCATATTTGTTCAGTTTAGTGTTAACTTTGTTGGATTGTTGTTTTTAGGGAGAAAATACATTTTTGCCCTGTAGAGAGAGAGGCTGAAACGCCTTAAACAGTCACAACGTGCGTTGAGCAGTATTTGGATGTGAGAAGCTCATGTACTCACAGGAATGAATAAACTCTGTTTTAAATGGGTCAGAAACAAAGGGAATTGCAGAAATACTTGTTGTGTTTTGCAAATCAAACCACTTGTTGTCATTTGCTTTCTTCGTTTCAGATCTAACCTGTTGGTTCTTCTCTCACTCTGAAAACGTGTTTCTGCAAGCGAGAATGTCTCTAGAGCATTTCTTCTGCAAAAGAACGCATTAACTGGGTTCATATTTGTTCAGTTAGTTTTAACTTTGTTGGATTGTTGTTTTTAGGGAGAAAATACATTTTTGCACTGTAGAGAGAGAGACTGAAACGCCTTAAACAGTCACAACGTGCATTAAGCAGTATTTGGATATGAGAAGCTCATGTACTCACAGGAATGAATAAACTGTTTAAAATGGGTCAGAAACAAAGGGAATTGCAGAAATACTTGTTGTGTTTTGCAAATCAAACCACTTGTTGTCATTTGCTTTCTTCGTTTCAGATCTAACCTTTTGGTTCTTCTCTCACTCTGAAAACGTGTTTCTGCCAGCGAGAATGTCTCTAGAGCGTTTCTTCTGCAAAAGAACGCATTAACTGGGTTCATATTTGTTCAGTTTAGTGTTAACTTTGTTGGATTGTTGTTTTTAGGGAGAAAATACATTTTTGCCCTGTAGAGAGAGAGGCTGAAACGCCTTAAACAGTCACAACGTGCGTTGAGCAGTATTTGGATGTGAGAAGCTCATGTACTCACAGGAATGAATAAACTCTGTTTTAAATGGGTCAGAAACAAAGGGAATTGCAGAAATACTTGTTGTGTTTTGCAAATCAAACCACTTGTTGTCATTTGCTTTCTTCGTTTCAGATCTAACCTGTTGGTTCTTCTCTCACTCTGAAAACGTGTTTCTGCAAGCGAGAATGTCTCTAGAGCATTTCTTCTGCAAAAGAACGCATTAACTGGGTTCATATTTGTTCAGTTTAGTTTTAACTTTGTTGGATTGTTGTTTTTAGGGAGAAAATACATTTTTGCACTGTAGAGAGAGAGACTGAAACGCCTTAAACAGTCACAACGTGCGTTGAGCAGTATTTGGATATGAGAAGCTCATGTACTCACAGGAATGAATAAACTGTTTTAAATGGGTCAGAAACAAAGGGAATTGCAGAAATACTTGTTGTGTTTTGCAAATCAAACCACTTGGGTTCATTTGCTATGTTCATTTCAGATCTAACCTGTTGGTTCTTCTCTCACTCTGAAAACGTGTTTCTGCAAGCGAGAATGTCTCTAGAGCATTTCTTCTGCAAAAGAACGCATTAACTGGGTTCATATTTTTTCAGTTTAGTTTTAACTTTGTTGGATTGTTGTTTTTAGGGAGAAAATACATTTTTGCACTGTAGAGAGAGGCTGAAACGCCTTAAACAGTCACAACGTGCGTTGAGCAGTATTTTGATATGAGAAGCTCATGTACTCACAGGAATGAATAAACTGTTTAAAATGGGTCAGAAACAAAGGGAATTGCAGAAATACTTGTTGTGTTTTGCAAATCAAACCACTTGTGGTCATTTGCTTTCTTCGTTTCAGATCTAACCTGTTGGTTCTTCTCTCACTCTGAAAACGTGTTTCAGCAAGCGAGAAAGTCCCTAGAGCGTTTCTTCTGCAAAAGAACGCATTAACTGGGTTCATATTTGTTCAGTTTAGTTTTAACTTTGTTGGATTGTTGTTTTTAGGGAGAAAATACATTTTTGCACTGTAGAGAGAGGCTGAAACGCTTTAAACAGTCACAACGTGCGTTAAGCAGTATTTGTATATGAGAAGCTCATGTACTCACAGGAATGAATAAACTCTGTTTAAAATGGGTCAGAAACAAAGGGAATTGCAGAAATAATTGTTGTGTTTTGCAAATAAAACCACTTGTGGTCATTTGCTTTGTTCATTTCAGATCTAACCTGTTGGTTCTTCTCTCACTCTGAAAAAGTGTTTCTGCAAGCGATAAAGTCCCTAGAGCGTTTCTTCTGCAAAAGAACGCATTAACTGGGTTCATATTTGTTCAGTTTAGTTTTAACTTTGTTGGATTGTTGTCTTTAGGGAGAAAATACATTTTTGCACTGTAGAGAGAGGCTGAAACGCCTTAAACAGTCACAACGTGCGTTAAACAGTATTTCGATATGAGAAGCTCATGTACTCACAGGAATGAATAAACTGTTTAAAATGGGTCAGAAACAAAGGGAATTGCAGAAATACTTGTTGTGCACTCTGCACACATTTCTGCACTCTAGAGAGAGGCTGAAACGCCTTAAACAGTCACAACGTGCGTTGAGCAGTTTTTGGATATGAGAAGCTCATGTACTCACAGGAATGAATAAACTCTGTTTAAAATGGGTCAGAAACAAAGGGAATTGCAGAAATAATTGTTGTGTTTTGCAAATAAAACCACTTGTGGTCATTTGCTTTGTTCATTTCAGATCTAACCTGTTGGTTCTTCTTTCACTCTGAAAACGTGTTTCTGCAAGCGAGAAAGTCCCTAGAGCGTTTCTTCTGCAAAAGAACGCATTAACTGGGTTCATATTTCTTCAGTTTAGTGTTAACTTGGTTGGATTGTTGTTTTTAGGGAGAAAATACATTTTTGCACTGTAGAGAGAGGCTGAAACGCCTTAAACAGTCACAACGTGCGTTGAGCAGTATTTTGATATGAGAAGCTCATGTACTCACAGGAATGAATAAACTGTTTAAAATGGGTCAGAAACAAAGGGAATTGCAGAAATACTTGTTGTGTTTTGCAAATCAAACCACTTGTGGTCATTTGCTTTCTTCGTTTCAGATCTAACCTGTTGGTTCTTCTCTCACTCTGAAAACGTGTTTCTGCCAGCGAGAATGTCTCTAGAGCGTTTCTTCTGCAAAAGAACGCATTAACTGGGTTCATATTTGTTCAGTTTAGTGTTAACTTTGTTGGATTGTTGTTTTTAGGGAGAAAATACATTTTTGCCCTGTAGAGAGAGAGGCTGAAACGCCTTAAACAGTCACAACGTGCGTTGAGCAGTATTTGGATGTGAGAAGCTCATGTACTCACAGGAATGAATAAACTCTGTTTTAAATGGGTCAGAAACAAAGGGAATTGCAGAAATACTTGTTGTGTTTTGCAAATCAAACCACTTGTTGTCATTTGCTTTCTTCGTTTCAGATCTAACCTGTTGGTTCTTCTCTCACTCTGAAAACGTGTTTCTGCAAGCGAGAATGTCTCTAGAGCATTTCTTCTGCAAAAGAACGCATTAACTGGGTTCATATTTGTTCAGTTTAGTTTTAACTTTGTTGGATTGTTGTTTTTAGGGAGAAAATACATTTTTGCACTCTAGAGAGAGAGACTGAAACGCCTTAAACAGTCACAACGTGCGTTGAGCAGTATTTTGATATGAGAAGCTCATGTACTCACAGGAATGAATAAACTGTTTAAAATGGGTCAGAAACAAAGGGAATTGCAGAAATACTTGTTGTGTTTTGCAAATCAAACCACTTGTGGTCATTTGCTTTCTTCGTTTCAGATCTAACCTGTTGGTTCTTCTCTCACTCTGAAAACGTGTTTCAGCAAGCGAGAAAGTCCCTAGAGCGTTTCTTCTGCAAAAGAACGCATTAACTGGGTTCATATTTCTTCAGTTTAGTGTTAACTTTGTTGGATTGTTGTTTTTAGGGAGAAAATACATTTTTGCACTGTAGAGAGAGGCTGAAACGCCTTAAACAGTCACAACGTGCGTTGAGCAGTATTTTGATATGAGAAGCTCATGTACTCACAGGAATGAATAAACTGTTTAAAATGGGTCAGAAACAAAGGGAATTGCAGAAATACTTGTTGTGTTTTGCAAATCAAACCACTTGTGGTCATTTGCTTTCTTCGTTTCAGATCTAACCTGTTGGTTCTTCTCTCACTCTGAAAACGTGTTTCTGCCAGCGAGAATGTCTCTAGAGCGTTTCTTCTGCAAAAGAACGCATTAACTGGGTTCATATTTGTTCAGTTTAGTGTTAACTTTGTTGGATTGTTGTTTTTAGGGAGAAAATACATTTTTGCCCTGTAGAGAGAGAGGCTGAAACGCCTTAAACAGTCACAACGTGCGTTGAGCAGTATTTGGATGTGAGAAGCTCATGTACTCACAGGAATGAATAAACTCTGTTTTAAATGGGTCAGAAACAAAGGGAATTGCAGAAATACTTGTTGTGTTTTGCAAATCAAACCACTTGTTGTCATTTGCTTTCTTCGTTTCAGATCTAACCTGTTGGTTCTTCTCTCACTCTGAAAACGTGTTTCTGCAAGCGAGAATGTCTCTAGAGCATTTCTTCTGCAAAAGAACGCATTAACTGGGTTCATATTTGTTCAGTTTAGTTTTAACTTTGTTGGATTGTTGTTTTTAGGGAGAAAATACATTTTTGCACTCTAGAGAGAGAGACTGAAACGCCTTAAACAGTCACAACGTGCGTTGAGCAGTATTTTGATATGAGAAGCTCATGTACTCACAGGAATGAATAAACTGTTTAAAATGGGTCAGAAACAAAGGGAATTGCAGAAATACTTGTTGTGTTTTGCAAATCAAACCACTTGTGGTCATTTGCTTTCTTCGTTTCAGATCTAACCTGTTGGTTCTTCTCTCACTCTGAAAACGTGTTTCAGCAAGCGAGAAAGTCCCTAGAGCGTTTCTTCTGCAAAAGAACGCATTAACTGGGTTCATATTTGTTCAGTTTAGTGTTAACTTTGTTGGATTGTTGTTTTTAAGGAGAAAATACATTTCTGCACTCTAGAGAGAGGATGAAACTCCTTAAACAGTCACAACGTGCATTAAGCAGTATTTGGATATGAGAAGCTCATGTACTCACAGGAATGAATAAACTGTTTAAAATGGGTCAGAAACAAAGGGAATTGCAGAAATACTTGTTGTGTTTTGCAAATCAAACCACTTGTGGTCATTTGCTTTGTTCATTTCAGATCTAACCTGTTGGTTCTTCTCTCACTCTGAAAACGTGTTTCTGCAAGCGAGCACTTCCCTAGAGCGTTTCTTCTGCAAAAGAACGCATTAACTGGGTTCATATTTGTTCAGTTTAGTTTTAACTTTGTTGGATTGTTGTTTTTAGGGAGAAAATACATTTTTGCACTGTAGAGAGAGGCTGAAACGCTTTAAACAGTCACAACGTGCGTTAAGCAGTATTTGTATATGAGAAGCTCATGTACTCACAGGAATGAATAAACTCTGTTTAAAATGGGTCAGAAACAAAGGGAATTGCAGAAATACTTGTTGTGTTTTGCAAATAAAACCACTTGTGGTCATTTGCTTTGTTCATTTCAGATCTAACCTGTTGGTTCTTCTCTCACTCTGAAAAAGTGTTTCTGCAAGCGATAAAGTCCCTAGAGCGTTTCTTCTGCAAAAGAACGCATTAACTGGGTTCATATTTGTTCAGTTTAGTTTTAACTTTGTTGGATTGTTGTCTTTAGGGAGAAAATACATTTTTGCACTGTAGAGAGAGGCTGAAACGCCTTAAACAGTCACAACGTGCGTTGAGCAGTTTTTGGATATGAGAAGCTCATGTACTCACAGGAATGAATAAACTCTGTTTAAAATGGGTCAGAAACAAAGGGAATTGCAGAAATAATTGTTGTGTTTTGCAAATAAAACCACTTGTGGTCATTTGCTTTGTTCATTTCAGATCTAACCTGTTGGTTCTTCTTTCACTCTGAAAACGTGTTTCTGCAAGCGAGAAAGTCCCTAGAGCGTTTCTTCTGCAAAAGAACGCATTAACTGGGTTCATATTTCTTCAGTTTAGTGTTAACTTGGTTGGATTGTTGTTTTTAGGGAGAAAATACATTTTTGCACTGTAGAGAGAGGCTGAAACGCCTTAAACAGTCACAACGTGCGTTGAGCAGTATTTTGATATGAGAAGCTCATGTACTCACAGGAATGAATAAACTGTTTAAAATGGGTCAGAAACAAAGGGAATTGCAGAAATACTTGTTGTGTTTTGCAAATCAAACCACTTGTGGTCATTTGCTTTCTTCGTTTCAGATCTAACCTGTTGGTTCTTCTCTCACTCTGAAAACGTGTTTCAGCAAGCGAGAAAGTCCCTAGAGCGTTTCTTCTGCAAAAGAACGCATTAACTGGGTTCATTTGTTCAGTTTAGTGTTAACTTTGTTGGATTGTTGTTTTTAGGGAGAAATTACATTTCTGCACTCTAGAGAGAGGATGAAACGCCTTAAACAGTCACAACGTGCATTAAGCAGTATTTGGATATGAGAAGCTCATGTACTCACAGGAATGAATAAACTGTTTAAAATGGGTCAGAAACAAAGGGAATTGCAGAAATACTTGTTGTGTTTTCCAAATCAAACCACTTGTGGTCATTTGCTTTGTTCATTTCAGATCTAACCTGTTGGTTCTTCTCTCACTCTGAAAACGTGTTTCTGCAAGCGAGCACGTCCCTAGAGCGTTTCTTCTGCAAAAGAACGCATTAACTGGGTTCATATTTGTTCAGTTTAGTGTTAACTTTGTTGGATTGTTGTTTTTAGGGAGAAAATACATTTCTGCACTCTAGAGAGAGGATGAAACTCCTTAAACAGTCACAACGTGCATTAAGCAGTATTTGGATATGAGAAGCTCATGTACTCACAGGAATGAATAAACTGTTTAAAATGGGTCAGAAACAAAGGGAATTGCAGAAATACTTGTTGTGTTTTGCAAATCAAACCACTTGTTGTCATTTGCTTTCTTCGTTTCAGATCTAACCTTTTGGTTCTTCTCTCACTCTGAAAACGTGTTTCTGCCAGCGAGAATGTCTCTAGAGCGTTTCTTCTGCAAAAGAACGCATTAACTGGGTTCATATTTGTTCAGTTTAGTGTTAACTTTGTTGGATTGTTGTTTTTAGGGAGAAAATACATTTTTGCCCTGTAGAGAGAGAGGCTGAAACGCCTTAAACAGTCACAACGTGCGTTGAGCAGTATTTGGATGTGAGAAGCTCATGTACTCACAGGAATGAATAAACTCTGTTTTAAATGGGTCAGAAACAAAGGGAATTGCAGAAATACTTGTTGTGTTTTGCAAATCAAACCACTTGTTGTCATTTGCTTTCTTCGTTTCAGATCTAACCTGTTGGTTCTTCTCTCACTCTGAAAACGTGTTTCTGCAAGCGAGAATGTCTCTAGAGCATTTCTTCTGCAAAAGAACGCATTAACTGGGTTCATATTTGTTCAGTTTAGTTTTAACTTTGTTGGATTGTTGTTTTTAGGGAGAAAATACATTTTTGCACTGTAGAGAGAGAGACTGAAACGCCTTAAACAGTCACAACGTGCGTTGAGCAGTATTTGGATATGAGAAGCTCATGTACTCACAGGAATGAATAAACTGTTTTAAATGGGTCAGAAACAAAGGGAATTGCAGAAATACTTGTTGTGTTTTGCAAATCAAACCACTTGGGTTCATTTGCTATGTTCATTTCAGATCTAACCTGTTGGTTCTTCTCTCACTCTGAAAACGTGTTTCTGCAAGCGAGAATGTCTCTAGAGCATTTCTTCTGCAAAAGAACGCATTAACTGGGTTCATATTTTTTCAGTTTAGTTTTAACTTTGTTGGATTGTTGTTTTTAGGGAGAAAATACATTTTTGCACTGTAGAGAGAGGCTGAAACGCCTTAAACAGTCACAACGTGCGTTGAGCAGTATTTTGATATGAGAAGCTCATGTACTCACAGGAATGAATAAACTGTTTAAAATGGGTCAGAAACAAAGGGAATTGCAGAAATACTTGTTGTGTTTTGCAAATCAAACCACTTGTGGTCATTTGCTTTCTTCGTTTCAGATCTAACCTGTTGGTTCTTCTCTCACTCTGAAAACGTGTTTCAGCAAGCGAGAAAGTCCCTAGAGCGTTTCTTCTGCAAAAGAACGCATTAACTGGGTTCATATTTGTTCAGTTTAGTGTTAACTTTGTTGGATTGTTGTTTTTAAGGAGAAAATACATTTCTGCACTCTAGAGAGAGGATGAAACTCCTTAAACAGTCACAACGTGCATTAAGCAGTATTTGGATATGAGAAGCTCATGTACTCACAGGAATGAATAAACTCTGTTTAAAATGGGTCAGAAACAAAGGGAATTGCAGAAATACTTGTTGTGTTTTGCAAATCAAACCACTTGTGGTCATTTGCTTTGTTCATTTCAGATCTAACCTTTTGGTTCTTCTCTCACTCTGAAAACGTGTTTCTGCAAGCGAGCACTTCCCTAGAGCGTTTCTTCTGCAAAAGAACGCATTAACTGGGTTCATATTTGTTCAGTTTAGTTTTAACTTTGTTGGATTGTTGTTTTTAGGGAGAAAATACATTTTTGCACTGTAGAGAGAGGCTGAAACGCTTTAAACAGTCACAACGTGCGTTAAGCAGTATTTGTATATGAGAAGCTCATGTACTCACAGGAATGAATAAACTCTGTTTAAAATGGGTCAGAAACAAAGGGAATTGCAGAAATAATTGTTGTGTTTTGCAAATAAAACCACTTGTGGTCATTTGCTTTGTTCATTTCAGATCTAACCTGTTGGTTCTTCTCTCACTCTGAAAAAGTGTTTCTGCAAGCGATAAAGTCCCTAGAGCGTTTCTTCTGCAAAAGAACGCATTAACTGGGTTCATATTTGTTCAGTTTAGTTTTAACTTTGTTGGATTGTTGTCTTTAGGGAGAAAATACATTTTTGCACTGTAGAGAGAGGCTGAAACGCCTTAAACAGTCACAACGTGCGTTGAGCAGTATTTCGATATGAGAAGCTCATGTACTCACAGGAATGAATAAACTGTTTAAAATGGGTCAGAAACAAAGGGAATTGCAGAAATACTTGTTGTGCACTCTGCACACATTTCTGCACTCTAGAGAGAGGCTGAAACGCCTTAAACAGTCACAACGTGCGTTGAGCAGTTTTTGGATATGAGAAGCTCATGTACTCACAGGAATGAATAAACTCTGTTTAAAATGGGTCAGAAACAAAGGGAATTGCAGAAATAATTGTTGTGTTTTGCAAATAAAACCACTTGTGGTCATTTGCTTTGTTCATTTCAGATCTAACCTGTTGGTTCTTCTTTCACTCTGAAAACGTGTTTCTGCAAGCGAGAATGTCTCTAGAGCGTTTCTTCTGCAAAAGAACGCATTAACTGGGTTCATATTTCTTCAGTTTAGTGTTAACTTTGTTGGATTGTTGTTTTTAGGGAGAAAATACATTTTTGCACTGTAGAGAGAGAGACTGAAACGCCTTAAACAGTCACAACGTGCGTTGAGCAGTATTTGGATATGAGAAGCTCATGTACTCACAGGAATGAATAAACTGTTTAAAATGGGTCAGAAACAAAGGGAATTGCAGAAATACTTGTTGTGTTTTGCAAATCAAACCACTTGTGGTCATTTGCTTTGTTCATTTCAGATCTAACCTGTTGGTTCTTCTCTCACTCTGAAAACGTGTTTCTGCAAGCGAGCACTTCCCTAGAGCGTTTCTTCTGCAAAAGAACGCATTAACTGGGTTCATATTTGTTCAGTTTAGTTTTAACTTTGTTGGATTGTTGTTTTTAGGGAGAAAATACATTTTTGCACTGTAGAGAGAGGCTGAAACGCCTTAAACAGTCACAACGTGCGTTAAGCAGTATTTGTATATGAGAAGCTCATGTACTCACAGGAATGAATAAACTCTGTTTAAAATGGGTCAGAAACAAAGGGAATTGCAGAAATAATTGTTGTGTTTTGCAAATAAAACCACTTGTGGTCATTTGCTTTGTTCATTTCAGATCTAACCTGTTGGTTCTTCTTTCACTCTGAAAACGTGTTTCTGCAAGCGAGAAAGTCCCTAGAGCGTTTCTTCTGCAAAAGAACGCATTAACTGGGTTCATATTTCTTCAGTTTAGTGTTAACTTTGTTGGATTGTTGTTTTTAGGGAGAAAATACATTTTTGCACTGTAGAGAGAGAGACTGAAACGCCTTAAACAGTCACAACGTGCGTTGAGCAGTATTTGGATATGAGAAGCTCATGTACTCACAGGAATGAATAAACTCTGTTTAAAATGGGTCAGAAACAAAGGGAATTGCAGAAATAATTGTTGTGTTTTGCAAATAAAACCACTTGTGGTCATTTGCTTTGTTCATTTCAGATCTAACCTGTTGGTTCTTCTTTCACTCTGAAAACGTGTTTCTGCAAGCGAGAAAGTCCCTAGAGCGTTTCTTCTGCAAAAGAACGCATTAACTGGGTTCATATTTCTTCAGTTTAGTGTTAACTTTGTTGGATTGTTGTTTTTAGGGAGAAAATACATTTTTGCACTGTAGAGAGAGAGACTGAAACGCCTTAAACAGTCACAACGTGCGTTGAGCAGTATTTGGATATGAGAAGCTCATGTACTCACAGGAATGAATAAACTGTTTTAAACGCCTTAAACAGTCACAACGTGCATTAAGCAGTATTTGGATATGAGAAGCTCATGTACTCACAGGAATGAATAAACTGTTTAAAATGGGCCAGAAACAAAGGGAATTGCAGAAATACTTGTTGTGTTTTGCAAATCAAACCACTTGTGCTCATTTGCTTTGTTCATTTCAGATCTAACCTGTTGGTTCTTCTCTCACTCTGAAAACGTGTTTCTGCAAGCGATAAAGTCCCTAGAGCGTTTCTTCTGCAAAAGAACGCATTAACTGGGTTCATATTTGTTCAGTTTAGTTTTAACTTTGTTGGATTGTTGTCTTTAGGGAGAAAATACATTTTTGCACTGTAGAGAGAGGCTGAAACGCCTTAAACAGTCACAACGTGCGTTGAGCAGTATTTCGATATGAGAAGCTCATGTACTCACAGGAATGAATAAACTGTTTAAAATGGGTCAGAAACAAAGGGAATTGCAGAAATACTTGTTGTGCACTCTGCACACATTTCTGCACTCTAGAGAGAGGCTGAAACGCCTTAAACAGTCACAACGTGCGTTGAGCAGTATTTCGATATGAGAAGCTCATGTACTCACAGGAATGAATAAACTGTTTAAAATGGGTCAGAAACAAAGGGAATTGCAGAAATACTTGTTGTGCACTCTGCACACATTTCTGCACTCTAGAGAGAGGCTGAAACGCCTTAAACAGTCACAACGTGCGTTGAGCAGTTTTTGGATATGAGAAGCTCATGTACTCACAGGAATAAATAAACTCTGTTTAAAATGGGTCAGAAACAAAGGGAATTGCAGAAATACTTGTTGTGTTTTGTAACACAAATTTTAAATTGAATTAAAATTTAAATTATTCCTAAGATTAAAGGAGCATGTCCAAAAAGAAATAAGCAAAGGAACCCAGTGAGTGGATCTCTAATAAAAAAACAAAGTGTTCTGTTGTTCCCTTTGATACTAAACCATTTCAAAAAGTTAAATTATTCCTAAGAGTACATGAGCTTCTCATATTAAATTACTGCTCAAAGCACGTTGTGACTGTTAAATGTATTAAAGTCTCTTTTTATAGTGCAGAAACGTATTTTCTCTCTGAATGAAACAACAATCCAGCAAGTTTAACACTGAACTGAACAAATGAATCCAGTTGCCATTTTCTGCTTTGAAAACATGTTTTAAAAGTCTAAAAAATTGTCCTTTGTGAATGTTGGCTTTTTTTCCTTACAATACTGTTCAAACCATTATCTATTTAAAAGAAGCATTTTGGAGACTTTAGAATCGTTTTAGTGACTTTCTCGTTAGTAGAAACAGGTTTTCACAGTGAGAGAAGCACCAAAGGAGTATATCCAAAATGAAATAAGCAAATGAACCCAGTGAGTGGATCTGTAATAAAAAACAAAGTGTTCTGTATTTCCCTTTGATACTAAACCATTTCAAAGCAAGTTAAATTATTCCTACGAGTAAATGAGCTTCTCATATTAAATAACTGCTCAAAGCAGGTTGTGACTGTTTTGCGCATATAATTCTCTCTTTAAAGAGCAGAAACGTTTTTTCTCCCTGAAAGTAACTCCAGGCCAGTAAGATTTACACTGAACTGAACAAAAAGTAAAAAAAAAAACATCTTCCTTTCTGTTTGTAAGGTTTTGACTTTGGTATATTGTTCAAATTCGATCTATTGCAGAAGAAGCGCTTTAGGAACGTTCTAGCTTGCAGAATCGTGTTTTCACAGCGAGAGAAGCACCAACGGGTCATATCCAAAATGAAATAAGGAAATGAACCCAGCGGGTCTATCTGTAATAAAAACAAGTTTTTCTGCAGTTCCTTTTGTTACTAACCCATTTCAAAGCAAGTTAAAAGACTTTTAGGGATGATTTCATTCTCTTGCTGAAATTAATTTAACATGGAAGGAACAAAATGTATATATACACCTATATGTATATGGAAAAGTACTGCAATAGATGAGGTGTTTTGATTGTCATACAGTCCAAGCCCTTTGGTCTTTAATACTTTGTTCTTGGTCCACAAAAAGTCATGTCCCGTAAGTGTATTTCTAAATGACAGAAATGGGGCCTGGTCATTGTTCCTTGAGTTTCAGTCTCTGTTGCTCTATTTAACGAAAAATATGTCTTTACTCTGCATTCAAAAAGAAGCTTAGCATTTTGTTGGAGTACTCAGCATGGATTGCAGAGCTAGTTTTAATGTAGAATCTGAATCTAGGGCTTCGTCCTTGTACTTGTTCTTAATTCATAAATCTGAAGGCCCTAGTCCATGGCCTGAGATGCCTGAGTGAGGCCCAGGCTCATGAAACTCCCCATTATAAGCAAAATATAGCCAGTGCCTGAGACAAGCTGCGGACCTTTCAGTCAGTTTCTTGAAGTCCTGGGTCTTGAGAATAGGGCCGAAGGCTCAGGGACTTGGCATTGGGAGTTTTTTAGATTTTGAATAGAAGCTACAGACATCTTGCATTTCTGGATATATGTATGAGCACACCCAGAACAGAAATGCCAGAAATCCCAGGACACAAGTCTCTGGTCTTGGATTACTTTTTGGGGGTAGGATTGGTGCTATTGACTATGTTAAATATTTTCCTGAAGAAAAGTGATTCCTTCCTGGAGACAAGCTTTGGGATCTCTACATTATCATTTTATAACACCAGTACAGTACAGTTCATATCAGTGTTAAACCAGTGTACAGTACAGTTCATATCAGTGTTAAAATGATGAGATTGCGCACATTGTTGTTTTAGATTATTGGGCTGTATTTTGTTGTTAAAACCTCACTATCGCTGAGAAATTATTTATATAGTTTTTAAACACAATTTCAAGTAGGAAACTGAACTGATATGATCTTTAAATGAAATCCTGACCAATAGGGCTCAACTGAAAAGTCACGTGTGAAAGTCTGTGTCAGGGTCTTGTAGGCGTTTTCACATATCAGATGCTGCAGCATTCTAAATTAAAGTGCTCAAATTCAGTCTGCTCATTTCATGAATGAAGCTCATTTTGTCTCCACTCTTTCACTCTGAGATTACAGTACTTTGATATTCTGACACACTTTTAGGGATGCTTTCGTTCTCTTGCTGAGATGAATTTAACATGGATGGAACAAAATTTATTTATAAAACTATATGTATAAGGACAAGTATTGCAATAGATGAGATGTTTTAATTGCGAAACAGTCCAAGCCCTTTGGTCTTTAATTCTTTGTTCTTGGTTTACAAAAAGTCATGTCCCGTAAGTGTATTTCTAAATGACAGAAATGGGGCCTGGTCATTGTTCCTTGAGTTTCAGTCTCTGTTGCACTATTTAACGGAAAGTATGTCTTTACTCTGCATTCAAAAAGAAGCTTAGCATTTTGTTGGAGTACTCAGCATGTATTGCAGAGCTAGTTTTAATGTAGAATCTGAATCTGGGGCTTCGTCCTTGTACTTGTACTTAATTCATAAATCTGAAGGCCCTAGTCCATGGCCTGAGATGCCTGAGTGAGGCCCAGGCTCATGGAACTCTCCATTATAAGCAAAATATAGCCAGTGCCTGAGACAAGCTGCGGACCTTTTAGTCAGGTTCTTGAAGTCCTGGGTCTTGAGATTAGGGCCGAAGGCTCAGGGACTTGGCCTTGGAAGTTTTTTTAGATTTTGAATAGAAGGTACAGACATCTTGCATTTCTGGATATACGTATGAGCACATCCAGAACAGAAATGCCAGAAATCCCAGGACAAAAGTCTTGGATTACTTCTTGGGGGTAGGATTGGTGCTATTGAATATTTTCAATTTTATCCTGAAGAAAAGTAATTCCTTCCGGGAGACAAGCTTTGGGATTTCTACATTATCAATTAATAACAGCCACAAAACCATGCCAATTCTTATTACTAAGATTCAGGACTTTACTAGAGTCAATTCCCAATCCAAAAAACATCCAGGCCTTATTCACTGGACCTTCAGTTATAATTTCATGACCCAGCACAAACACTTCCCTGACAATCAGCTACTTCAGCCTGTTGCTGTTTAGCATTCTGTGAAACAAACATTTCTCTGACACAGCACTACTTTTACTGTGGATGTAAAGTACAGTTCACATCAGTGTTAAACTGCTGAGATTGGGCTCATTAGTGTTTTAGATTATAGGGCTGTAATTGTTGTTAAAACCTCACTATCGCTGAGAAATTATTTATATAGTTTTTAAACACAATTTCAAGAAGGAAACTGAACTTATATGATCTTTAAATGAAAGTCTGACTAAAAGGGCTCAACTAAAAAGTCACGTGTAGAAGTCTGTGTCAGGGTCTTGCAGGCGTTTTCTACATATCAGATGCTGCTGCATTCAAAATTAAAGTGCTCAAATTCAGCCTGCTCATTTCATTAATGAAGCCCATTGTTTCTCCACCCTTTCACTCTGTGATTACAGTAATTTGATATTCTGACACATTTTTAGGGCTGTTTTTGTTCTCTTGCTGAAATGAAATATATATATATAAGGCCAAGTACCAAGTACTGCAATAGATGAGGTGTTTTGATTCTCAAACAGTCCAAGCCCTTTGGTCTTTAATACTTTGTTCTTGATCCACAAAAAGTCATGTCCCATAATTGTATTTCTAAATGACAGAAATGGGGCCTGGTCATTGTTCCTTGTGTTCCAGTCTCTGTTGCTCTATTTAACGGAAAATATGTCTTTACTCTGCAGTCAAAAAGAAGCTTAGCATTTTGTTGGAGTACTCAGCATGTATTGCAGAGCTAGTTTTAATGTAGAAGCTGAATCTGGGGCTTCATCCTTGTACTTGTTCTTAATTCATAACTCTGATGGCCCTCGTCCATGGCCTGAGATGCCTGAGTGGGGCCCAGGCTTATGGAACTCTCCATTATAAGAAAAAATATAGCCTGTGTCTGAGATAAGCTGTGGACCTTTTAGTCAGTTTCTTGGAGTCCTGGGTCTTGAGATTAGGGCCGAAGGCTCAGGGACTAGGGCTTTTGAGTTTTTTAATGGAAGCTGACATTTTGTATTTCTGGGTATAGGTATGAGAAAACTTTTTAGGGGTAGGATTGGTGGTATTGAATATCTTCCATGTTATCCTGAGAAAAAGTGATTCCTTACTTCAAACAATCATTGGGATCTCTACATTATGAGTTTCTAACACTCCCAACACCATGGCCATTCTTATTATTAAGATTCAAGATTTTACCAGAGTCAAATCCAAATCCAAAAAATACTTAGAGCTATGAACTAGACAAGGACAGACAAACATTTCTCAGACACAGCCTCAGTTTTACTTTGGATCATTCTGCACATATGCCCCAAAACTGGTGATGATGTCTGGTTTGAGATATCTGGTTAGAGTAATTTGTCTGGGTTTCTGCCTGAGGCAAGCCATGAGATCACTGAATGCTGAAGAAATTGAAAGAACAAGAACATTGTGAATTGTTTTGCTCAGAACCAGCTGGATGCATTGTTGGTGTTCTGGCTATATTGTTGTGGACATCAGGGTTCTGCTTCTCCATTTGAGAATCACTTCTGTTAGTGAAAGTATTGTCTTTTAAGCCTCAGTCAGTCTAAACTGGTGTTTCTGCAGACATAAGAGAGCTCAAATGCTTTAAATGGTTGAAAGCTGCTTAGATTGGGCACATTAGCTTTTGTAAAGTATAGTAATGTATAGTAAATATCTCAATAACTCTCAGAAATAAATCTTATAGTGTGTAAATGCTTTTTTTCATAAAAAAGTAATTTTTTATGAAATCCTGACCAAAAGGGTTAGTAAAGAGTAGTAATGCCTTTACTCTTTCTCAGGTTCTTCCAGCGCTCTGAAAACGGCATTTTAGCCTCTATCCAGAGAGCAGGACCATATGTGTTACGTCTTCACAGTGAAAGAAGCACCAACAACTTTTTTTTCATCACAATACTGTTCAAAGCATTTCTTAAACATGTTTTCACAGTGAGAGAAGCACCAAAGGAGCATATCCAAAATGAAATAAGCAAATGAACCCATCTGTAATAAAAACAAATTGTTCTGCAGTTCCTTTTGTTACTAACCCATTTTAAAGCAAGTTAAAGTATCCCTATGAGTAAACAAGCTTTTCATATTAAATATCTGCTCGAAGCATGTTGTGACTGTTTTGCGCTTATAAATTTCACTTTAAAGAGCAGAAAAGAATTTTCTCCCTGAAATGAACTCCAGGCCAGTAAGATTTACACTAAACTGAATAATTTTTTTTTTAAATCTTCCTTTCTGTTTGTAAGGTTTTGACTTTGCTATATTGTTCAAATTCGGTCTATTGCAGAAGAAGCACTTTAGGAACATTCTAGCTTGCAGAATTGTGTTTTCACAGCGAGAGAAGCACCAACGGGTCATTTCCAAAATGAAATAGGCAAATGAACCCAGTGAGTGGATCTGTAATTAAAAACAAATTGTTCTACAGTTCCCTTTAATACTAAACCATTTCAAAGCAAGTTAAATTACTCCTAAGAGTAAAGAGCTTCTTCTATTAAATAACTGCTCAAAGCACGTTGTGACTGTTAAATGTTTTAAAGTCTCTTTCTAGAGTGCAGTAATGTATTTTCTCTCTGAATGAAACAACAATCCAGCAAGTTTAACACTGAACTGAACAAATGAATGCAGTGTCCAGTTTATGTTTTGAAAACATGTTTTAAAAGTTTAAAAAACTGTCCTTTGTGAATGTGGGCTTTTTTCCCCTCACAATACTGTTCAACCCATTTTCTATTTAAAAGAAGCATTTTGGAGACTTAAGAATAGCTCTAGTGACTTTCTCGTTTCTCGAAACACGTTTTCACAGTGAGAGAAGCACCAAAGTGTCAGGTCCGTGTCGCCGTGCCCGCCCCGGGGGCGGTCCCGAGCCGTGGTCCACAGGCTTCAAGTTCAAGGACTCTTAAGTTGACCTTTGGTTCATGTCTAGGTTCACAGACACTGTGTCGGTTCATTTTCATTGGTTTCAGTATTCACGTGTTTTTGTTTCATTGATTGGAATTACCTGAGGCTGGGGTACTTAGGGAGCTTACGATGACATTTTCGTTGCCGAAACTTGTACTTGCTATGTCAAGCTATATGGTTGGCTTCATGTTCATGTGATTCGTAGTTCACGTTCAGGAGTATATCGCTTCATGGTTTGCAGGTTGGTTGCCTTGAGGATTCGGCGGCCAATCCCGTTGTTGTAAGTCACGTAAGTTTAGTTGCGCCTGACGAGTGCGGTGTTACGTTTGTTTGTTCTGCCCTGCCTCGCCTAGCTCCCTGGCTACCTCCCAGCCTCAGGTGGCTTTCATGTTTTGCCCATGCTAGTTTGTCACATTTTTTTTGTTTATTCATTATCCCTTGTTCTTGCTGCGTTCTTGTGTTTTCCCCTGTTTTGTTTTAATAAATCTTGCATCGCACCGTCCCTGCGAGTTCGCCCGTCATTGTCTAGCCTAGCCAGCATGACAGAATTCTCGGCCATAAACCCCCGAACAGCGGGGATGGGCGGAGTGTGGTGCTGCTGCCCCAAGACTCGTCCTTGGGCGCGAGCAGCCAGATTCAGGGCACCCATCCCCGCTGTTCGGGGGTTTATGGCCGAGAATTCTGTCATGCTGGCTAGGCTAGACAATGACGGGCGAACACTCGCAGGGACGGTGCGATGCAAGATTTACTGCCAAGGGCTCACGAAGCAGTTTTTTTCTCCCCGCCACATCCCTAGTCCGTATTCGATGGATGTACCGGATACGTATTCTGGCGATCCAGAGCTTTGCGAGGGGTTCGTGTTTCAGTGCTGCCCCAAGACTCGTCCTTGGGCGCGAGCAGCCAGATTCAGGGCACCCATCCCCGCTGTTCGGGGGTTTATGGCCGAGAATTCTGTCATGCTGGCTATGCTAGACAATGACGGGCGAACACTCGCAGGGACGGTGCGATGCAAGATTTATTGCCAAGGGCTCATGAAGCAGTTTTTTTCTCCCCGCCACATCCCTAGTCCGTATTCGATGGACGTACCGGATACGTATTCTGGCAATCCGGAGCTTTGCGAGGGGTTCGTGTTTCAGTGCTCAGTGTATTTAAGTTGTCATGGAACCAGCACTGACCAGGCGAGAGTCCTATCAGGCAAGCAGTGCCAGCTGCCCGAGTTCAGACCATAGTGGTGCTTGCTGCCCTGAAGGCGATGGCCACGGCGGCCCCAGCGCCACCCCCTGCGAAGTGGACGACGCCCTCTGCTTCGACCCCTGCTAAGTGGACGGCGCCCTCCTTGCCAGCTCCTACGTTGGCTACGGCGCCCTTCGCGTCTTTGCCCACAATTATGATGCCCACCGCGTCAGTTCAAGAGTCTGCGGCCCCTTTTTAACAACAAATTTAACAATGCTTTTTTTATTACAGATAGAACCACTGGGTTCATTAAGTTATTTCATTTTGGATATGATCCATGATGCTGCTTCTCTCACTGTGAAAACGTGTTTCTGCAAAAGAGAAAGTCACTACAGCGATTCAAAAGTCTCCGAAATGCTTCACTTTAACATAAGAATTATTTGAACAGTTTGGTAAAGGAAAAAGCCCACATTCACAAAGGACAGTTTTTTAGACTTTTTAGACAGTTTTCAAAGCAGAAATTGTGAACAAGGTTCATTTGTTAAGTTCAGTGTTAAACTTTATGGATTGTTGTTTCTTTTAGGGAGAAAATACATTTCTGCACTCCAGAGAGAGGCTCAAACGCCTTAAACAGGCGTTATAACTGGTTTCAGGTGTTATAACTGATTATGTCTCTTGGGATTTCTGAAAAATTTAGTTTTTGGGTATGCTCATATGTATACCCAGAAATGCAAGATGTCTGTAGCTTCCATTCACATTCCAAAAAACTCCAAAGCCTTAGTCCCTGAGCCTTGGGCCCTAATCTCAGAACCCAGGACTCCAAAACCTGCCTGAAAGGTCTGCAGCTTGTCTCAGGCACAGGCTATATTTTGCTTATAATGGAGAGTTCCATGAGCCTTGGCCCCACTCAGGCATTTCAGGCCATGGACTAGGGCCTTTGGATGTATGAATTAAGAACAAGTACCAGGACAAAGCCCCATATTCAGCTTCTACATTAAAACTAGCTTTCCAATCCATGCTGAGTACTCCAACAAAATGCTAAGCTTTTTTATCTTGCAGAGTAAAGACATATTTTCTGTTAAATAGAGCAACAGTGACTGGAACACAAGGAGCAATGACCAGGCCCCATTTCTGTCATTTAGAAATACAGTTACAGGACATGACTTTTTGGACCAAGATCAAAGTATTAAAGACCAAGGGGCTTGGACTGTATGACTATCAAGACACTTCATCTATTGCAGTACTTAGCTTTATACATATAGTTATATATATTTATATGTATATATCTTCCACTTTAAAATGATTTAAGCAAGAGAACAAAAGCATCCCTAAAAGTGTGTCAGAAAATTGAAGTCATCTCAGAATGAAAGAGTAGAGACGCAATGGGCTTCATTCATGAAACGAGCAGGCAGAATCTGTGCACTTTCATTTAGAATGCAGCAGCATCTGATATGCGGAAACGCCTTTTCACAACACTGCAAGACCCCGACACAGACTCTCACATGTGACATTTCAATTGAGCCCTAATGGTCAGGTTTTCATTTAAAGATCATATTAGTGCAGTTTCCTACTTAAAATCGTGTTTGAAAACTATATAAATAAGTTGAGTATTTATAGTATTTGAGTATTTTTAAGTTGAGTATAAATAAGTGAGATTTTTACTACAAAATACAGCTCTATAATCTAAAACACTGATGAGCCCAATTTAAGCAGTTTACCAGTGATGTGAAGCATTTGAGCACTCTGATGTCTGCAGAAACGCCATTTTAAACTATGTTTGTATACCCAGGAACTGAAGATTCAAGATTTCTGTAGCTTCCATTCCAAATGGAAAAGACTCCAAGGTCCCACTCGCTAGGCCCTCAGTCCCAAACTCAAATCCCAGAACCAAGAACTTTCTCTGGTCCCAGCCAATCATCCCAGGCTAGACATCACCACCTGTTTTGGCGCTAATGAAAGATGTCTGTAGGTTCCATTCAAAATCCAAAAAAAACTCCAAAGCCATAGTCCCTCAGCCTTCGGCCCTAATGTCTAGACCCAGGACATGTACAGTACAGGAAGAACCTGAGAAAGCATTTTGATGCATGACTGTTCAAATAAACTCTCTTGGTCAGGATTTCTTGAAAAAAACATTTTAGTACAGTTATGTTGTTGAAAATGCATTTTGAAACCATAAAAATAATTTCTGAGAGTTAGTGAGGTTTTCACTAGACTGCAGAAACACTGTTTCACACTGAAAAAGGCATAAAGACAATACTTCCAAGAAATCATTTACATTTACATTTACATTTAAAGCATTTAGCAGACGCTCTTATCCAGAGCGACTTACAAAAGTGCTTTGCTATTTACCTAAGAAAACCCTCAGCTAGTTTGAATAGACTAATAATTGAAGCTGTACTTGAAGCTCGAAGGACTCTTGGTGCAGATCGGCTTTTGACCACTGCCATCAAGTATGGAGGGGCTGGTCTGTTCTTGGCTTTATAGGCCAGCGTTAAGGTTTTAAATCTGATGTGGGCAGCTACAGGAAGCCAGTGAAGAGAATGCAGCAGTGGAGTGACATGACTGAACTTAGAAACGTTGAAGACGACCCGTGCCGCTGCATTCTGGATAAGTTGCAGGTGTCTGATGGTGCGCAAAGGGAGACCAGCCAGAAGAGAGTTACAGTAGTCAAGTGACGAGAGACTGAACCAGCACCTGGGCGGCCTCTCTAGAGAGGAAGGGTTGAATTCTCTGAATGTTGTACAGGAGAAATCTGCATGACCGAGTAACGTTTGCGACATGACTTGAGAACAATAACTGATCATCCATGACTACACCAAGGCTCTGAGCTTCTGTAGAAGGAGTGACCAGTGAGTTCACAAAGGAGATAGCAAAGATCATTTTAGGTCCAGCAGTTCCCGGGATGTACAGCAGCTACGTCTTGTGGATGGAATATGGTCTAGCTGACAGGTGGTAGGATTATTAGAGGTGAGAAGATGTAGATCATCTGTGGAAAGAGGGGAGAAGCAGGACAGAGAAGAGGAAGGAGGAGGGCCGTGTCTAAAGGGGGATAAAGGCAGGCAGGAAGGATTGGCGGATCTTGTCACCCTTTTCTTCAAAGAAGGAGGCAAAATGTTCTGCAGACAGGGTAGTGGGTGGTGGGGGAGTAGGAGGGTTGAGGAGAGAGGAAAAGATGGTGAAAGGTTTGCGTGGGTCAGATCCAGTTTCCCCCTGTGGAAAGATGCTTTAGCAGCAGCAACTTCCATTCTGAACCTGGAGAGAAGAGACTGATAGGAGTGGAGGTCGGGGTCGTGTCGTGACTTCCTCCACTTCCTTTCAGCCATTCTTAGCTCTCTACGGTTCTTGCAGAGAACATCTGACAGCCATGGGGAAGGTGAAGAAGAATTTGCTGACCTAGGTGAGAAAGGTCAGAGAAGGTCGACAGAGGTGGACATAGATGAGAGGAGAGTGTTTGTAGCAGTTTCTCATCTCCTTTGAGAACTCACTGGTCACTCCATCTACAGAAGCTTGAAGCCTTGGTGTAGTCAGGGATGATCAGTTATTGTTCTCAAGCCATGTTGCAAACGTAACTCGGTCATACAGAGAACATACAGAGAATTCGACCCCTACTCTCTAGAGAGGCCACCCAGGTGCTCGTTCCATCTCTCGTCACTTTGAGACTTGACTACTGCAACTCTCTTCTGGCTGGCCTCCCTCTGCGCAACATCAGGCCCCTGCAACTTATCCAGAATGCAGAGGCACGGGTCGTTTTCAACGTTTCTAAATTCAGCCATGTCACTCCACTGCTGCTCTTTCACTGGCTTCAAAACCTTGACGCTGGCCTACAAAGTCAAGAACGGACCAGCCCTTCCATACTTGATTGGAATGGTCAAATGCTGATCCACACCAACAGCCCTTCAAGCTTTAAGTATGACTCGGCTTGACCCGCCATCCCTCAAAATCCACAGTAGACAAGCGTCCAGGCTTTTTTCTGTCCTGGCACCGAAGTGGTGGAATGAACCTTCCCTGGGTATCCAAACGGCAGAGTCGCTCGCTGTCTTCAAATGCAGACTGAAGACCCTCCTCTTCCGAGAGTACTTGGGCGAATAGTAGAGTGGTCACCTTATTGACTTGTGTTTAGTAGTGTCTAAACTTAGAGGTATATTTGAATTTATAGCAAACTAGCTTAGGTTATCCTTGGGTAAATAGCAAAGCACTCTGGATAAGAGCGTCTGCTAAATGCCTAAATGTAAATGTACATCTGCTCTATGCAGTTTATCACTCACAGTACAAAAGCAAAAAGACAATCCTTCCAATAACACAAGAAATAAAACCATATGCAGTTTTCCATTGAAAAAACGAAACAAGTAATTTATAAGATTAAGTCAGATTTTCATGCTCACATTACTGCTCTAAGCAGTTTATTAGAAAAGAAAACAGTTTAAGCGCTTTGCTGTCTGCTGAAATGTCGTTTTACAATGCGAGAAGCACAATGAGATCATTTCCTCTAATAGTAAAAATGAACCCATTAGATAACTGCAAATGGTTTCATTTTTACTATTAGAGGAAGTGTTCTCATTGTGCAGATGGTTAAAATCGAGTTTGGAAAGTGGAAAAGACATATGAGGGACGTTTTCACCCCGAAATTCTGATCTATAGAGTTAAATGCTAGTGCAAGCATCTGATATGCAGAAAAAAAACGTGAGTAAGTTGACAGTTAATGTTATTCAAGAACACATAGTTAAAATGCCAAAGCAGCGTTTGTTTATAGGTGCACAAACTGTGCACCTATAAATGAGCTTCTGATTTTACATCTACATCAAGTGGATCAACAAAGTAGATGCATCTTACAGATTGACAGTGAGGTAATATAGTGTTTAAAACTAAATTAACTCTTCTGTGTCTGATCTACTTGGACCAGCACAACACACACTAACACACCACCACCACACCAGAGTCACTGCAGTGCTGAGAATGATCCATTGCCTATCACCACCTTATCCTTTATTATGTTTTGCTTTTAATAAAAAGTCTTAATACATTTGTAAACTAAGCTTTATGAACTATGGTTTTCTAGATTTGTTAGTGTATTTTAGTTTTTGTTAGTGCACAGTATTTTCCCAATTTGAATTCAAGTCCGAAATTACTTTAAAATTTAACTTTTTTTATGAGCTGTTCTCATTTGGGTGCTCAGCACCCCTAAACCTCTAAGCCTACAATCACCCCTGGGCGTGACTCCAGGTTTGTAGATTCTTGGCTCAAGCATTGTCTTATATGTAGGGTCATGGACTTCACCAAATACTTGCACCATATCTCTGACATGGGCATTTCTGCTCAGCACAACAAAGCCTGAGGCCAAAATAACACAGGTCTAGCTTCAAGTCACAGGCCCTCAAATCCAAAGCCTAAGCCTTTGAGTTCCAAATCCAACTGCTGAAAACATCTGCTAAGTAAAAATATTAAAGTCTGTTCCCTAAAACCTAAAAAATTCACTTAACTAAAGGAAAATGGTAAGAGATTTAGGGCAGTGACTGCAGTATATTTCCACAGTTTCCATGCCAACATCTCGTCAATGGAAAACGCTATAAAAATGTTTTTTTTTTTAAATAAGCAAACTTTTTTAATTAATGCAGAATATCAAACACGAAACCCAACTGACAAGTGATGCTGTGAAATGACTGACCTTTTGGAGGAGGAACATGCTTATTAGCCCCTCCTCTCTAATCTAATGTGCCATAAATTCCATCTCTACCATGTGCATGTGTGTAGGATAAGTCCAAGTAATGGCTGTGGGACACCTGTAAGATGTGAGTGTCTGTTTTCTGTGCTGCCAATTCTTATTTGTCTTCCCTGTCTTCTCTTCTACACTTTCACTGTTGGGTGAAAAACCTCACTTACTATTAAAAAATATTTTTCTACTTTTACAACAAGAAATATCTCACTAATATCATCTTTTATTGAAAGCCTGATCAAGGGGGTTAATTTTACTTTAACTTTACTTTTAAGAATTTTCAAATGTGTTTTTTGAAATTAGTTTATTTTTAAGTATTAGTGGAAGTCACTTCTGTCACTATAAAATGGCATTTCTGCAGACAGCAAAGTGCTTAAACTATTTTTTTTAGTATTAAACTGCTTAGAGCAGTATTGAGAACTTTACTTATTCTTTGAAATGGCTTGTCTACTTTTAAACTGCAAGCATTTATTTTGTTTTATTAGTTGAAGTATTGTCTTTATGCATCTGTCACTGCAGAATGGCCTGCTAAAAAGGCATTTCTGCATAGGGCTAACTGGATCCAATTAGCATTTAACTTACTAGAGCAGTATTGTCTGGTGAAAGCCTCACCTACTCTCAGATATGACCTTCCTAATTTTATGTTTTCCAAAAGTGAAAGTATTGTCTTTTTGCTTTTGTCACAGTAAAATCACTTTTCTGAGATTTGTGATGGTAAAAAAACCATACTAATCACAGAAGTTACTTTTTAATTTTTTTTCTCTAGCACTCTGAGAAGGCGTTTCTGCACAGGGCAAACCAGATCAACTCTTGCATTAGCGTTTAATATTATAGAGCAGTATGGGTATGGGTGAGTTGGGTAAATTTTCCTTTATTTTAGAGTTCAACTGCATTGAGTAGTATTGTGATGTGAAAACGATACCTACTCTCAGAAATGATTCTATGATTTGTACTTCATAAAACACCTGCATTTATGATGAATAGTCATGAGTGGAAGTGTTGTTTTGGTACTATGGTCACTATAAAAAGATGTTTCTGTATAATGTATTGTTAAACTGCATAGAGATATATTGTGTAAATTCACATTCTCACAATTACTTTTCTACTTTTCAAACAAGCAAATGGCACTAGCATGTTTTAAGTGATCCATTTGTTATTATTGTTTAATTAATATAATAGTCATACGCTGAGTCTTTGTGTTAATGTTTAACAGTCCTCACAAACATTTTACTTAGAGGGGCCTTTACCTCATCACTGAGTAATAATGGATAGTGAATCACCAAAACTATGTGTTAAGTCTCACTGGTTGACATTAGAGGTGAAAACTCCAAGGACTTGAATTCCAGGGTCTCCAAACCAAATACCCAAAACTAGATGGTAGGGTTTCTATTAGGAGTCTAGTAGCCTGAGGCTAAAAGAATTGAGCCTTAGACTTTAGGTTCAGGGGCAGGTGTTGGGGTATTTGCAAATTACCTATTTCCTACTCCTGTGCCTTACAGCCTACATTTCAAGACACAAAGCAAAGGAATTCAAGTTGGAACTGTGACAGGGACATGGTCTCTTCCTGTTTATGCCTGGACTTTGGCACTTTAGTTTTAAAAATCATATGAGGTTTGACTGATAGATCAAAGAGTGCTAAGTCTTGAGTCTTGGCATGCAGTCAAGGAATTCTAGCACTAGGTGAAATATGATATGATGCTGATGTAAAGAGGAAGAGGAACTGGGACACACATTGACAGAGATAATGGTATCAGGACTGTAATTTTAACCAGAGATCTAAGATCTTGCATATATATGTTCTCATGACTGGTCTTGATTCTATTGGAATTTGTAGCAATACTGACAAGCTTTGATTTATTACTGCTTTCGCCACCAAGTTCTCCCAATTGCTGGTGTCAACGTATTAAAAATCAGAACTTGTAAAAAAGAAATGCAGGTGCCATTCTCTAACTTTCTCTAACATGGTAGTCAAATGAATCTCTATCAATGCCACAAAAGTCTTCTTTTTTGCATTACATGATTTCTCCTTGACTCCACCTCCACATTTCTTGCATGCTTTCACATCATGTACAAAAATCATAATGTCATCCTTCTGTCAGGTCCGCGTTGCCGTGCCCACACCGTGGGCGTTCCCGAGCCGCGGTCCACAGGCTTCAAGTTCAAGGACTTTTATGTTGACAGCCATTTATGTACTATGCAAGGATTCTGCGTCCGATTCCCTACTGTTCAAGTTAAGTAAGTTTAGTTGTGCCTGACGAGCGCAGTATCACATTGTTTAGTTTCACTGGCCCTGCCGGTGATGTTTGGGTCTAGCATTATCTTCCCTATCTTGCCTGGCTCCCTGGCTACCAACCAGCCTCAGGTGGCTGTCATGTCTCACTTCCTGAGTCTGCAGCCCCTTGGATGGCGCCTGCCTGGGGTTACTGATCACCATCGGCCCCCGGGTAGGCCACGGTGGCCTCGCGGTCGCCCCCGGGATGGTCGCCTCTCCACTGGTGCTGTGCCCTCGCGTCTTTGGCGGTCACGTCCTGGCACGCCTGGCTGGCGGGGTTCCTTCTTGGTGGTTCATGCTCCGCAGGTTACTGGCTGGCAACCGGGGTGCGGTCCTGAGCCGCGGTCTACAGGCTTTAAGTTCAAGGACTTTTATGTTGACAGCCATTTATGTACTACGCCATGTTTATCCATGTGTGATTCATTTACGTCTGTATCATGTTTTGATTTGGGTCACCTGAGAGCTGGGGTATAAAGGGAGCAAACGCTACCATCCCGGTGCCGAGAATTGTACTTGCCGCGCCAAGCTGTATGGTTGGCTTCGCTGTTCCTGTGATTCTAGGTCTGTTTATGGTGTTCTCTAGAGTTCGCTCTTTGAGAGTTGATTCATGTTCAGGAGGAGTTTGCTTCTTGGTTGACGGGTTGGTCGCCTGGAGGATTTGGCGTCCGATTCCCAACTGTTCAAGTCAAGTAAGTTTATTTGTGTCTGCGAGCGCGGTATCGTGTTGTTTAGTTTCACTGGCCCTGCCGGTGATGTTTGGGTCTAGCATTATCTTCCCTATCTCGCCTGGCTCCCTGGCTACCAACCAGCCTCAGGTGGCTTTCATGTTTGCCCATATTGCTTTGTCACGTTTGTTCTGTTTAGTCAGTATCCCATGCGTTATTGCTGCACTCTTGTGTTTTCCCCTATTTTGTTTTTTTTTTTAATCTTGCATCGCACCGTCCCTGTGAGTGTTCGCCCGTCATTGATCTAGCCAGTCATGACACCTTCTTAATACATCATTGTTTTCAATTCATACACTCAATCTCAAACCAAGGACAACTCAGTGAATCATGTTTGAAATGATCACAGATGAAGTATCTATCTATTGTTTACAAACCAAAAAGTGTCTTAATTAAAATATATATATTTAAGAAAGAGTTATTTTTCCACACCTGGTTCACTAGGCTATTGTCTATCTCCCTCTGCCTGTGCATTATCAACAGGCTTCCCATGCCTTCTCTTTACCATACTCAAGGTAAATTTACATCAGATGGTTCCTTTGTCACACATACACAGAAAGTGAGAGAGAGCCTAAATCCTGAAACACTACACATTGTAAACACATTTAATCTTAAATATTCTAAACCATAATCAATAAGCAACATAATCAACAGAATCATGCTGTAAGATCCAGGGTGAAGGACTACACGCCCATAGCTTGAGACCTCCTAGAGACTCCACTGATTGGCCCCCTGGATCCAAAGACCAGTTCTGAGGTTTAAATGGTCATTTTTAGATAATTAAAAGAAAGTCAGCCATGCAACAGACAAAAAGAAATATTAAACCACTAAATCAAAGGCGTTAATTAAACTAGCAACAGCATCAATTATATTAGCATAGGGTTTATTTATGGGGCTTTTCCAAGACACTTGCCATGTCTGTGTCACCGTGCCCGCCCTGGGGGCGGTCCCGAGCCGCGGCCTGCAGGCTCTCATGAGGACTCTTATGTTGATGTTCACATTCATGTCATGTTTCACGGTTTGGTTATTGTCACGTGTGTGTAATCTATGTTCATTGTTCTGTTAATACGTTTCACCTGAGGCTGAGGTATTAAAGGGGCTAGCGCTAGCTGCCCATTGCTGGGAATTAAGCTTAACTCACTGAACAGATTCAGGGTATTGAGCTCAGGTAGCGTTGTGAACGTACTGAAGGTATTCATGGTAGTGAGCTGAACCTACTAAACACAGTCAAAGTAGTTAAGGTGTTGATGTTGCTGTCTGCATAGGCGAAGCCGAACTAGCCAAGGGCGTCAAGGTTTAAGTTCACGGTCCTATTACACAAGTAATATAGCCTAGCAAAAACATAGCAAAATAAATAAATGTACCCACCATTCAGAGATACCTGCCCACCAATCAGAGATAGCTTCCAAGATCTTCCTCACTCAGTACTAAGGACACACACTTGTTTACAATCTAATCATGTATGCTTCAGTTATTGGTTGCTGAGTGAAAACAATGCTGAAACAAAGTTTTAATGAACTGTCTCGTGTCTTCTTATTTTCAGAGCTGCCCCAGTCAGAACACAGATTCTATTACTACCACATACAGTGGGGAAAAAAAGTATTTACCAATTGTCACCAATTGTGCAAGTTCTCCCACTTAAAAAAAATGAGAGAGAGCTGTAATTGACATCATAGGTAGACCTCAACTATGAGAGACAAAATGAGAAAAAAATATCTGAAAATCACATTGTCTAATTTTTAAAGAATTGTTTTGCAAATAATGGTGGAAAATAAGTATTTGGTCACCTTCAAACAAGCAAGATTTCTGGCTGTCACAGACCTGTAACTTCTTCTTTAAGAGGTTTCTCTGTCCTCCACTCATTACCTGTATTAATGGCACATGTTTGAACTTGTTAACAGTATAAAAGACACCTGCCCACAACCTCAAACAATCACACTCCAAACTCCATTATGGTGAAGACCAAAGAGCTGTCGAAGGACACCAGAAACAAAATTGTAGACCTGCACCAGGCTGGAAAGACTGAATCTGCAATAGGCAAGCAGCTTGGTGTGAAGAAATCTACTGTGGGAGCAATAATCAGAAAATGGAAGCTACAAGACCACTGCTAATCTCCCTCGATCAGGGGCTCCACGCAAGATCTCAGCCCGTGGGGTCAAAATGATCTGACCTTAACACATCTTAGTCGTATGGGGAACCTCTCGGGCGACCTCAAGGTTCCAAACAATATAATTGAACCATGGTGTTGAGGCTCCTTAAGTACCCCCAGTCCCAGGTAAAACATATAAACCAAACAATGAATGATAACAACAGAACCAACCACATGTGAGCACAAATGAAATGAACCAAACATACAAGATTTTAAATGAACATGAACCGATACACTGAATCAAACACACATGAAGGTAAAAGAACATGAACCGATACATGGAATCAAACACACATGAACGTTAACGAAACGGGAGCCCTTATTTAAGCCTGTGAACGGCGTCTCGGGATCACCCCCAGGAACCAGGACAACATTGTCTAAAAAACACTTTAGTCTTGTGACATGTAGGCTTCAACTATAGCATAGGTTTTAAAAAACATGCTAAAAAAACCTAGTGAAAACTGTATCTAGTGATATGTATCCATGTATCTACTACTTTCAATTTGAATTCCCTCCATGTGTTTGAACTTGTCACTAAGTTTGCCTGTTTACATATTTCCATACCTGTGTTTACTTCTGATTTTGTATTATTTTATATATTTAGGGAGCTATCTAGGTTTATAGACAAGAATATTACCTATTATTCTTTCCTCTCTACTTTTTATTTGAGACATTTCTCACTTTTTCTATTGGGGTAGGTTTTTCCCATTCTTTATGTGTGGTTTTAATTGCAGGTATCTGTAAAAGTCTGCACTGGGTGGCTGAATTATTTTCTTAAAATATATACGACCCATCCAATCCACACATGCAAAGAAATCAAACCATAGATGTCCATAAATTAAGTTAAATTTTAAGGATAATAAGATAAGATAAGATAAGATAATCCTTTATTAGTCCCACAGTGGAGAAACTCTCAGTGTCACAGCAGCAAAGGGATAGCAAGACACTCAGATGCAAAAACCATAGATAAATGACCACTATATACACAATATAAATAATAGAAGTAAAAAAAGCAATAACAATATTATTTAGATTATTGACAGATAATTGTGAAATGACACAGGGAAAAGTATTACTGAAATTTATTTAATACTTTGTACAAAAGCCTTTGTTGGTGATGACAGTTAAAGGTGCCTCCTGTATGGAGAAACTAGTCACATGCATTACTCAGGTGTGATTTTGGCCCATTATTCCATACAAACACTCTTCTGGCCATTCTAGCAGCTTTATTTTCTTTCTCTGAAACCAATTGAGAGTTTCCTTGGCTGTGTCTTTGGATCATTGTTTTGCTGAAATGTCCACCCTTGTTTCATCTTAATCAGATTTCTATCAAGAATGTCTCGTTACATTTGTCCATTCATCTTACCTTTAATTATATAATCATGCCAGTGCACCATGGTGAAAAACAGCCCCACACTATGATGTTCCCACCTTCAAACTTTACTATTGGGATTGTGTTTTGTTGTTATATGCAGTGCCTTTTGAACTCCAAACATGGTGTGTATTATGGCATTCAAAAAGTTCAATTTTGCTCTTATCTAACTAGACTATATTCTCCGTATTTCACAGATTTGTTGTTGAGCAAACTTTAAATGAGCGTCAACATGCTTTTCAGCATGCCATGCCTTCAGCAATGGAGTCTTGCGTGGTAAGCGTGCATACATGTCATGGAGGTTAAGTGCTTTAGTTATAGTTTTCTTTAAAACAATTGTACCTGCTGGGTTTTTTTTCTAATTTTTTGTAGCTCTTCACAGGTGGTCCTTGGTTCTTAGTAATCTCTTCTGATAATTCTTTTCACTCTGTCTGAAATCTCCTGGTCATGGCTGGTTTGTGGCGAAATTATGTTCTTTTCCCTTTCAGATTATGGCCTAAAAAGTGCTCACTGGAACCTTCAGTAGTTCAGTAGATATTCATCTGTAAGCAATGCCATCAGTATGTTTGGAGTGCGGACCATGCTAGCTGAGGCAAGGAGGGAGAACTTGAGAAATATGGGCTGGAGTTCTGGGTGGCTTTGAGCGGATGGAACCCGAAGCCAGACCCCCCCTTGCCAAGTAGAGGTTGAGTATAATTGGATCATCAGGAGGAGCAGGGGTGGTGGTGGGGTGCAAGTCTTTGTCACAAGAACGAGAAGGGAGAGGAATGGTTTTACAGTGCGTAGTAATGGAGAGGAGGAGTTTGGGCGTGGTCCTTCTCCAGAACTTTCAGTTATTACATAACTTAATTTTTGCAACAATAAGGTTGAGAAGGTCAAAGAAGGTGAGAGAGATCACTGGTTTTACCCATCAAAAGATGTTTCTTGTGTGGCACCTTGGTAATGAGACACCTTTTTATAGGCCAGAAGTTAGCTGATATTAATTTGCACTAAGTGGCAGGATTGCTTTCTAATTACTGATAGATTTCAGTATCAACATATACTTGACACAAAACAGCGACAGGAGCATTGTGATGCTGGTATACTTAATATTTTGGCCATTTAAAGTCAAAGTTTTAAACTTTGTGGTACTTTGTCACTGATATCCATTCTCTCCACATTTTGTGTTTGTTTCCTAAATAATATTCATACTGAGAAGTTTCTTTAGGTGGGGTATTGTTGTTCCTGTTGGTAAGGTCTTTCCCCTTTTTATGTATTACCACTATGGTTGCTTCTCTCCGGGATGGTGCTACGGCTTTTGCATGGTGGTATGCTTTTATTAATAGGGGAGATAACTTATCTAATTCATTGACCACTGGATCTGTTAATTCTGTCTATTTTAAGTCTTTTAATGTTTTAATGTAATGCATCCCCAGTCCATGTATCTGGGTTCTTGTATAGAGATTTGTAGAATTCTGCAAATGATTCTGCTATTTCATCTGGTTTAGAGTTAAATTATCTTTATATATTATCTATATTTTCTCAGATAGCAAACTATCATGTTCCTCACAATATCATTAACAGCATTAAGAGCTTTGAAAAGACTAGATGACGAGGTTCGTTTATGTTGTTTTTCGAACTCCCTTATTTTATTTCCTAGCTCCCATTGTTTGGCACAAATATTTATTTTCTAAGGCAAACCTCTAAGATACGCTTTAGTGCAGTCCCACAACAAAAGCAGTGATGTTTCTTATGAGCAATTGGTAATTACACAATTATTAAGCTGAGTAATAACAAAGGTGATAAATTCTTTATAATTAAGGAGGGAAGCATTAAGTCTCCATTGTTTAGTGGCTGGACTGTAACCTATATCCTACATAAGTGCAATGGGTGAATGGTCAGATATTGTAGTAAATAGTTTTCATGTCTATTAATATGTACAATTCTAATTAACAGGGAATATAAATAGTCAATCCTCGAATTGGATGCATGTCTACATGAATAGTATGTCTTCGAAATTTTAGACAAGACAAAGTTCAGATCCCCCCAATAACAAAAGCCCAGAACTATACTGTATTATATTGTTGATTATCCTTTTTATAAATCCATAATCACCTTTGTTTGTTGTATAGACATTTATGAATAATACTTCAGTGCCATCAATAAATTTTTCAAAATGTATTGTCCCTGGGTGTCGGTATTAATCTTGTCTATGTATCAAAATACACACTTTCCTTTTTCTCCCTAATTGATGTGAAGAGTAGTATACCTGGTCTATCAAGATGAGTTTCTTGTAAGAATGCTGTTGATAATTTCCCTGCTTCATTTGTATATTTCAAAGTGGATAACAAAATATTTTGAAAATTTAACATAGCTATGCTGTACACTCAAAAAAATGATTTAGCAGCTCATTAAATATTATTACATTAAAAAAGTTTTTTTTTTAGTTAAAATACTAAGTAATAGGAATTACTAGGTTTTATAAGTGTAATATTTAGGCTAGTAAATTGTTAATTAAAATTTAAAGTGTATGTTTTACTTAATATATCCTGTTCATTCTACTAGCATTTTGTAGCTCCTCGGAAAACAAGGAATAAGTATTTTTTTCTCAAATCCTGCTTGCTCCTGCGCATGTGCAAATGAACAGACGAGGAGTTGAACAGGACGGGAAGGGAGACAGAGTTTGGTCCAAACTTGGCAAAGCTCCACTTAAGTTACACTTTTACTAGTTGTTATTTAACTGTTTTAGTAACAAAATAACAATTAGCCCTCGTGTTTGTTTTTATTGTCGGGAAACAGATAAATTAATTACTGCCTGTACATTGTTGGAAGGAAAGTCACCCCAATCTCATCCAAGATCCTCCCTGAAAGCACCTAAAGTCGTCGGTTTTATATAAAATATTTCAATTGTTTTCACTGGAGAGTGTTGTCAGGTCCGCGTCGCCGCGCCCACCCCGAGGGCGGTCCCGAGCCGCGGACCACAGGCTTCATGTTCAAGGACTTTTATGTTGACACCTGTGCCTGCGCCATGTTAGTTCCCATTATTAGTTCTTATTTGGGTCACCTGAGAGCTGGGGTACAAAAGGGGAGCAAACGCTAAGGTCTGGGCCGAGAATTACTCTTGCGACGCCAATCGTTATGTTGGCCTCACGTTCATGAGACTTCTAGGAGAGTCTACGGGTTTCGGTAGTATCCGCTCTATCGGAGCTGTTTCACGTTCAGAAGGAGTTCGCTGTCTGGTTCACTGGTTGGCCGCCAGTGAGATTTGGCATCCGGTTCCTTTGCACTCTAGTCACGTAAGTTTATCAGCGCCTGACGAGTGCGGTTTGGGTTCCTGTATCTGGCTTCCCCCCTCCGTTAGGTTGGCCCAGCCTCGCTTTGCTTCCTGGCTGCCTACCAGCCTCAGGTGGCCTTCAGGTTTTGCCCGCATTAGTTTGTCACGTTTGTCTTGTTTATCCCTCTCTGTTATTGCTGCACTCCTGTGTTTTCCCTTGTTCATTTGAATAAAACGTTATCATGCATCGCACCGTCCCTGCGAGTGTTCACCCGTCCATGTCTAGCTTAGCCAGCATGACAGAATTCTCGGCCTTAAACCCCCGAACAGCGGGGATGGGTGCCCTGAATCTGGCTGCTCGTGCCCAAGGACGAGTCTTGGGGCAGCAGCACCACACTCCGCTGAGTGTGTCTGAGACCGCTGGTCGCCTGATGCAGCAACAGGCGGACCAACGGCAGCCAGTCACCCAACTAGGGGGACATCCAAGGGCTCATGGAGCCGGTTATTTCTCCACGCCACATCCCTAGTCCGTATCCAATGGACATTCCAGATACATATTCTGGCAATTTGGAGCTTTGTGAGGGGTTCGTATTTCAGTGCTCGGTTTATTTAAGTTGTCAAGGAACCAGCACTGACCAGGCGAAGGTCGCCTTCTTCGTATCCCGTCTCGCTGGAGAAGCTCTGGATTGGGCCAGCGCCACCTGGGAGGAGCTGAGCGTGAAGCCCTTCTCGGAGTACCTAAGGCACTTTAAGACAGTGTTTCAGCGTCCCCGAGGGGGGATCATGCCGGACGACCTGCTGCTGTGGCTGGAGCAGGGTGACAAGTCGGTAGCCCACTATGCGCTGGAGTTCCGCTCCCTTGCCACGCGTAGTGGGTGGTCACACCGCGCTTGTCGCCGTGTTCCGCAACGGGCTTGCTCCCCGTATGCAGCAAGAGTTGGCGTGCTGAGGTGAGGCGCTTGAGCTGGATGAGCTCATAGCACTCGCCATCAGGCTCGACCAGCTCTCTGGCTGTCCCTCCTCCATCAGGCCCCAGGGTGCTGGGGGGCCAGGTGTTGGTGAAGTAGGGCTAACCCATTTCGTAGTCCCTAGCCATGTCACGGTCCCTAGCCATGTCGTCCTGCCTACCGCCACCTCGGTCAGCGAACCTATGGAGGTGGGCGTGTGCCACCTCACGCCCTGGTTCGCGCCCTCCGGAGTCGTCACGTCGGCGGCGCCCCTCGTCGGCGGCCCAGCCCGCCAGCCAAGTCACGTCGGCGGCCCAGCCAGCCAGCCAAGTCACGTCGGCGGCCCAGCCTGCCAGCCAAGCCATGTCTGTTCACGGTTCGGGAGTGGCATCTGCCATGGTGATCACGTTCTTGTTCATTGTTAGCACCTCGGTTATGTCTTGTTTTTTTTTCTTGGTTTCTAGATCAGCCTGTGGATCCTGGGCCCCGGGACGAGGCCACCCCGGCGGACTCGCCACCGGAGCCTGCGGAGGCGAGGGACCCCCGTCCACGTGGTCAGGTGGTGGCTGGGTTCCCATGGGCGTGGGGGCCGGGCGCAGCGCTTCATGGTCTGGGAGGGGTGTGGTCCCGAGGTTCTGATGTTTTTGTTCAAGGGATTGGGTTGGGGTGTGTAGAGTCCTGTTGCACACAGTATATCTTCAGTCCATATTTGTGACTGGCAATGTAAGAGTAGGAATTCGTCCTCAGTTTCCTATGAAGGGAGTTCACTTTATATGACCTGGCATGACCTGGCAGATGGAAAAGTGAACCCTTTGCCTGAAGTTTTAGAGGAGTCTGTTTTTCCTACTGTAGCAGATAAGGTGTTTCCTTCATGTGCCATTACCTGTGCACAGGCACAGACATTTTCAGAGCAAATAGATCTTTCCAGTACATTCATTGGTTCTGGTAATTCTAAATTTAAGGTACCGGCTGACAGTGAAATTTTGCCTTTTAAGGTTTCAGTGGAGGATGAATGAAAAGAAACAGTTGGCAGTTTTTTGCCTGAATTAAAATGTGGAAGAGATGCTTTAATTGAGGAACAGGGTAAAGATCCTTCTCTTGTTAGTTTTAAAGAAAATGCTGTAACTGAAGAGAAAACAAAAGCCAAACCACACTGTCACTTACTTGTACCAAAGGGGGGTGCTTATGAGAAAATGGACTCCCTTACATTTAGAGAAAATGGATTGGGGTGTCTCATATCTAGTTTGTTGTTCCTGCTCGTTATCGGCAACATAATGTAACTTTTGGCCAGCCCTGAAACGTGTTGTGGTTAAGTATTGCAGATCCTGTCATGTATGCCAAATTACAGGCAAACCCAATCAGATCATTCCATCAGCTCCACTCCATCGAGTTCCTCTGTTGGGATCACCATTTAAGCATCTTATCATTGACTGTGTAGGATCATCACTTAATCCAAGTCAGGTAATATGTATTGACTTGATCAAGTGGCTAAGCAAGTGGTTAAGCAAGTAGCTCCTATGTCTGTGATCTATTAATATCTGTTGTATCTGGTTTGGTCATTTCTATCAATAATGTTTAAATAGTTCTGACCAGAGGAGGATGGGTCCCCCTTATGAGTCTTGGTTCCTCCCAAGGTTTCTTCCTCCAGCTCTGAAAGAGTTCAACGTCACCGTTGGCTTGCTCTCTGGGGGTCTTTGATCCTTCATGTCTTACGTTATTTCTTCTTTTTGTCTCTGTCTTTTATTTATTACTAATTATGTAAAGCTGCTTTGTGACGACAACAGTTGTAAAAAGCGCTATACAAATAAATCTGACTTGACTTTTCTGATGTTCCAGGTCAAATGAATGTGCTCAGTCATGATTCAGGAGCATCAACCCATTAAACAGCATGCGTACCGCGTTAATACTGTGTTTAGTTCTTTTAGCTAATGACACTTAACTCACATATGAGTCCCGAAATGAGTGCGACTATAATGCGGATTTATGATGTGATCATGCTGAACAGATGTGATTGTTATCTGATCAGAGTAGTTGGCTATCTGGGAAATGTCATACTGGCTAGGCGAGACAAGGGAACACTCGCAGGGACAGAGCAATGCAGAGAAAAATGACCAAACCAAAATGAACCAACACAAACAAAACGAGGCAGCAAAGTACAGGGTCCAATAAACAGAAACAGAACACAAACAGGTGACAACTGAAACGGGGATAAACCTGGAAAACCACCTGAGGCTGGAAAGCAGTCCGGGAGCAAAGCGAGAGGGGACAAATCAAACGGGGGAGGAAGGCTAGAACGCAACAGAACCAACGAAACTAACAAACAAAAACCTCACCCCAAAACCGCGCTCGTCAGGCGCCGATGAACTTACTCGACTCAGGGAGGCCTCGTCCAGGGGCCCAGACACCACAGGCTTGAGCTGCGAGACATGAAACACAGGATGTATACGTGAGTGTGGGGGTAAACGAACCTTAACCGAAACCTCGTTGACGTGCTTAACAACCTCGAATGGACCCATGTACTTAGCTGCCAGTTTCTGAGACGGAAGACCAGTCCGAATGTCCCGTGTGGAGACCCATACGCGATCTCCGGGTGCGTATGACGGGGTCTCCCCGCGCTTCCGATCGGCCTGTGTCTTGTAGCGCCGCAGGAAGGTCTGGATGTGCTGATGGGTCTTGGCCCAGACAGCTTCGCTGCGGCGCATCCAGGCATCGACTGCTGGTACCTGGGTCTCCGCAGCAGTCCAAGGGGCCAACGGGGGTTGGTAGCCTAACATCTTAATCTTTAAATCTAAGCTGAAAACTTATATGTTTAGTTTAGCTTTTGGTAATTAATGTTTCTTAGATAAGGGCTGCAGGTCCAGGGGTTCGCGGACCCAGGGAATTGTAGTACACTGAGATGCTGGAGCTGTCGTCTCGCTGCTTACACGCGATCACTCAGGTTTGTTGACGGTGGAGCAGATAGATGCTGGTGTTCTCAGGGTACGCCCGTGTCCGTGTTACCTTCTGGCTCTCTCCTTTTAATTATGCTGTGATAATCAGACCTGCCGGAGTCGTCAGACATACCCAGATGCTGATTCTCAACATTCTCTGCACTCCATAAAATTCCTCTTAGAACTAACTTCTCTCTCTTAACCTTCCCCGAGTAAATGGCCACCCAGCCCGATCTGCAGGAAGATTGCCCGCTGAGGTCCCCTCTACCTGCATCTAACCAGCTGCCACCTACCAGTCCGGCCAGCGGGTCCCCCCCCAACCCGCCACCACCCATGGCTCACCCGCCAGCTGCTGCTGCCTGTTTGGTGGCCGTGCTGAACCTAGATGGACTCGTGCCTGTCTGACACTATTAATATCACCACTATTAACTTTCTGTTGTATCTGCTTTGGTAATTTTTATCATTAATGTTTAAAACAGTCTGGCCAGAGGAGGATGGGTCCCCCTTGTGAGCCTTGGTTCCTCACAAGGTTTCTTCCTCCAGCTCTGAGGGAGTTTTTCCTTGCCACTGTCGCCGTTGGCTTGCTCACGGGGGTCTTTGACGGTTCATGTTATTCCTTCTTTCTTCTCTGTCTCTGTTCTTTATTAAGTACTAATTATGTAAAGCTGCTTTGTGATGACAACAGTTGTAAAAAGCGCTATACAAATAAATTTGACTTGACTTGACTTGACGAAAACGATCCACCACCGTCATCACCACCGTATAACCCCCAGATTTGGGCAGATCCGTGACAAAGTCTACCGCCAGGTGAGACCACGGGCGGTCGGGGACGGGCAGAGGCATGAGCTTCCCCGAAGGGAGCGTCTTGGGGGTTTTGCACAGGGCGCAGGTGCTACATGAAGCAATTATACGGTGAATGTCTGCCCGCATCCCTTCCCACCAGTACTTGGCTGCCAGTAGGTGGAAAGTACGGGTCTCACCTGGGTGGCCGGCCGTTGGAGAGGCGTGGGCCCAGCCAATGAGCCTCTCCCGGAACGTGCTTGGTACGTAGACCTTGTCTGGGGGGCACACCGTGGGAACGACGGTGCGGGAAAGCGCCTCGGCTATCTCCGTATCTAGGTCCCATTGAATCGCCGCGACTGAGACCGAAGGTGGTAACAAGGGTACCGGGTCAACCTCCCCCCCTCCGCCGTTTGGTGGATGCGGGAGAGGGCACCCGCCTTAGTGTTACGGGAGCCCGGCCTGTACGTGATGTGAAACCGGAACCTGGCCAAAAATAGGGACCACCTGGCTTGCCTGGGGTTCAGACACTTAGCTTGCCGGAGATACTCGAGGTTCTTATGGTCAGTAAGGACTAGGAATGGGTGGGCAGCTCCCTCCAACCAATGACGCCACTCAGACAGTGCCATCTTAACCGCCAGGAGCTCCCGATCCCCTACCCCATAGTTCCTCTCTGCTCCTGTGAGCTTCTTAGAATAGAACGCAACGGGGTGTAAGCGGTCGCTTACCTCCTGTCTCTGTGACAGGACGGCCCCCACCCCTGTACTGGGGCCGACGTGAAAGCACGCTTGAGTGCTTGGAACGAGTCCTCCGCGGCCGGCGTCCAAATGATGCGCCGCGGGGCTCCCTTAAGCAATGACGTGATGGGCGCTGCCAAACTACTGAAGTCTCTAATGAACCTCCTGTAGAAGTTTGCAAACCCTAGAAAACTCTGTACTTCCTTGACCGAGCCTGGTGTCGGCCAATCCCGGACCGCCTGAACCTTTGCCTGATCCATAAGAACCCCCCGCTCGCTGATAATGTAACCCAGAAAAGGTATCTCCGGCACGTGGACCACACTCTTTTCTTGTTTAACAAACAGCAGGTGGGACCTGAGTCTCGCCAGGACCAAGCGGACGTGGCGCACATGGGTGACCAGGTCGGGGGAGTACACCAGTATGTCGTCCAGAAAGACCACCACGAATCGTCCGAGGTAGTCCTTCAGGACATCATTAATGAACGACTGGAAGACGGAGGGGGCGTTGGCTAGGCCATACGGCATGACCCGATACTGGTAATGCCCCCTGGTGGTCATAAACGCCGTCTTCCACTCGTCCCCCTCCCTGATCCGCACGAGATTGTACGCACTGTGCACTTCTGAATGAAGAAAAACCCTGACGCTACGGGAGACTTAGACGGCGTGATGTACCCCTGTGCTAAGGCTTCGTCTATATAATCCTCCATCGCCCGTTCCTCCTCCCTAGTGAGGGGGTAAACTCGTGCTTTAGGTAAGACCGCTCCCTCTACTAGGTCGATGGCGCAGTCGTACGGGCGGTGGGGGGGAAGCTTAGCAGCACCGGACTTAGAGAAGACATCTACAAGGTCCTCATACTCGGACGGCAAGACGACAAGGGTTTCGGGTTCAGGGCTCTCCACCGAGGTGGACCTGACACTAAGGGGGGCGAGATTGAGGCAGTGTGTGCGGCAATATGAGGACCAAGATACTATCTCCCTGTCTGGCCAGGAGATGTGAGGGTTGTGTTTACTAATCCATGGCAGACCTAGTATCAGAGCATGCTCAGAGGCCGGGAGTACCAGCAGTGAGGCCTCCTCCTGGTGTAGGAAACTCGGGGCTAGGTGGACACCAGTGGTCACGTGGGTAATGGGGCGAGGACCCATGGGCTGCCCGTCCAGGGTGGTGATGCAGAGAGGTCTCTGGAGTTCCTCCACCGGGATTCTCAGACGCTCCACGATGTCGGCCCTCAGGAAGCTCCCCTCCGCGCCGCAGTCGATCAACGCTGCAACACACACACACTGGGACCAGTAGGTCACTAATACTGGCAACGTGATCGACCTAGACACTAGCCCCGGAACGGGCAGACTCACCGCATTAGCGCGAGGAGTCCCCTCCCCGTGCCCATCGGTGTTTGGGCGAGAAGCCATCAGGATCCTCCTCCGGCAGTCTCTGCGACGATGCCCCGCATCCCCGCAGTAGAAGCACAGCCCCTCTCTGGTCCTACGACTGCGTTCCTCCGGTGCCAAGCGGCCGATACCCACCTCCATGGGCTCACTCTCCGGTGTACTTGGTGAGGCGGGGGCTGCCGTACCCGCTGAACTGGAGAGTCCTATACTCGCTGGCGCACCTTGGCTGGCCTGCTTCTTGGGGCAGGCGACCGATCCCCCAGCTCCATGGGGTCTGAGGTGAGTAGGGCGACCTAGGAGCTGGTCCAGCCGGATTGCGAGCGCGATGAAGTCGTCCAGCTCCAACGTCTCGCCCCGACAGGCCAGCTTCCACTGCAGACGGGGGTTCAACCCATTACGAAACAGGGCCAAGAGGGCTGGCTGATTCCATCCGCTCCCTGCAGCCAGAGTACGGAACTCCAGGGAGTATTGAGCCGCCGACCGGGAGCCCTGCTCCATGCGCAGCAGCAGGTCGCCCTTGGTGAGTCCCTCTCGGGGGTGTAGAAACACCGCCTTAAAATGTTTAAGGTATTCCGAGAGGGATCCTTCGCTAAGCTCCGTCCAGGTGGCAGTGGCCCAATCCAGAGCCTTCCCTGCGAGCCGGGATACAATAAAGGCGATCTTCGCCTGGTCAGTGCCGGTCGGGGAGCTCTTAAAGAAGACCTCACACTGAAGCAAGAACTCCTCGCAAAGTTCCGGACTGCCACTGTACGTATCCGGTTTGCCAACCGGATACGCGCTATGGGGTGTGTAGATGGGACTGGGAGAGCTAGCAGGCTCCAACGAAGTCTTTACTAGATTCATGAGCCCCTGAACATCACCCACTAGTTGGGTGACTTGGTGCTGCTGGCCCACCTGTTGCTGCTCCAGGTGGCCCACAGTCTCTGACACGCTCACCAGAGTGTGTTGCTGCTGCCCCAAGAATTGACCTTGGGCGCGAACAGCGTGATCCAAGGCGTCCATCCCCGCTGTTCGGAGGGTGTCGGCCGAGAATTCTGTCATGCTGGCTAGGTGAGACAAGGGAACACTCGCAGGGACAGAGCAATGCAGAGAAACAGTCTTTAATGACCAAACCAAAACGAACCAACACAAACAAAATGAGGCAGCAAAGTACAGGGTCCAATAAACAGAAACAGAACACAAACAGGTGACAACTGAAACGGGGATAAACCTGGAAAACCACCTGAGGCTGGAAAGCAGTTCGGGAGCAAAGCAAGAGGGGACAAATCAAACGGGGGGACGAAGGCTAGAACGCAACAGAATCAACAAAACTAACAAACAAAAACCTCACCCCAAAACCGCGCTCGTCAGGCGCCGATGAACTTACTTGACTCAGGTGCAAGGGAACCGGACGCCAAATCGCCCTGGCGACCAACCGGTGAACCAGACAGACTCCTGAACGTGAAACCGCTCCGATAGAGCATATACTACTTGAACTGGTAGACCTCCCTAGAAGTCTCCAGAACATGAAGCCAACCTTACAGCTTGGCATCGCAAGAGTAATTCTCGGCGCCGAGGCATCTGCGTTTGCTCCCTTTTTACCCCAGCACTCAGGTGAAACAAATCAGACATAAACAGAAAACATGGCGCCTTACTGCGACCGCTGTCAACAAAAAAGTCCTATGTGAGAAAACCAACGGGGGGAACAGAAAGTATGTGAACATTGAAATCAACCCAACATTGACTGAAAAGTCCCAAGGAGCCTGTGGACCGCGGCCCGAAGCCGCCCTTGGGGGGGGGCGCGGCGCCACAGGGCTGACAGGAAATTAAGTGCACTACACCTTAAAAACAATAAACCCCTCTCTCGTTAACCTTTCCTGGTGTTTTAGACATCGCCTGTGCATCTCTTTCTTCCGTTTGCTCCTTTAGAAAATCGAAAGACTTCTCACATGACAAACAAAAGCATGCTAACTGGATAAAATTATTTCTAAAAAACTTTGCTTACTTTACTCTCATGAAACAGTTTGATTGACACAAAGACAACAAGGCAAGAATCACTTTGTGTGCATTGTGCCTACCTATTCCTTAAAAATGTTTCAGTGATTTGTTTTGGTGCTGGTAAAAGTGTTTCACATTTTGTAAATTTGTTTCGGTGTTGGTAAGCGTCAACAATATGACCAAAGTAAATGAGTAAACCATTACTTATTTAGGGAACGTCAGATATATATTTATATATTAAGAAAAAAAGATGAACAAAATAAACACCTGAGTCTGGGGTACTTGAGATTGTCATAATAAAACTTCTTATAAAAGAGCATAAAATATGCAGATGCATCAGAATTATATGCATACTGATCAACTCCATGTGTACATTTGCATTTTATACACAGATCAGCCACTTTATTGATCATTGTTTCTACACTCAGTGTTCATTTTATCAGCTCCACTTGCCATATAGGTGCACTCTGTAGTTCTGTCCACTGTGTCTAATAAACTCCTACCTAGTTGGTCCACCTTGTAGATGTAAAGTCAGAAAAGGAAGCACATCTGTTGCTATACAGTTGGTGTTGGTCATCCTCTAGTCCTAGAACAGGATTAAAAGCAGGTGAACTAAGTATGCAGAACTAAGTATGCAAAACTACAGTGGAATTATAGAACTACAGAGTGCTAGTGTAAAGACAAAGTCTTTACATTTCTCCTCCATAGTAAAGAAAAAGTATCTGCGAGCCCCCCCATCCAAACCATTTCCTACCTCTTATAGTGGTAGCCTCAACCAAGGGGGAGCTAAATCATTCAACTCTGCAGGGGTGTTGCTGTCCTTTAAGGTCTTGTACTCACCTGGCTCAGTCAGTGAGAGATGCTTTCTCCTGTATTGTGTGCTCAAAGGCCCATCCACCTCTAAAGCAGCACAGAGACAAGGCACAGTTTCAAACTTTTTAGGTGCCCACCAAGGTGCTCAACATTTTGTCTTTCTGAGTTGAAAGAGCATGAATTACACACTAGGCATGTGAAAGAAATGACCTGGCTTGGCTTATTTGTCTGTGGGTGATACTTGTACAAATGTATCCGTCATGCACCTGTAGAGAACTCTTCTTTTGTTTGTAATATAGCATGCGTTACTTTTTGTAGTTAACCACAAGGTGACAGTAGAGGTTCTTCAATAAGCATGGTAAGCATGTTTTTTACCACTTTGTGGCAAAGACGATTGAAACCAGTCTGATCAATGTATGTCATGTTCCTCATGTATTCGTGGTGTATAAAAATGTAACCATGACAATGTATGGCAAGATTTTTGTGAGACGCAGTTCTGAGGCCTTCTGCCGGTGTTACGTGTACTACAGAATTAAAGTGTGTCATGTGTGTCAAGAAAGCAGACTTGACTACCCAGCTATTTTAGCCAAACACAGAGTTAACTCGCTAGCAAAATGAGCTACTAGACTACATAGGCCAGTCGACGGCAAAATCTGCTAAAGATATTGTAAAGTCAGTTTGCGCCGTTAGCCCCTGTAGCATGACGGCCGAGTCTGGGATGCAGCTATGAAGCCATGATTTTGTGAAGATGAAGACACAGTTCCCAGTTTGGCAATGTGTTGTGAGCATGAGTTTCAGTTTGTTAAGCTTTATTATCCAATTATTATATAAACTGGCATAAATCAATTATTTTACCAATATGCAAACCAAAATGGAATGTTCCATGTCTCCAAAACCTATCCCTTCCATTTACTACAAATCACATTACATACTTTGGAATAACCATTTCCTCCAGGATATCTGGTTTAATCAGTTCAATTTCACACCACTGTTAAAGTCACTAGAAGATGACTTAAATTGATGAATGAACTCAATTTTAGGGTGCATTGCAACAATTTACTAATTTACTAATTACTAATTATATAAAGCTGCTTTGTGATGACAGCAACAGATGACAACAGTTGTAAAAAGTGCTATACAAATAAATTTGACTTGACTTGACTTGTTTTACCAAAGATCAACTACTTATTCTCGATGATTCCAATTAAACCAACCAAAAAGTTGTTTGACACACTAATACTCACACAATAACACATTAATAGCTCGGTTCTACTGGAGGAACAAAAAAACTAAACTAATGACATTAGAAAATAATAAAGTTCATGGTGGCATAGATGCTCCGGATTTCTTTAATACTACTTTGCAAACCAACTTCTATATATTCTATATATATTTAAATATAACCGCAAGTGGCGATTTCTGGGGTCCAAGCACTTATTGGCCCAAGGAGGCCATTTGTGTCAGTATGGCAGTGCTAATGGTGTGAATGTGGTGGGATGGTGATCATTCAACATCTTAAACCTTACTAACGCTCTTGTCTAAATGCAATTAAATCCTGACAGCAATGCTCCAAAATCTAACAGAATGCATTCCCTGGACAGTAGATACAGTTACTCCAAATATTTTGTAATACCTTTGATTTCAAAAGAAACAGTTAATGAACAGGTGTCACAATACTTCTGTCCATATAGTGTATCATACTTATATTGACTGTGATTTTAATGTATTGGTGCTGTTGAATATAATGTGTGCTGTATTTTACTCATGATTCAGTTTTTCATATTTCAAGGGTGTGATGTGTATGTTCATCAACCACACAGTTTGGTTCAAGCACAGGGTGAGAGTTGTGGTGGTACTGAATGCAGGATCTGTTGTGAAAGTTGAACTTCAGAGGAACTTTAGATGTAACATTTATACAGTCACCTTGCTTTACTATTGGGACTGCAAGCCTCTGTTTATAGTAATGTTTTCACTTCCATAGTGGCATACCATCTATCGTGGCCACCATGTAGGTGAAGTTGTCCTGTGCTCTTGGTTTAGAGCTGTTGATCCAACCTATGGTGATGTTACCTCCCGTTGCAGTTCTTGCGACAGTGTCCAGGCAGCTGCCTGTAGGATTGCATCTGCCAGGGCCAAGGTGGTCATGTCCAGTCTCACCTGCGTCATGGTTTATTCTGCAATAAACATGTAACCCCTTCTCCGTCCCAAGTCAAAAGGACAGGGCCCCAAGTTCTTTGGGTAATATCTTTTCTGTAGCTATAGTGAAATGAGTTATAAATCTAATAAACAGGGCAATGCCTGGGCTACTAATATGTGGCTGTGGAGTAGATTCTCAGTGAAAAAGAGGCTGAAAGACAAAATGAAGGGAATTTATTGCCCTCTGTGTAAAAAACAACCCGATGACAGGAATTTAGCTCAAGAGGACACACTCAAGGCAAATGGGAACTACTTTTTACAATATTCCTTACTCCCATAAAAGGAGCTTAGGGCAAGTAAATACAGATTATCTTAAAACAAAGCTGACCTAGAATTTAGATTCCTTATAGTTCTCATAAGGAAATCATCCAAAATAACAAATGACAATAACAATAACAATACAAAACCTGGCACATGAATAAAATATGAAAAATAACAATAACCCCCCGTTGCAGGCCTGATATCTTCGATAGCACTGATGATGCCTGCTATTGTCATCACTCCCTTCAGTTACAAGCCTGATCTTGGTAAAATATGTCCATAATAACCAGACGGACATTGCAACCCTAGACCTGTATCTATTTTGACAACATGATGGGGGGTTAGAGTAACCCTTCAGGTCTAACCCTTGTGTCATCTATAGGCAGGAGAATGCCTCTCTGACAAGCCCACTCCCGGGTAGCTTGTACACCCCAATGCCCTGGGCCCACACTGCCAAGTCGGTTTGATTGATTGGAATAAGCTTGACAGTCATGGCTGGAGCCATCTCTTCTACGTGTGCAATATATAGTGCTTCTGCTGTCCTATTAGTGGTGTGTGCATCAACATGTGTAACTGTGACTGTAACTGCATTTGCCTTTTCCCAAATATGTTGCCACAATTGTTTACTCCAGAATCTTCCAACCCTGTTGCTGCCAAGTAGTCATCCACACACACAAGCCAAGCCACTGACCAGCAATCAGTATAGATATGTTTGCAACCCTTCCTGAGACAGCACCATCTCTACTGCCTGCAGCACAGCTCACTGGCTACTCTGTTCTGTTCCTGTTCATTCCATACTTTGTTTGTTGTAGGATAATAGGCAGCTGCCTTCCACTTGTGTTGCCCACCTATACGTGTTGCCCACGCATCAGTGTTGGTTCACACTGATATGGAGTGTGAACTTGCATGAGCCTGTTCTGAGTTTGTCATATGGTGTTTCCCATTTGACGGGGGACTCTGACGCTATTGGTACATCTACTGCCTTTTCAAGTAGCATCCGCTACTTGCTCATGTAATGCTGACACTCCCTTCAGACCAGATACATAAAATTTTTCACTTTCTGACACCAAATTCTATGGGTAGTAGGGTTACTGTTTACATATGTCATGATTGATATTTTTAGTTTCATCAGTACTTAATTTCCCAACGTTAACTGCTCGGTATCCAGCATTGCCCAGTAACACACTAACAGTTGTTTCTTTAAAAAGGGGTATATCGCGGACAGGCATCTGGTAACTTATGAGACCAGAAGCCCAGCGGTCTATGTTTCCCCTTATGTTTCTGCCATAAAGACCAGTTAGCGTACATATTAGAGGCAGTAGCCTGAAACTCTGAAGGTCCAGACAGAACCTTAGCTAGGGTGTTAGCTTGCTGAATGGCCTCCTGGGCCAATTGAAAAGCATTTTCTTGCTTGGTTCCCCATACAAAATCATATTTCTTCCGAGTAACTTTGTAAAACGGCTGCAGAATTTGTGACAAATGGGGAATATGGTATTGCCAGTACCCAAATAACCTGATAAATCACTGTACATCCTTTTTGGTTCTGGGTTTATTGAAGCAGTATCAGTATCTTTTGTTTAGCCCTCAGGAGTATCTCTCACTCCCCCTTGTTCCATTGAATCCCCAAGAACTTAACTATAGTAGATGCACCCTGCATGTTGGCTGGGTTGACCTCCCAGCCACACTGCCTCATATGGTCCACTAGTGTAGTTAATGCAGTGTCTACTAGTGCCTCATTGTCACCTTGAATCATGATGTCATCAACATAGTGAGACAGTCCTACAGATGAATGTAGGGATATTTGATCATGGTGTACAGACACTAAACGATGGCATATCATAGGGCTATGTACATACCCCTGGGATAGGAATAGTGAAAATCACAAGACTCCATATTTTTACCATATTTCTGGATGATGCTGCACCTTCTATATAATGTTGCCAAGAATCTCTGAATGGTGGAGTGTGCTTATTTAACTCACAATAGTCAACTGTCATGCGCCAAGCACCATCTGGCTTTTTAACTGGCCACATTGGGTTATTCCATTTTGTTGTACAGGTCTTTAGGACTCCTGCTTCCACATACTCTTTAATAGTTGGTGATATTTCTTCCTACCCCCCAGGTATACAGTATTGTTTTATACCTACAACTTGCTAAAGGGATGGGGAATGGTGGCATATGCCCCTTCCCTACTAACACAGGTTGTACTTGCGATGTCTCCAAATTGAAATTTACCATCATTTAAATATAACGTCATGCCCCTCAGAATGTCCATACAAATAATCCATTCTTTAATTGGCGTGACTGAAACAAAATATTCTTTCACAGGTAACCAACTCTATCCAACTCTATCACAGGTGTCTAATTTTAAACTTTACTTGAGTCTGTGTTGCAATGATAGGGTGTCTGCCCAATCCTGTTACCGTTATTCGTTGGCCCTTAAATTTGAGAGGATTTCCATGTATAAGGGTGGTCTCCATCCCCGTGTCCACTAAAATTACTTTCTGTAATTTCCAATGTATTTCTAATGGTACATGTGGTTGTCATCAATTGACCAGAGGGCCTGAATGTGCTTGGGGGTTTTGGCCTTCGTCCAATTATCCCTGCTGTTCCACAACCTCCTTGATGTCTCCAGTCCTTATGCCTACATTTCTTACACTTGTTTTCACCCTTTCTTTTATCCTTTTATCCTTTTATTCTTTTACACATCTTTTGTCCTTTGCACCGCTTTTAACGAGAATGAGGAGTCATTATGTTGTAGCACAAATAGGAGCGGTATGCCAAGAGTTGCTAGTTAATTGCTAAAAATTGAATACTTAACTTAATCAAGGATTCGATAACTGTCGGATTACCTATTATTTAAATTAAGAGGGGCACAAATCCAGGACTTTCACTAAATTTGGCTTCTATCAACTGAGGCTGGTTTAATCTTGATTAAGACCTACCTCAGTCCACCGTTCACTGTAAAAAATGTCTGTGTGCAAAAGTGAAAAACTGTCAAACCATGACAGTAAAAGACTGTAAACTGAAAGTGTTGAAAAAGTGTTGGTGTTGAAAAACACTGTTTCTATAACATGTATCAGCCAAAACACTCATTTTTACATCTCTTCTCTGAAAAACATTATTTCAATGTTAAATTCTGTTAAATTGTGTTTATAACAGAAATATTCTGTAAAATGTAGATATCTGCATTGCTGGAGACAACCTGGGCTCACATTGTGTGGGTGGATTTACTGAAAATTTCAGTTCTCCAGAATATTTTTGCAGATACTGTCTAATTTCTTGAACTGAATTTCAAGGTAATGACCCAACATCATTTGGACCACAACGTACCTTTGAAAGTTACAGGTCTGCAGTTGATCAGTTAGAGACTGAAGATGTGCCAGATGTTCAAGGAATAAAGTTCAGGTCAGAGTATTTGTTTTTTTTTTAATTGTTGATATTTTCAGGGTCCTCCTGCTTTACTGCTGGGACATTTATGTTGTGCATTGACCAAGAGGTTGTCAACAACTACACCACTTCTTTCGTACCTGCCTTCTGTTTACTGTTTGGCAGTTACTACTGTTTCAACATACACTACCAAGTGGAACTACGATCAATATTAGAGCTCCTTCAAAGGTATTATTTCTTTGTTATAAAAGGTTTGGGCACCCCAGGTGAAATATTTTTTTTCTGTGACTGTTCTGTTTCAATTTATAGTTGAGTAAGTAAAATTGATTTACAAAAGGCAAAATAAAGATGACCCATTTCTATAACATTTTAAGGAATTATTTATTACCATTGTTAGAAGAAAAGGTTTGGGTAACCAGCATTACTAATATATTCCACTTTAAATGCTGTAGTAGTTGCATACTATAAGCTGAGGTTGGCTTCCTCTTTGAAATTTCTGTTCCATCTTAAATGCTGCTAATCCTAGACTTTCACATACTTTTGCCACTCACAGAGATGTAATTTTAACATTTTCTTCAAAAACTAAAATTTTTTTCTTAAATTGAATTCTGTTTAAAATAAGACTTATCTTCTTTTGGGAAAATCTGATTATGTTCTAGGTCATCTGTGCAGAAATTGTGTAATGTAAATTAATAAGGGGTTGAGAAATTTTCAATCAACACTTTCTTTGTCTTTACTCTGATTGCAGACCTTGCAGACCATGAGTGGACCTAGACTTACTTTTTTTGACAATATGTCAAGGTATAGTGTATATGTTATAGGTTCAATATCATCACAGTCCAAAGAAAAACAAGTAAATTTACAGGAGAAGCCAAAAACCTTAATTTTAATGTAAGGTAATGTAAAGAGGCTTTGTTTCAAGTGATTTTGGAGCATATTTCTCCATTCATCATAACACTTACACAGCACAGAAAGGGCATCTTAAGTGTTCAAATGACAATAAATCAACACAAAAGAAGATACATGGTTTTCTTTGGACAGTGACTATATAGTGCAACTTGTTTTTCTTAAAATTGTTGTTGAAATTATACCAAAAATTACTGGCTAAAAAAATAAAGGTTCTGAGAACCAATGTAAGTGTCTGTCTGCAATAGTTAGGTTTACTGAATGAGGTCAATGGTTTTGTTTAGCAAACAAGTTCAGGTGAATGTTATAGTAATTTCATGGTAATTTCAGGAATTTCTTAAGTGATTAGAGTCACTGAGGTTATTGTTTTGTAATTTATGTGGTGTATAGTGTAATGCAGGATGAGTACATTTTCATGGCTGCTATGTTGAGCAGTTTCGATGCATCAGTTTGCATGAAGAAAATGGATTAAGCTATCTGCTGTCTGGAGCCAATTTAGTTTCAGCTTTTGTATGTTTAATAAAGAGCATCCCATTATTTTTGTGAACTTTATTGATCAATAAAATGTTTAATACAACTTTTACCCTGGGGTTTAATTATTACATTTTTTGGTATGATTTTTACACAAGTAAACACACCAAGTAACACGAGTTACACAACAAAATAAGTATAAACTTTATAAAAGCATGTGACAGGATGTCACTGTTAAATAGTGTATGTGAGTATGTGTTGTAATTATATTGTCTGATTTTTTAGATTTACAGATTTTATAGATTTTACGGATTGCATAGATGGTGTAACCTGATTAACTAATTTAACAGTGAGCCACTTTGTTTAATGGCCAAATCTTGTTTAGATGTTAAATAATTACATTAGATTGTTAATTTTATGAAAATCATATTTCATGACTTTCTATAGCTTTCTATAGCATTTTAGTGAAATGTGTATGGAATAAATCAGTATTTCATGTTGACTGAATTCATGGCAAAAAAAACAACAACCCAAAAACAACATAAATTATGTTTTTTATATTAACATCATGTTTACCCGGACTCAGACCAAAAGAGGGGAGGGTGGGAAGAGATTCTTTTCCTGCCAATTTTAGACAACGGAATAGTCATGGTCACTGGTGAATACACATTATGAAGGTCTTCATATACACACAAAACAAGTCACATCAGAAGTAACACAAAGCGAGGATATAAAGGAATTAATTAAACTAACCACTTTTGAGATGTACACGATTACACTGAGATATGTCTGGTGGTCTCTGTTTGTGTGTGTGGGCATGTGTGTGTCTTCTGTGAGCCAAATGTGGTTACTTTTTGGGGTAATGATTAACAAATAAAAAGGACCATGGCTAACAAGGTATCTAACCGTGAACGGGGTAGGATTAACTAGATTATAATGGTAGAGAGACTAGAAGAGTGAATTTTAGGGCAAACAACAGAGTGGTTATCATATGAGAGGTAATTTACATGCCTCTTCCGCTGTTACATGCATATTTTCACTTCTCTCAACATCACTAAAACTGCCCTTGTAATGCCTCAGTAATTTAAAACAAAACAAAGCTAAACACAATGTGTATGCATTTATGATATAATTTATATGCAAGAATCTAAATTCTAATTGGAATTTCCAAATCCAAGTCCAAGCAACCACTTTTGGCATTGCGAAGAAAACTGTTCTTCTTAATTGGAAAAAAAAACAGTGGTAAGAATCTAAATAAATGATTGGAATTTCCAAATAAATACAACGATTTACCAAAGTGATAGAAAAGTAAAGGTACAGAGAAATGATGGTGGTGATAATACACAGAATCGATGGTTGCCAATCATTATAAAACCAGAGACGAAGAAGAGTCACTTTGGATTCCAGGTGGACATGGACAATCGTACACTATAAAATCTTACTGCACTACTTAATTAAGTTACCATATTAACCATTTTGTTTAAAGAAATATGCAGGAGGCCTTAACTATGGTTGGGGGTTTGGGCTAACTACCAGGTTTTTAAATTGTGTCTCAAAGTCTCACGTTATTTGTTTTGCCAAACGGTGCAACACTACCCCTTTGATTCTAAGGTCAGGAGCATTTGTGTGAAACATTCAGCGCAAAGGCAATTTTTATTTGATTCCTTCACATGATTAGAAGGATTTGTTTTTGAAGGGAAGACTGACTTATAGGTCTAGTGCATACGGGTATAGTGCATAAGCACGTTCTTCTGTTTTTGAAGTGTGTATAATTTTATTTTAGGTTTTTATCCTCTGAGGAGGGCCTCCTCACGGTTTTCAATGCAGATCTCCACCCTGAAGCCATACTCCAGCTCAGTAGGTGGCGGTAAGGTCGAGTACCCCCGAAAGAAGAAGAAGAAGAAGACGACTCCTCCTCCTCCTCCTCCTCCTCCTCAATTTGGCTCTTATTGTACAGCGTGGGTATGGCTTACACTGCAAAAATTGGTCCTTCTATTTTGAGTAGTGACCTTTCACAACTAGGAACAGAATGTAAACGAATGATGGAATGTGGTGCTGATTATCTGCACCTTGACGTTATGGATGGGTGAGTGGCAAAACTTTTTTTCTTCAGTGTTTGTGCTAGGTGAGTTAGCTGTATTACCTAGCTAATGTAACGTTAAACTTTTCGAGGTGTGATCTAATTACTGCAATATTATTCTAATGCGAACTGCAAGGCTGGTGAATCAGAAACATTAATATTTTTATGTGTATGTGTGTGTGTGTGTGTGTGTGTATGTATGTGTATATATATATATATATATATATATATATATATATATATATATATATATATACACACACATACACACACACATTTGAAAACACACACACACACATATATACACACACAAAAAAAATAATAAATTCAGTCTAGTCATTACATACATATGTCTGTGACTAAAATATATTAGTTAGGATTTATAGATGCTTACAATCTGCTGTTAAATAGTTTAAACTGTTAAAACAATGCATGTGCATTTTGCCTGAAAAAAAAACCAAAATGCGTAATTAGTGATTTGAATACAGACTGTGAAATGAAACTTAAGGCACAACTGTATTGCTTTCCACTGTGCTTCAAACATGTATGCATCACTGATATGACAAGGGGGAAACACCTTATTAAAAGATTTTTAGATTTATTAAATGCTTCTCTACTTTTAAACAGAAATGGTACCTACAAAAGGTAGGTCTTGAAGTGGAGTTTTTTTCTGATTTCTTTTTTTTTTTTTTTAATTTATTTACCATTTTAGTTGACGCGTCAATGTGCCAGAATTAACTAATGAGAACTAATTTTCATCTGTAGTCTCTGGGCTAGTTATTACAGACTAAAGGCCTAATATTATCAGCGCAGTAAGCACTACAGCACAACACTACATTTTCAAAAATGCATACATACAAACATATAGGTAGTGCCAAAACTAGTATGATTGCAGGTTTGTTTAAATTTATATTTAAAACCTTGGTAATTAGTGCTTTCTCTCAACTAGTAGGAGCACTATTCCAATAATGGGTGTCTCTAACTAGAACACTGTTTGATAAAACATACTATACTATATTATACAACACAGACCCCTGTGGTAGTTGTATATTCAAAAAAATCACTATTGCCAAACATATTCACTCACCCATCCAAATCATTGAATTATGATGTTCCAATCAATTTCATGGCAACAGGTGTATAAAACCAAGCATGCAGACTGCTTGTACAAACACTTGTGAAAGAATGGATTGCTCTTAGGAGCTCTCTCAAGAGTGAATTCCAGCGTGGTACAGTGATGGGATGCCACCTGTGCAACAAGTCGAGTTGTGAAATTTCCTCGCTACTAAATATACCATAGTCAACTGTCAGTGGTATTAAAATAAAGTGGAAGTGTTTGGGAACAACAGTAACTCAACCACAAAGTGCTAGGCCACGTGAAATGACAAAGCGGGGTCAGTGGATGCTGAGGTGCATTGTGTGCAGAGTTAATCGCTACAGACCACATTTTAAGAACAGTTCGTCGAGAGCTTCATGGAATGGGTTTCCATGGCCGAACAACTGCAGCCAAGCCTTACATCACCGAGCGCAATGCAAAGCTTCGGATGCGGTGGAGTATAGCACACCGCCACTGGCCTCAAGAGCAGTAGATACGTGTTCTCTGAAGTGACGAATCACGCTTCTCTGTCTGGCAATCTGATGCACGAATCTGGGTTTGGTGGTTGCTAGGAGAATGGTACCTGTCTGACTTAAGAACCAAGAAATTAGTCAATTTTGTGCTCCCAACTTTGCGGGAACAGTTTATGGATGGCCCCTTCCTGTTCCAACATGACTGTGCACTAGTTCACAAAGCAAGCTCCATAAAGACATGAGCTTGTTTGGTGTAGAAGAACGTGTCGTGTCGTGACCTCAACCTGATAGAACACTTTGGAATGAATTGGAGTGGAGACTGCGAGCCAGGCCTTCTCGTTTAACATCATATTAAACCTTATGGATTAAGAATGGGATGTCCCTCAAGTTCAAATGCGTACAAAAGCAGGCGAGCGAATAATTTTGCCAATGTGGTGTGTGCGTGTCCCATTTGTTTGTATAACTTTTTATAACCACGCAGCTTTAAAAAATCAGTAATCAGTTTAAAAGGCAAGAAATCAAAAACATTAGAAAACATGAACATGGAAACCTAACACCCCTGTTAAGCAAGCCAAAGGAGACAGTGGCAATGGAAAAACTCCCTCAGAGCTAGAGGAAGAAATATTGAGAGGAAACAAGACTCAAGGGTCCCATCCTCCTTTGGTCAACCCATTTATGAATTATTGATACTTCTGGTTCTACTGCTTAGGTGTGCAACATAATCTTAATGTCTATAATAATGGTGTAGTATAACTAAGTATAATCATAGCAATGATGGTAAAAGTAATGGTAGTTAATGGTGGTAATATACTAATATTACCACCATTAACTACCATTACTTTTACCATAATTGCTATGATTACCGCTGGGGTTCCCTCTACTCCCACTGCTACCTAATCTAATGACCTTGTTAAAATCTAAATCTAAATTTTTTATTTATTTATTTTTAAATTATAAATCTTTGACCATATATGCAATATTGACTTAATTAACTGGCCAACATAAAGTTTTTTATTTTGAATCACAATTCTACAAGAAAGGTAACCTACTAAAATGTGTTGGTGCTTAAAGTGCTTAACTGAGCTGCTATTTCAACTTAAAACATCTCAAGGTAAATTAAATAAAATTGAATTAAACAAATAAATAATACTGATCCAATACCATTGTTGAATTAATAAACCGTATACCTTACCATGCGGGAGAGACTTAAGGAATCAGGATTGACTGAAATATTACTTTACTAACTTTGTAAAACAAAAAAACAAATTAAAATATTTTAAAAATAAAATGCATCAACCAAAGTAAGTAGTAGCTTCACTTTGTTAAACAGTAATCATCATGTAAACATTTAGTGCAGTCTCGCACCTGTCGCAGTCTGTGTCACTTAAGCATTTTTGTGCTCTCTGCTGTAAGTCTGCTTTTTTTCCTCATCCACAATGTTGGAAACTGTGCTGAACAGTCTCTCACTTTCTACGGTAGTGCAGGAGGTACAGAAAAATAAAAAAAGAATTTATAATTTATAACAGTACTTTTAATGCACATCATTGCATCATATTGCTTTTATTTGCAAGGTACTGTTAATGGTGTTGTAGAAAGAGAGAAAGATTCTATAATGTAATAAGTTTAGAATCTTACCTGTCTTTATATCTGGCAAAAGCAAAGACGGGTTCATCTTCCACAGCGCCACTTGTTGCAGGGTCTTTTTCATTGTCTTGATGTCTTGTTGCAGGCGTTAGGCTATTTTTGCATCTGGAGCTGGATCATGTAGCCGTTAATATCCTGCTGCTTGCAGTGGCATCTCTCACACTCCGTTGTGACAACAGTCCCTCATTAATTACGAGCTGCAGCGAATGAGCAAAGCAGCCTACTCTACGCACTCCTATGTATCTACAAATCTACATATCCGAATATAAGGATATAATGCGTCCATGTTTATATATTAAAGGTATGCTTGCTGGTCATAATGTATCGGCAATATGCAGAATCAGCTTTATTATAACTGTTTTAAGTCACAGGTTATGTTATACTGCAAACTCACGTTTATGTAATTAATTATGTAACTTTTGTTGCAAAACTACTGGAATAAACGAGTGACAGTGGAAGGCTGTGCCTGGTGGGAGCGGTTGGCCCCCGCCCTCGCCCACACATAGTTCTTCATTTTGTTAAAGATATAAGGGACGGGTTTCCCCCTTTTCTGGTGAGAATCGGCTGAGTGGAACTGAAGGTCCAGCTCGGTGGTTTACTGAGACAGCTGTCTCTTACCAGGATTGATGAGCTTTCCCGATCCAGCATGAGCGGTGGGTAACAGAAAGTCTATGAAAGCATTCTGCCAAGTATGTTTTCGGTTTGTTAGTGTTGATTGTGAAATAAAGGGACCTTTTTTTTACTGATTTATCTGGTGTGGAACCTGAGTTATTTGCCGATCCTCCCTTTGATCTAAAATTTCACAAAACAGCTGCGAACGAAGAATGGGCAGCCATGTCATAAACATGTTGCGACTTCTTGCACACACTTATTGCAGTGTTCTGTTGTCTGACAATTCTTTGGAACTTGATTTGTTGCACCAAAGAAAAAGGCCTGCGAATTAAAGCGACAAAGAGGGCTAAGTTAGATGGCTAGCATGGGCAACACCGAAACCTTTATGTCTTTCTTAATAACTGAACTTGAAAAACTCTGGCCGAACAGTTCTTCTTAGTTTATAGCATATTTGGCTCCAAACATCATTGTGATCTTGTGTGACAAGAGCTTTGATGGTGAGAGAGCTTTGATGGACTGGACTAATGCGTTGTATTACTGGCTGTTCAGCAGTTAGAAGCTGTCTCTGAACTGACTGGTTCTAGTCTTCATGCTTATGTGCATCCTGTTTCTCCCTCCCATCTAAGCAGTGCAGTTCACGTACCAGGCGGTGATTATAGCCTATCAGAATGTTCTCCACAGTGTAGGTGTTGAATGTCCTGAGCATCAGGACAAAACCTTAGCTGTCTTTGGTTGAATTTGGTTCTGTTGAATTAAAATTGGGGTGTGTACTCGCTCCTGCGGTTTTGCACTCATGTCAGGGGCAGTGGTGGCTCAGCGGTTAGAGCGCCGGGATATCGATAACAGGGTTGTGGGTTCGATTCCCGGGCTCGGCAAGCTGCCACTGTTGGGCCCTTGAGCAAGGCCCTTTACCCTCTCTGCTCCCCGGGCGCTGGAGTTGGCTGCCCACCGCTCTGGGTGTGTGTGTGTACTCACTGCCCCTAACACGTGTGTGTGTGTGAGTGTGTGTTCACTACCAGATGGGTTAAATGCGGAGGACACATTTCGCTGTACAGTCCACACTGTACAGTGACGAATACGTGCATCCTTTATCCTTTATCCTTTATCCTTTTAGAAAAAGCTTTTTGCATTTTAACAAGTGCTTGAATAACTAAGTTGAAGGTTGAAATACATCCAGTTTAACCACTGACTATGTTTATATCCAATGTTGCCCAGAAGCTGCTATGTAGCATGCCAATGTAAATTGCATGCTGGATAGCAGCTTCTTGGCAAACTCTTGACTGGTGGCAACCCATTCTTGCCTAATCAGTGCTTGGAGTTTCTGTGTCCTCTTTTTGAGAACTTACCACATGTTCTCAATGGGATCGAGATCTGGGGGCTTCATCAGAGAAAATAAGGGTTAGTCGGTCCTAGATGTCATGTGTGGCCAGTTCCAGTTTTGGCTCACATTGGTGTAATTATGTAAAAATTTACATAATTAGTAAAAGACAGAAAAAAAAGAAATAACAAGACATGAAAATCCAAGACCCCTAGTGAGCAAGCCAATGGCGACAGTGGCAAGGAAAAACTCCCTCAGAGCTGGAGGAAGGAACCAGCACTCACAAGAGGGACCCATCCTCCTCTGGTCAGAACTATTTATATATTTTTTTTTTATACTGTTGAACTGCTCTGATCATAATCATAATGCAGCTGGTCTGACACAGGTAGAGGGGGCCTCATCGGTCAATCTTCCAGCAGGTCGAGCTGGGTGATCATTTACTCAGAGAAGGTAAAGAGAGTGAGTTAGTTCTGAAAGGACTTATGGAGAGCAGAAGCTGTTAAGCAGTATCAGAGTGTGTCTGACAAATCTGGCAGGTCTGACTATAACAGCCTAGTTAAAAGGAGAGAGACAGATAGTAAGAGTGATCACATGCAGGCAGCGAGACAACAGCTCCAGCATATCAGTATACTACAATTCCCTGTGTCCGCGAATCCCTGGACCTACAACCTTTATCTAAGAGGAAACATTAATTACCAAAAGCTGAACTAAACAGATGAGTTTTCAGCCTAGATTTAAAGATTGAGACGGTGTCTGAGTCCTGAGCATTATCTGAAAGGCTATTCCAGAGTTGGGGTTTTCTTATTCTTTTATAAGAAAAGGTTTTTCCCCCTGCTGAGGTTTTCTGAATTTTAGGAACTACTAAGAAGCCAGCACCCTGAGATTTAATAATCTTGATTGTTTATAATATGTAATAAGATCTTGCAGGTACTCAGGAGCAAGGCCATGTAAGGCTTTGTATGTTAAAAGAAGAATTTTGTAGTCAATGCGGAATTTAACTGGGAGCCAATGAAATGCTTATAGAACTGGACTAATATGGTAAAATTTTCTAGTTTTAGTAAGTTTTTGAGGTTCCTGCTGGAACAACCTGACAGTTGTTACAGTAATCTAGTCTTGAACCAATAAAAAAAAAATACTAGCTTTTCTGCATCCTGTAGCAATAAGGAGTTTCTTAGTTTGGCAATGTTGCATAAAGGGTGTCCTACTAATATTAGCTATATGTTGCTCAAATTATAGATCTGAATCGAATATGATGCCAGGATTTTAGCTGCTAGACTAGGAATAATGGAAGCATCACCCAAGTCTGATAGTTTATTTCTAGTGTCTTTTGGACCTAAAAGCAGAACCTCGGTTTTATTACTATTAAGAAGGAAGTTATGACATCCAGAGTTTTATATCTTTTACACAGTCCTCTATTTTCTTTAATCTAAATTTATCGGCAGGTTTGGTTGATAAATTGGGCTGTCATCTGCATAACAATGGAAATTAACTTCATGTCTGCGTATAACTGAACCCAGTGGTAACATGGATAATGTAAATAATAGCGGTCCTAGAATAGAGCCTTGCAGAACTTCATATCTTACTTTTGTGTAATTTGAATATGAATCTTTTATCTTTACAAACTGATAGCATTTGGTTATATTTGAACCACAATAGGGCTGTTCCTGTAATTCCAGCCATTTTCTCTAATCTTTCTAGTAGAATAGTATGATCTTTAGTATCAAAGGCTAATATCTTGGATACAAATGTTAAGTTTGAGATGGGTCTGTAATTAGTTTCTTTTAGTATTTTTGAGGGAATTGGGTCAAGTGTACAGGTTGTACAATTTGCTGAGGTAAACTTTTTTTTCTAGTTCTGGCTGTGGAAGTGGGTGGCCTTTGTTCTACAGCTAAGTTATGTTCTGAAGCAGCTACACCAGTTGACGGCCATGTTTGATTTAATAAGGAGGGTTGTCCGTCTTATTAATAGTTTTAATACAGTAGTTTGGTTGTCCACCATTTAAGCTCTAGTTTTTTTTAAAGGCGCTGTTTGTTTTAAGGTATGAGTTTAGTCACTGTACCATGGTCCGAGCCTTTTGCCTTGTCGTTAAGCAGTGCCAATTTGTCTAAGGTTGATCGGAGGGTTTGTTCTAGACCGTTTGTTAATTGAACTAGCTCCGTTTGGTCTGACGAGTGTAAGCTAAGGTCTGGGAGGTTTTATGTAAACTGTACAGCGGTCATTGGGGTTATTGCACGCTTTAGACAGTGACGGTTGGACAAATGAACCTTTTGCCTAAGATGTAGCTCATAGGAGGTTAGATAATGGTCTGATATTACTGAGCTTTGAGGAAGAATATTTAGATTATCAGTGCTAACACCCAGGGTCAGGACTAAATCTAGGGTATGATTACAGTAATGTGTGGGTCCAGTTAAATTTTGTCTGCTTTTCTAAAAATGAATATTAAAGTCTCCTCATATTATAACTTTGTCGCTGCACACTGCCAAGTCTGTGGCAAAATCACTAAATTATTTTAGTGATTTAGGCCTATGCATATTAATTAGTGTGAAAGCATTTTTATTTGTGGCTGGATTTGATATTATTGTAGAGCATCTCAAAAGAAGTGAAGGTGATAGTGTTTTTGAATAATGTCAAGTGTATTTTGGTAGATTATGCATACTCCACCTACTCTGCCTGATAATCTAGGGCTATGTACATATTTATAACCTGCTGGGGTATCTTCATTTAGTGCTAAATATTGATCCTGTCTAATCCAGGTTTCAGTGAGGCAGAAAACATCTAGTTTCTGATCACATATAATTTCATTTGCAATGACTGATTTTAAGGTTAGTGATCTAATATTAAGTAGGCCGAGCTTTAGGTCTGATGCTTTTATCGTTTGAATGGGAGAATTTAACACTAAGTTATTCATTTTTTTATTAAATTGATTTAGTTGTTCTATGTTTGGGTTTAATTTGGAGCACAGACACTGTCTCAATACGGTAAAACCTGGGTGGCGTCTCAAAGCAGCTCGCAGGCGGTCGGTTTAGCGATGCGAGACGGCTGTAGGACTTCATTGGGATGGGGCCAGAACAAATTATGGCATCAGCTAACTTGCTCACATTTAGTACAAACACTATCATCACTAGCGGAAAACTAAAAACACTAGAGGAAACAGGGTCTAGGCTAAACATGCCACACTTTGTACATTTAAAAAGCCCAGCAACAGCCATAATAAAGCAGGGACTTACTGCTTGCAGTTGGTTTGGGCACTGAAATAAACATTGTTGTAGGGGTCAACTGCTACTCCGGTTTTTTAGTTTTTTGATATACCTGTGGGAATAGACTGTAAAAAAAAAAAGCAGTTAGTAAGCGCATGATGCAGTAGATGACTAAACAGGTATATAAAAAAGGGGTAGAAAGTGCTAGAAAGCAGAAAAGCAAACTAAACAAGGAGACAGTGATGCCATCAAAGGATTTGTTAAAGACCAGAGTTTAGTGCCCTGTTGAACAACAGTAGCACAAACAGTTTTCAGTCATCAGAGTTTTTGTACATACTGTAGGTCATGGTCCAGTTCAGTACAATGGGAGAATAAAACCAACAAATACTCGCAAATGTATAGGGCATGGATTCTTTACTTTTTTTTAACAGACAGTAGTACAATTAGTTTATTCCACCTAGCATTGTGTATTCCACCGCCTGTTGTGTATTAAGCAGTAACATTTAAACTGAACATGCTGTTACATAAGTGGTGATATTTTATGCAAGGTTTATTTAAAATGAATAACAATACAAAACAAGGCATTGTTTTGACACCCCACTGCACTACTGACCATAATGTAGGGTTGGCCCGAAAACTTTTTTTTTTTTTTTTTTGAGATCTGGATTTCGGGCACTGATTGGTAGCGAATATTCTCATTCTGTATTTATTGTACTGTACTATACTGTAATTTTTAACAAACATATTAATAAAATTAAAGGACAAGAAAATGAACAAACAAATGAGAGAAATGCCAACTGTAAGAAATTTCACAATGGAACAGTAGTAGCACCTGTCATAGCAGAGGAGCACACCAAAAAATATTTACCTTAAACACAACACAAACTTCTTGAACAGTTCAAATAAAAATAACTTTTAAATACATTAATACAAAATGTAATTATTTAACAAGCTAATAGGAGTATTGCTGCTAAAATAGATAGATAAAAAATTTTATTCCTTGAATAATAGTTTAATAAATCACACATAAATCACACAATAAAAGCACACGTTCAGCTATTGACATAGAATCACTAAACACATGTTTGAAAAAGGACGCATACTTGCACCCTTTTCCCCTTGTCTGCACTCAATTTGAAATGCTTTCTTATGTTGCTATTAACCTGAACTGAAGTGTGATGAGCTAAGCTGAGGTGAAACTAAGGAAGAAAAAAAAAATCTAACATCTGAATATCAAAATGTAAAAACTTCCCAAGTCATATTTGTGTAAAATCCTGCAATATTACTGTTTGTTTTATTAGGGCAGCATCAGTGTTTTAAAGGCACTAGAATCTTCTTGCTGCAATAGGAAGTGTATTCTAGTGTAATAGAAAATAAGTACGTGATGACCTAAGAACTTTTCACCACAGCATATCTAGGTTAGTTGAATTATGTAGGCATGCTGTAATTCTGCTGTAAATTCAAAATTGAACCAGTCGGCCAAAAAGGCATCTGCTGCTGATATATTTTGCATCCCTAGTCACTAGTGCTATGTAGTGTTTAACAGAAAAAAGGGTTGAACAGATCCAGTGTAATGTGCTGTCTTCAATTACAGTAAGCAATTAACCAATTGTGTGATTTGTCATGTTTATCTGAAGGCATTTTGTTCCAAACATTACATTTGGCCATCCCATGGTGGAATGTCTACGGAATGCTGTGGGCCCAGTTCCTTTCTTTGGTAAGTTGTTATTATTATTATTATTATTATTATTATTATTATTATTATTTGCACTATTTAGGTATACTTGTGTATGTAATTTTGCATTCTGCTGGAGAAAGTTTTGAATCAAAATTAGCCAGAGCAAGCAAGTTTCAGCCATCACAGACTTCCCTTTGTCAAGAGAACCTGTGTTTACATTTATTGTTCAAGCATTCTATACTTGAACCCTGTTGGTTTTTGTTTGCTGGTTGTATTTATAGTTCATCTTTTTATCATATATTTCTATTTACCACACGTTAAGTTGTTACTTTTTTATTATTAGTCAAGTCAAGTGGGTTTTATTGTAATTCCAACTACATACAGAGTACACAGTGAAACGAAACAACATTCCTCCAGGAGCATGGTGCAACATAGACAGTGTATACAAAACACAAGTGCAACACAATACAAGTGTGGATAGACAACACAAAACAGGACAGACAGAGAATAATAAATAATTGGCGGTAGTGTGCAAATTATGCAGTGTGTAATAAATATTGAGTCCAGTGAGGTAGTAATGTTATTAGTGCAAATGCTTTGTGCAAAAATGCTTTTCATTTTATCTGGGAGAGGGAGAGGGAGGGAGGGAGGGAGAGAGAGAGAGAGACATCGAGACATCGAGACATCAGTTCAGAAGGGAGAACAGTCTGTGTGAAGGGTGGGTGGAGTCATCCACAATGCTGGTTACTTTGCGGATGCAGCGGGTAGTGTAAATGTCCATGATGGAGGGGAGAGAGACTCCGATGATCCTCTCAGCTGTCCTCACAATGCGTTGGAGGGTCTTGCGGTCAGAGGCTGTGCAGATCCCAAACCAGGCAGTGATGCAGCTGCTTAGGATGCTCTCTCTGGTCCCTCTATAGAAGAGGGTGAGGATGGGTGGAGGGAGACGGGCCTTTCTCAGCTTCCGGTAACAAATTGGGTAACAAATTGTAAGTCCAACCTTGTACATTTATACAGTGGGCCAACATAAACCACCTGTTTACTGGCTTGTGTTACGAATGCTGCTGTAAAGTCATCATAATTTCATCTTAGAAATGCTTACCTTAAAAATTGTTGCTTGGGAGTGTACATTGCATTACTAGAAAGCTAGTAGTTGTATAGTCATCTGCTAATAATGGTGGCAAAAGACATTTACATAATAATCCTGGAATTGCCCTTTTGCTGGCATCTGTAAGAGAAGTTAGGAAGTTAGAAGTTATTGATGGCCCCATTCCAGTGTAACTGTTACTGATGCACACCCTTGGCACAGCTTTTCAGCATGGCTGGATGTGTATTTTTTTGCTGAATAAAAATAAATGAGTGAAGACTGTTAGACAACAGACTGGTTTTGCAACCATGTTTGGTAATGCTGAATTTTTTTTTTTAATTAAGAGAACAGTTTTGAGGTTCACGGTTTGTCAGTTTCCTTTATCAAATTTCATTATTCAGGTTAGGTATCAACTTGATCAAACCTAGTAATATTTACTTAAAGTAGTAATTGTTGGCAATTTTAGTATTCACTTCAATTAAGCAAATTTCATTATTCAGCTAAGGTAAATACACTTTTCCATTCTAGGGCACCTTTAAACAAGGACACTCACACTGGCCGTAGTTACAAGTTGCAAAATAGAAGGTGTCATGTTAACTGAAAAAAAAAACATTGATAACATTGAGCGCTCAAATCTCAAAACTGCTTCTCATTTGATGTTTGTTAGTTTGTTTGTTTGTTTTTGTTTATTTTTTGGGTTCCCCATTCTGATGTTTTATGTGAACATTACCTGAAGCATGCTTTTATGCATTGCACTGCTGCCACACAATTGGCTAAACACATAATTGCATGGGTATGTGTACAGGTTTTCCTAATAGAGTTCTTGGTGAGTGTCATCACTAAAAAATAAAAGAACAGGCAAGTCTTCTTTGAGCCGGTCGTCCTTACAAACTGAATGACTGTGCAAGAAAGACACTGGTGAGAGGCCATCAAGACACCTATGACTACTCTGAAGGAGTTCTTTGTTGTGTGCATAGGACTGTTGCCTGGGTTCTACACCAGTCAAAACTTGACTATAGTTTGGCCAAAAAAAACTTCTTTGGTCTAATGAGTCTGATATGGAGCTTTTTGACCATCAGACTAGATGCTACATTTGGTGGACACTAAACACTGCACATCACCACAAACACCTCATTCCGTGAAGCATAGTGATTGCAGTGGCAGTGCTGTGGGTTTTTTTCAGCAAGACAGTGACCTGAAGCATATAATGAATGCTACAAAGAAATGGTTTAAAGACAAGAGGGTGAATGTTGTAGTGCTGTAGTGGCCGTATTTGAGCTTACTTTTATATTTAATTGACATTTAATTTCAAAGTGAAACTGATTCCTACAGAGTAGAAGATTTCTAGTCAGTTCTAGTCAGAAAAGCCTAATTGTATTAACTGATTCCATTTATAAAAGTATATCCACATTTAACTTCTCTTAATGGTAATTGCTGTCAAATGTTTTGTTATAGACATGCACATGATGGTGTCTAGACCGGAGCAGTGGGTAAAACCCATGGCAGCAGCAGGAGCCAACCAGTATACATTCCATCTGGAGGCCACCACCAATCCTGGAAACCTAATCAAGGAAATTCGAGAGAATGGAATGAAGGTCTGTGCATTTGAAATGAGAAATAGTTTGTAGTAAACCACATTTGAAATCGAACTTCAGATTCAAGTCAAGTCGAGTCAAGTCAGATTTATTTGTATAGCGCTTTTTACAACTGTTGTCACAAAGCAGCTTTACATAAATAGTGATTAATAAAAGACAGAGACAAAGAAGAAAGAAGAAATAACGTAAGACATGATGAATCAAAGACCCCCAGTGAGCAAGCCAACGGCGACAGTGGCAAAGAAAAACTCCATCAGAGCTGGAGGAAGAAACCTTGGGAGGAACCAAGACTCACAAGGGGGACCCATCCTCCTCTGGTCAGAACTATTTAAATATTAATGATAAAAATGACCAAACCAGATACAACAGATAGTTAAAAATGGTTTTAACATGGTCACTAAGCAGTGGTAGGCGTGTGAGCCGCTGGTCTGCTATGGGTGGTGGTGGGTCGGGGGCCTGCTGGTTGGACCGGTAGGTGGTAGCTGGTTTGACGAAGGTAGAGGGGACCTTAGCGGGCAATCTTCCAACAGGTCGGGCCGGGTGGCCATTTACTCGGAGAAGGTAAAAAGAGAGGGTTAGTTCTGAGAGGAATTTTATGGAGAGTAGAGAATGTTGGGCAGCATCAGATTGTGTCTGACTACTCCGGCAGGTCTGACTATAACAGCCTAATTAAAAGGAGAGAGCCAGAAGGTAACACGGACATGGGAGCTCCCTGAAAACGCCTGCATCTATCTGCTCCACCGTCAACAAACCTGAGTGATCGCGTGTAAGCAGCGAGACGACAGCTCCAGCATCTCAGTGTACTTCTATTCCCTGGGTCCACAAACCCCTGGACCTGCAACCTTTATCTAAAAAACATTAATTACCAAAAGCTAAACTAAACAGATGAGTTTTCAGCTTGAATTTAAAGATTGAAACTTTGTCTGAGTCCCAAACATTATCTGGAAGGTTATTCCAGAGTTGGGGGGCTTTATAAGAAAAGGCTCTTCCCCCTGATGAGGTTTTCTGAATTTTGGGAACGAGTAAGAGTCCAGCACTCTGAGATCTAAGTGGTCTTGATGGTTCGTAATATGTAATAAGATCCCGCAGGTACTCAGGAGCGAGGCCATGTAGGGCTTTATATGTTAATAGAAGAATTTTGTAATCAATACGGGATTTAACTGGGAGCCAATGAAGTGCTGATAGAACTGGACTGATATGGTCAAATTTTCTAGTTTTAGTAAGGACCCTGGCTGCAGCATTTTGAACCAGCTGAAGTTTATTGAGGTTCCTACTGGAACAACCTGACAGTAGTGCATTACAGTAATCTAGCCTTGAGGTAATAAAAGCGTGTACTAGCTTTTCCGTGTCCTGTAGGGATGAGGAGTTTCTTAGTTTGGCAATGTTTCTAAGCTGCATAAAGGCTGTCCTACTTATATTGGCTATATGCTGATCAAAGGATAAATCTGAGTTGAATATGACGCCAACATAATGGAAGCATCAGCCAAGTCTAACATTAAGTCGGATAGTTTATTTCTAGTGTCTTTTGGACCTAAAAGGAGAACCTCGGTTTTGTCACTGTTGAGGAGAAGGAAGTTATGTGACATCCAGAGTTTTATATCCTTTACACAGTCCTCCATTTTCTGTAATCTAAATTTATCGAGCTGTGTGTCATCTGCATAAAAATGGAATTTAAGATTCAGTTTTGTTTGCCTTTTATGTATCAATTGGCCATGATTTTTCTGCACACACCTTTCCAAAAAACAACCTGCAGATGTTTGCAAATAACAATGTATGATGGTCTTGTCTACCAGGTGTGTTCTAAATTGTGTTTTACATTTTAAAATTAACAAAAACTGCTGACAACGTCCAGGATCACATAGTAACGGATTTATTTTTAACTGAAGAATAAAAAGTGCACAAGATGTCAATGTCTGGGTTCTTAAACCAATTTAAAGGTTCCTCATGGTCACAACTTCTTCACAAGAATGGGTCTTTAAGGAACGGTAAGTGGTTCTTCTGTGGCCTACTAAATTGCAACTTTAAAGGAAAATGAAATAACATTCTTCAGTTTCAATATAAATGTAATAAGATTGTAAAAAGGTGTTTTTATTTATTTATTTATTTATTTATTTTTAAATCCCCTGCTCTTCAGGTTTGCTGTTGACTTGTAAAGTTGTTGAAGTTAAATAAATGAGTTTATTTGACAGGTGTTAACAGATTGCCATGGCTTTAATTTCTCCAGCAGGAGCAGCAGCACACGGAGAACGCTTTAAGATAACTTGGTGCAACCAAAAAAAGAAACGTTTTTGGCTTGAAAAAGCCTGCCGATAATGTTATAAAGATAAAGTTAATAAATAGATTGACTGCTGTACAGGTAAAGTTGTAGTACCTTAAATCCAGTGTTACCTTGAATTCACTACTACCTTGTGATCAGCAGTGAATTTAAGGTAGTGATGGTTTTGGGACCTCTAAGACCGCCCTAAAAAGGGCTTAGTTCTGCAAATAATGGTTAAACTAATGTAAACTGATGGCGGTAGCATGTAGTAAAGCTATTTTAATACTGCTTTTGAATAAGGTTTTTAAAATAAACTAGTTCAGTTAAGACAATGGCAGCAGAAGCTGGAGCAGGTGATGATACAAGGGAAGCAGCTCTGAAGCCAGATGCTGTAGACACAATTTGAGGTAAATCCAAAGATCCCTAGTTCATGAGAAAATTCAAGCTTCTAAAAGGTGGTTTCCTGTGTCCATCATAATTACTGCTTTAGTTTAGTTACTATTTTACCAATAGTAATTGTAGTTTTTACTTTTTTTTTTTTCTTCCCCCAAATTTGACAAGTTTCTGACAAGTCAGAGCCTGAAGCTAATAAGTTGTTTAAAAGTGCTATAGATTTTTTTTTTTATATCATTGTGCAGTATTTGACAGAACTTAAATGGAGTAATTTGTTTACAAATGTTTTTCTTGTAATATTTAACAGAACTTGAAGTCTGGATTTGGTAACACGTAGTACAATTTTGTTTGCTTGTCACTTTACAGCAGCATTTGGTGTTTCAGATTCAAGTTTTCATGCTTTGTAGTTCTATGTATGTATCGTGTAAAATGTACAGTATCGTAAGAAGTCTACTCTACATCACGCTCCACGTCTATCCACAGTCCACACACCCTGTGTCTTTGGTAAATATTGTATTGGTTCTATGCTTCTGTTACCTTTTAAAATACTGTGCAAACATTTAGAAACTCTGAATAGCAGTGGGAAAACGATGTAAGGCCTCTGTAAAGGGGAAGGCAATGTACACATGTTAACTGTTGACGTCATGATTCAGTACGCATCATTGATGATTACTTCATATGTTATGTACGGTTATGTTGCCTATTGGTAGACTTTGTATCTTTGTTTCTACCTGTGCTGATATTGGTATGTTCTAGGGGAAGGAGCTACCTATACAGTTGGAAGCAGAAGTTTGCATACACTATAAGACACACCAAAAAATAAACCCCCTGTGGATATAATGAATATAATATGGAAACTTCTTGTGAATACTTAATTGTTCATGTCCTCCGACTATTCACCAGTGCGCCCCCAAACTGTTCACACTACAGCAGTCGGGGAACAGAATATAGTTTGGATAACCATATAGTTGCTTGTTGATGTGTTGCTGTTGTATAGGTGCGTGGTAGGTGCCAAAACCTTTGCCAAAATGCTCATCCAACATGTTGGCTAATGTTTACAAACCTTTGGCCAGAAAGTAAGTTTCCAAAACATTTTACAATATGTTTGGCTAATTGACCTGTGTTCACAAACAAACTTTTGGTCCAAAAATGGTTGGTCCTAAAGCTCCTCCATGCACAGACAGTACTGGAGAGCAATGGAGAGAAGGGGTGACACACTCATTCTCTCAATTGGTGTGTGAGTGAGCTGCCCATTGTGACTGACGTGACACTGTGACTGCTTATTCGTCTTAAGTGCTGTGAAAAGTGTTTTTCACACACTGATGGGTCATTGGGTGACATAATACTACTCAGCTTGCTGTAATAGCTTTTTGGGCTTCTTAAATTTTTTTGGCTTAGTGTTCCTTGATTTATTGTACAGTCTTGTTCCAACCTTGACTTTTTGAGTTAAAAACAAATGTCACGGAAGCGGATTTGGTAATTCATCGTGAGTAGATTCATCCAGTTCATTCATTAAAATTCAATGTACTAGCCTACTGCTTCTTGATTCGACTAGCTGGATGATGTAAGACTCCAGCTCCTGACAGATTGACGAACCAGAAACTATTGTTTTAATCTAAACCTCATTCTACAGCAGCTCGCACAGAATGCTTACTGAGCAAACAGATATACAGAAGATGTGGTTTCCTATTCCATACACCCTGCACTTAACCACCTGGACAAGGACAAGCGCCTATTGTAGCGGTCAGTTATGTCTCCTTGTGCGGTCAATCAGTTTGTGAGGACGGTCTGCTCTAGGTATATTTAAGAAACTTCTGTTTCTTAATAGTGGATTTAACTGAACTGCGCAGCAGTACACTGTCAGAATGCTGTTTATTCACTTAAGCTCTGCCTTCAAAACAGTCATCCTCCCCAAACTCGGCCCTTTTGGAATTAGTCACTCACTGTGTTAACTGGATGATGTACTTTCTTTGTGAATTACAGCCTGGTATGGCCTCTCCACTGCTGAACATAAAAGCCTAAGGGAGCCGAAAAGGGTATAAACGTGGCTAATCAAATAACAAAGCTAGCACCGAAATGGTGGTCCATGGTACACAAAAGGTACAAACGAAGCATATTTAGACCACAAAAACACATGTAATACATGAAAAACGATTGCAATGCGTCTTGCGTTAAAACACTGTAGGGATTAAAGTTATGATGCTTAGGAGTTCACTGTTCCACAGTTACATAACTGAAGTTAAGGGTTTATTTACAGTTTTGTGTTTTTGTTTTTGATTTTAATACTGTTTTTGCAGGTTGGCTTGGCTGTTAAACCTGAAACCACAGTTGAAGAACTGGCCCCGTGGGCCGGACAGACTGATATGGTTCTTGTTATGACGGTTGAGCCTGGTTTTGGTGGTCAGAAGTTTATGGAGGATATGTTGCCGAAGGTATTTGAGTGAGAGTGTGAGTGTGTGTGGTGATTGTTTTCTGTTTGGATTTTTATTAAGCATTTGTAGTAAACGGTTAATTGTTGAAATTGGAGAATATTTAAGATTGTGACTGCTGCATTATTTAAGTTGACTTTCTAAATATTTGTAATATATTTTCTGTACAGAAATTAAGTTGCAAATATTTTAGAAGTAAATTTATTATTTATAGTTATTTCCAAAGCCCATATTTTCTTAATGATCTGGTTTCATTCCAGTTATTATATTAAGAACAGGTCTTATATTAAGAATCGCATAGTAGGCCTAGGCAATGCAGTTAACAAGTACCCCAATACTGATGATTGCTATGTTGAAAAAGAGCTGATGGATGTTCTTAAACAATTTACTAATAAAATTGTGTGCATGTAATGTTTACTTTGATATTGAAATGAGGATTATTATGAACATTACACCAGAGTAAATCTGCTTCATAACATATCCTAGAATAATCAAGTTGGAATGTTTAACCTCCCACGTACAGCCCTAATAGCATGTGTTCATAATAGTGTAAATAATTCAGTAAATATTGAGGTGTATTAAATCTTTTCTAAGAACTTTTAAAAGTCTGTGAAAGCACTTTTAGACAAATAAAAAATATCTATGTCGGAACTGAAACACTTGTATTAATATTCTGTAATTTAGGTGCCGATAGCTTGACTGCAGTATTACCTGGGTAGAGGCACAGTGTTATGCTGCCATGGCTTATATTGGCGACAACACCACTTGTGTCAGTGTGTGAGAATTTGGCTATCAATATCAATAGAAGTCTACCAAATGGCAAATGGAATTATTGCATTTGGATCTGAAGCTCAAATGTGCATGTAGGAGAGAAACATTTAAAATTTAGGATTACGCTGTAATTTTGCATACATTTTAATGTTGGAACTGATACACTTTCATATCAGATAAGCTTCAGCAATTTCAAATGTAATGCAGTGACTGGTCTAGAATACAATTTTTATTCTTGGAATTTGTACAGTCCTGTAGCAACTCCAAAAAAGGGTTATATAAGTTAAAGGGATTAAATATGTCCCTGACTGAAACATATGTTAATGTGTTTTTGTTTGTTTGTTTTTTTGTTTTTTGTTTAGTAAATGTGCTTAAAACTTTTCAATCCCACACAGGTCAGCTGGTTAAGGAGTCAGTTTCCTTCCCTAGACATTGAGGTAGATGGAGGAGTTGGACCAGACACTATTCACAAATGTGCTGAGGTATAACTGATTTTATATTGTCATCATAGCATGTGCATATTTGTAAACATTTTTATACGTTTATTACAATTCCATTATTTTAAAGATAAGAAAACTCTTAACTATAACAGTATATGACTGTGTGTAAACCCAATGTAATGGACTTACCTGATTTGTGTCTCTCAGGCAGGGGCAAACATGATTGTATCGGGCAGTGCTGTAGTGAGCAGTGATGATCCTCGCTCTGTAATTGCCCTCCTCAAAGATGTTGTTCTTGAAGCCATCCAAAAAAGATTTCTAGACCGCTAGCTGCTGTTTCATGGGTGGTGGTTTTGTTTATTTTTCTTTTTCACTTTAAAGTTAAAGATAATTGAATCCTATATGACAATAATGCCCTTTGCACAAAGATTTGTGATGGTTTTCTCCATCTTTACTGCTCTTGTGGAATGCCAGCATAGTTGAACTTGATTCTCATTTTCGGATACCTCAATCAAAGCCGTATGTCCTGATTTGAAGATTTTTTATGCAGTCTTGAGCTTAATCAGCTAGCCCATTTCATTCACCTTTAGGAATTAATGTAGGGTGAGTACATTGAAACAATGGCACATGTATTGGTTCTTTGTATAGCTTTTTGTGGGAACATATTTAGGAAATCTATTTGGGATACTTGAATACTTTTTGCCAAATGATGCTTCTGCAAGCACTCATTACTTTATTTGAATATTACATGTAAACAAACATGCATACTGAGTAAAAAATAGTATTAAAATAAAATTGACTTTTGAAAAAAAGATAATTGTAATGCAAAGATGTATTAGACCTGACCTGATTTAAAATAAAAGCTGTCAGTCTCTGAATTTGTCTGGAAACAAGAAGAGCATTGTGCTTTGTTTTCCATAATTTAATCAGAATCGCATTGCCATCAGTCACTAAAATTACTGTTTTTGGTGAGGGATGAACAAAGACGTATTCCTTATTTAGTGTTTCTCTGCTTTAGATATCTGTTTATTCTTCTCTTTTGAGCAGTTCTTATTTTTTGAAGCTTTCACTTCTGTGGCTTCTCAGACTGTCAAAAGTTCCCCATCTTTCTGTTTCTCTTTGGGTGGCATGTTTCTCCTTTTAGGCATCTAAATCTAGTATAATTCTCATTCGTAAGAATTCTAGTGTTCCGTGTTTTTCTCCCAAGTTTTAGTCTGAGGTTATAAACAATCACACTTAATTTACCTTTGGGTTGGTAGAGTATTCTTCAATTGCATAAATGTTAGAAACACACTAGTGCAAAATCTCTCTATGCAATTAAATCTATGTGACTTCTGTTGCAATATTTTATATCAAAAATTCTTATGAGGTTACCCTACCCTAGTAGTTCCCTGTGAAGTGGACTACACAAGGGATTTGGTCATTTTAAGAGATTTCAGACCATGGGAGTGGAAACAATCTGTTCGAAAGGAACTTCAAACGGCAAAGAGTAATGAATTATCATTACACAGGAAAGACAGTAAAGTTTAGCCATCGCATCTTGGAGGTTAAAATATAGGATTTGATTTTATGTGATGACGTTGCAAAGCATTTCGAATGCAGGGCTTTAACCAGCTGAAGTTCCTTTACCCAATATCATGTGTGTAGAAAATACAAGGGCATTGCTTATGGAACCTTATGGAATGAAATGCAGCTATTAACAAAAATAAAAACTAACTTACACATACAAAAAAAAGAAAGAAAAATACTTGATTGACTTAACCTGGTGCTGTGCAGACCAATCAATGCCTAGCTCGGAATGGTGCATGCAGGTTGGATCTTTTTTGTTCAACTTAGCCAATTGGCGCGCCATAAAGACATGCTGTTATTGTCTTGCAAGTATCAGGTAATTGCAGGTTTCAGAGTGAGAGAAAATATGCCCCATTCTAAGATCAAGCATATCGATGACCTTTGATGTGTGATGACCATCAACCCCCTTCAACTTCACCCACCTCCTACCCCTCTTTAAAGTGATAACTATCACCCCCTACTGCTGACACTCCAAGTGCCCTCAACTTCACCCACCTCCTATCTCTCTTTAAAGATATAACTGTCCCCCCTACTGTTGATACTCCAAGTGACCTGTCCTTCATTCCCCTCCTACCCCTCCTTAAACTCCTCTTCATCAACCTTTCCCCTCCCACAATTTCCAATGTATATAAGGCCCTCTCAAAATACCCCTAACCAGACTGGGTTGACCGTGACCGATAGAGTTGTACATCTGTGTGTATCAATAAACTCCTCAACACTGAAGATCCAGTCTCCTGAATCTGCCTCCTGTACACTGGATTTCTAACAATAGCTAATCACTGCAGTTGCTCTCCACTGAGCTGTTTGAGCAAGAGATTGCTTGATGACAGAGGTCAATGTATTTTTATATCTTTTACATATTCTTTTATATGAAAACCTTTTCTTATGCCTTAATTGTTTTTCAATAGTGCTATAGTACTATTTTTTTTTTGTACTCTTTCTTAAAAAATGCCAAATGTTGTTGTTTATTATTATTGCAATAAAAAAAAACCCCACAGACTTAATTGCATTTAAATATCAGATAGACCACTTTAGAACCCATTTCTCTAGAGGAAAAAAAACACCACCCCAGGCCATGCTAACTCTGAAATTTTTTTTTTTTTTTGTGCGTACAGTGGAATTTGATGCAAGTTCGATGCCCTCTATGAGAACAGTGCTGAAGACCATATTTTAAACTTGTATTATGTGTCCATCTTTATTACATAAAACAAAAGAAAAAAGTTTGTAAAACACTTTAAAAAAGTGATTGCCCTGCTTGATAAAATAGCATAGACACACATAGCTGGTCACCAGCAAAAACAGCATAATAAAAAGGCACCAGCCCCAGACAAACACTATACCAGCATTAAATGCATGATTGTCTGTGTATGGGACTGTGGAATTAAAAAACAAATGCTGGGCTTAACCCTAAACAATAACCAGGAATATTTTTTTGTCCACAGAATATTAAATTAACTTTTTTTTTTTTTGCTTTCTGTGTTCATCATATTCACTTCCTTTCAATTTTGGTAACAGAAGGATTTCTGTCACGTCTACTTGATCAGCTACAAAGAACACGAATGAGGTGAGATCTGTCTAGAAGTTAAGAAAATACATTTTTGATTGTTCAGCACCAATGAATTTGTGGTCTAAATCAGTGTATGTATGTTTATGACCCGGAATTGATTTATATAATATATTAGTTATTATTTATATATTATATAAGTTTTGTTTAATAATGTTTGTTGTATACTACTATACCGTAATACTGGAAGAACAGTTATTGAAAGTCCAATATTCCCATGGCATTTTTGTTTATGATAAGTGTTGTAAACTCCTGACCAGAACTGTAAGTTGAATATCCCCCAGATTTGTAAGACTTTAAAATTATTTAAATGTTGAAATCTAGTTATACGTTTTGACCAATTCTAGCTTTTATTGGACCACTAGAAACTGTCCACTACTTACTAGAAAATCTTTATACGAACTGCCTAATGTTTTGGAGATGTGCTGACCCATACCTAGTCATTACAATTTTTCAAAGTGTCTCAGATCCTTCTGCTTCGATGTCTGATGCTGTAATTTGCTCTGGTCCCATCCCAATGAGGCGCACCGCTGAGTCTTACAGCTGTCTCACGCTAAATCGCTGGATGTCCAAGTGGTGTTTGGAAAATCATGTGGGCTTCATAGATAATTGGTTAAAGATTGAGGGCAAGACCCACGTGGGAGGGTGCTGCCCTACTTTCGTGCAGCATTTCGTCTGCTAGTTAGTCGGCAGAGTAGTATAAAAGGCTGCTGACAATCCAGAGCTGTGACCAGGCTGTAGACAGACAGGCTAAACCGACCGTCTGCGAGCTGCTTTGAGGCGTCACCCGGGTTTTACCGTATTGAGACTGTGTCTGTGCCCCAAATTAAAGCCAATCATAGAAATTTAAAAAGAATTTAGTGATTTTGCCTGCAGACTTGGCAGTGTGCAGTGACAAAGTTATAATAGTAGGAGACTTCAATATTCATTTTGAAAAAGCAGACGGTTCATTAACAAAGGCGTTTGTATCAATCCTAGATTCTGTCGGCATCACACAAAATGTAACTAGACCCACACGTTACATTACATTACATTTATGGCATTTACCAGACGCTCTTATCCAGAGCAACTTACTATTTACCCAAGAAAAACCTTAACTAGTTAGAATAGACTAATAATTCAAAGGATACCTCTAAGCTTAGACATTACTAAACACAAGACAATAAGGTGACTATAATGCTCTATTCGTCCAAGTATTCTCGGAAGAGGAGGGTCTTCAGTCTGCGTTTGAAGACAGCGAGTGACTCGGCCGTTCGGACACCCAGGGGCAGCTCGTTCCACCACTTTGGTGCCAGGACAGAAAAAAGCCTGGACACTTGTCTTCCGTGGGTTTTGAGGGATGGTGGGTCGAGCCGAGCCGAGCCGTGCTTGAAGCTCGAAGGGCTCTAGGTGCGGATCGGCTTTTGACCATTGCCATCAAGTATGGAGGGGCTGGTCCGTTCTTGGCTTTGTAGGCCAGCGTCAGGGTTTTGAATCTGATGCGGGCAGCTACAGGAAGCCAGTGAAGAGAACACAGTAGTGGAGTGACATGGCTGAATTTAGGAACACATTACTGTAATCATACCCTAGATTTAGTCTTGACCCTGGGTGTTAGCATTGATCATCTAAATATTGTACCTCAAAGCTCAGTAATATCAGACCATTATCTAATCTCCTTTGAGCTACATCTTGGGCAAAATGTTAATTTGTCCCCCCAACACTGTCTAAAGCGCAATAACCCGCGAACTAAGCGACCTTAGCTTACACTCTGTCAGACCAAACGGAGCTAGTTAAATTAACAAACGATCTAGAAAATACCGTCTAGAAACAACCTCAGACAAAGTAGCACCGTTTAAAAGTAAAATGACAAGGCAAAAGGACAGCCTTAGTCAATATAGAAAGGCCCTCATTAAAGCTCGCTCAGCATATTTGGCCTGGCTGATTGAGGAAAAACAAAAACAATCCCAGAATACTTTTTAGTGAGATCTCTAAAATTACTAAAAGCCAAGCAGATTCTCAAGTCCAGATTCCAACATCTTTAACCAGTAATGTTTTTATGGACTATTTTAATAATAACATAAAAAATATTAGACAAGAAATCCAACCCTGCTTATTAGATCAAACATGGCCGTCACCTGGTGGAGCTGCTTTAGAACATAACATAACATAACATAACCTTCTACCCACTTCCACAGCCAGAACTAGAAAAATTATTGCCTCAGCAAATTGTACAACCTGTACACTCGATTACCAATTCCCTCTAAATTGCTAAAAGAAATACTCCCAAATATAATACTTTTAACAATTGTAAATTCATCCCTTAGCCTGGGCATGTACCCAAAACCCTTAATCAAGAAACCAAATCTTGATCCTAGTGTATTATCTAATTACAGACCCATCTCCAACTTAACATTCATATCAAAGATATTGGAAAAAGCTGTGGCCCAACAACTCTGCTTATATCTGAGTAAAAATTACATCACAGACAATCATAGCACAGAGACAGCCCTAGTGAAGATGGAGTGCTGGAGATGTCATCTCGCTGCTTACACGTGATCACTCAGGTTTGTGGACGGTGGAGCAGATGGACGCTAGCATTTTAGGGTGCTCCCGTGTCTGTAAAATCCTCTCAGAACTAACTCTCTATTTTTACCTTCTCCAAGTAAATGGCCACCCAGGCCAACATGCTGGAAGATTGCCTGTTGATGTCTGTACCTGCGTCAGACCAGTGCCACCTACCCACCACCACCCATACCATCCCATCTTTGATCCTTCATGTCTTAAGTTATTTCTTTTTTTGTCTCTGTTTTTTACTAATTATGTAAATCTGCTTTGTGACGATAACAGTTGTAAAAAACGCTATACAAATAAATTTGACTTGACTTGACGTGCCTTGTTTATCTGTGCAAACAATTATACGCAAGTACAAACAAGATGGTAATGTCCAGCCATCATACCGTTCAGGAAGGAGACTGTGTCCCAGAGATAAATGTGCTTTGGTCTGAAATGTGCAGATCAACTCAAGAACAAAAGCAAAAGACCTTGTGAATATGTGTGAATGTATATGTTTCTGTGTGTGCGTATATACTATATATTCTGAATATAGATTGTATAGTATGTGTGTGTATGTGTGTATAATATATATTAGTGTTTGCACAAATAAAATTATAGAAAAAATCCTTACATCAGATTAATGTTATTAATTTGGCTAAAATAGTAATCACTTATTTTAAATTATAGATTTTTATTTAATTTACATTACTTTGTAAAGAATGCTGATATATGTCCCAGAATACTGGTGGACTTCTACCACTGTACCATTAAGAGCATACTCACAAACTGCATCTCAGTGTGGTACAGCAGCTTCTCCTTATCTGACTGTAAAGTGCTCCAGTAGGTTGTGAAAACGCCCAACATATCACAGGCATGCAAGTTACCCACCATTGAGACCATTTATCAAAAGCACTGCCTGAGCAAGGTGAGAAGTATCATCAAGGATCCTTCTTACCCTAACTGCACCCTTTTTTTTACCCTCTTGCCATCAGGCAGGTGTTACAGGAGCCCTGCACCAACAGACTCAGGAAGAGCTTTTTCCCAGAGGCTGTGACCCTGCTGAACTCCACACCGTCACATTAGCCTCAATATTGAACTCACTTCACTGCACTGTACTTTATAGTATTAATGCACTATTTATATTGAACATTTATTTTTTGTAATTTCATACCTGTACAGTTCTATTTATATTTGCAATTCTGTTCATATTGCACTATTCGTATCTGTAGTTATTGCATTTACAGTTACAATTTTTCCAACATACGCTGCTCTGTGCAATCTTTGCATTTCTCTCCCTTACTGTATACATTTATAGTAATTTATATTTTATTTTTATACACCACCACCTTCTATTTTGCACTTTATGTACATAATACTGTATTTTGACAATGATAAGCCTACCTCTTTCAGAGCATCTTTGACCAGCATTACAATAACTGCCACTGTCCAAAAAGAAGGACCTGACTGTAAGTCCCAGTATTAGGGAGTTACAACTCTGTGGTCCGTAAAGAAAAAAATAAGTGTTATGGTATAATAGAAAGAGCAAATAAAGTTTTTCAAAATCATGTTAAAGTCTACCCTTTAAAAGCAATTGTTGTAACAATATTAAGCATACACTAAAATGTAAGTTTAGGACTGTTTGTAATGTACCCCCAAAAATGTTTTTCTGTTCATACAGTGCCCTCCATAATTATTGGCACCCCTGGTTAAGATGTGTTCTTTAGCTTCTAATAAATTGAGTTTTTTTCTAAATAATATAGGACCACGATGGAAAAAAGAGTAAAATCCAACCTTTAACTCAAGTGAATTTATTCAGTAGGAAAAAAATCTTTAAGAAATAATTGTTTAACATCAAATCATGTGTGCCACAATTATTGGCACCCCTGATGTTAATACTTTGTACAACCCCCTTTTGCCAACAAAACAGCACCTAATCTTCTGTTATAATGTTTCACAAGATGGGAGAATACAGATAGAGGGATCTTTGACCATTCCTCTTTGCACAATCTCTCTAAATCATCCAGCGACCTGGGTCCTCTCCTCTACACTCTCCTCTTCAGCTCACCCCACAGGTTTTCAATGGGGTTGAGGTCTGGGGACTGAGATGGCCATGGGAGGAGCTTGATTGTGTGTGTGGTGAACCATTTGTGTGTAGATTTGGCCATATGTTTTGGGTCATTATCTTGCTGAAAGACCCAGTGACGACCCATCTTCAGCTTTTGGGCAGAAGCCACCAGATTTTGTTTTAAAATATCCTGGTATTTCAAAGCATTCATGATGCCATGCACCCTAACAAGGTTCCCAGGGCCTTTGGAAGAGAAACAGGCCCACAGCATCACTGATCCTCCCCCATATTTCACAGTGGGCATGAGGTGCTTTTCTGCATACTCAGCTCTTATGTTACGCCAGACCCACTTAGAGCATTTGTTGCCAAAAAGCTCTATCTTAGTTTCATCTGACCAAAGCACACGGTCCCAGTTGAAGTTCCAGTACTGCTTAGCAAACTCCAAACATTTGGTTAATGATTGTGAGTGAGAAAAGGTTTTTTCTGTGCATGCCTCCCAAACAGCTTGTTGGCATCCAAATAGCACCTGACCCCAAGAAGCTACCATTTGTTGCAATTCTGTAACAGTGAGCTTTGGAGACCTTTTTATTTCTCTTATCATCCTCCTCACTGTGCGTGGTGGCAAAGTAAACTTGCGTCCTCGTCCAGGCTTGTTTACCACTGTTCCAGTTGTTTTAAACTTCTTAATAATTCATCTGACAGTAGATATGGACAGGTGTAGGTGAGTGGCTATTTTCTTGTAGCCATTGCCTGACTTGTGGAGGTCAACACACATCTGCCTTACTTGAATGGTATGTTCCTTTGTCTTTCCCATGTTGAAGAGAAATGGCCTCTGTGTCACATCATATTTATACCCCAGGGAAACAGGACGTTGTGAATTACTAATTAAATGTTCCTACATACTCTGATCAACTTCGTAAACTACTGTAGAATTGACAGAAATACTTTAATTACATTTATTTTCTAAGAAATGTTAGCGGTGCCAATAATTGTGGAACAGGTGATTTTATGAAGAATAATTATTTCTTAGTCAGGGATTTTTTTCCCCCTTACAATTCACTTGAGTTAAAGGTTGGATTTTCCTATTTTTTCCATCGTGGTCCTATATTATTTAGAAAAAAACTCAATTTATTAGAAGCTAAAGAACACATCTTAACCAGGGGTGCCAATAATTATGGAGGGCACTGTATATAGCTTATAGTATTCGCCTAAAGCACAATTGAATTTAGAAGACTTGTGAAACCTCCCAGCTTCCACTGAGAATATACCATTCATGGTGCATTCACCAAAACATTGCTATGAAACAATCCAAAACCAATGCAAAAATCCTGGCTTGGAGGACTGTAGATACTGTTACTGCAGAAAATGCATGCACACACACACACACACGGTTAAAAAAATTTTGGGTGAGCTCAAGAGCTATAGGTTTTAAAGGACATCATTTATTACCCAGTAGACAGTGTTTTACTTACATTGAAGTGAGAGGCTTGTTTTGAAAAAAAAGATAAAGGAAAATTAACATTTACAATATAATGAAATGGTCTTACTGCCTTTAAGAAACAAGCTGAACTTGTTAGGTTAAGGTTAAGCGAATCGCAATTGAATTTAGAAGGGTTGTAAATCCTTCCACCTCCCACTAAGAATTTATTTAGGGTGCATTTACCAAAACATTGCTATAAAATGGGCAAAAATTCTGGCTTCTGGGGGGGACTGTAAATACTGTTACTGCAGTAAACACACGCACACACACACACATTGTAATTATAAGGTTCAAAATAATTTGGGTAAGTTCAAGAGCTATAGGTTTTAAAGGACACCATTTATTAGACAGTGTTTCACTTACATTAAAGTGAGAAGCTTGAAAAAATTAAGTAAAATTTAAATATACATTTACACTTAAAGGCAGTAAGACCATTTCATTTAAGATACAAAATTTTGATTTTAGCTGAACTCACAAAGTTAAGGTTAAGCAAATATTCAACAGAGGTTCCACCAAGTAAGACAGCCTAACACCTGTCCTCAGCCACATTTTTCCCTACTATCTTAGCTTTCTACTAGATTTTGGAGCACTGCTGTGAGGATTTGATTGCATTCAGCAGCAAGGGCATTAGTGAGGTCAGGATGTTGGATGATCACCACGTCATCTCATCCCCAACCCATCTCAATAGTACTGGATGGAGCAGCATTTCGAAGAACACAGTCCCACTGCTACACAGCTCAATGCTTGGGGGCTTTATAGCCTGCACTTGGCATTAGACATGGTGGATGTTTATCTGCTCCAGAGAGTCGTATTCTATTGGCAACACTTTCTTTATAGTGACTAGATAAGTGTATGCATTTGAACATCTGTGTCAGCAATTGATGCAACTTAAAGTAACTGAATGCAATCTTTAAAAGGGGTACCACAAACATTTGGACCTATAGTGTATGTTCAAGTTATTTTTTTTTAATAAACAAATGCTATAGAGGCAGTTAGGGACATTAAACAACTCCATTTCAATGTAGAGATTAGTACAAACAATATAAAGATGAGTACAATTCTATTTTTCAGTGTCTGTGCTTCATGTAAATATTTCTGTTTAACAGAGTTTGCTGAATAATGAAATGCAATTAGAGACTATGGAGATGCTGCAGTGCCTCGGTTTGCTTTCATCTTCTCCAGTCGTTTGGTCAAGTGGCTGTTACTTGCCTCCAACTCCTCAAGCTTGTCCAGAGCAGACCGAAGCTGTCATTTACAAAAACAGTACAACAATGTTTAGCCCATGTCCTTTATTATTACATCCTAATCATGCTTAGCTGTCAGACATTGCACTGTACCACTTTAGCTATTCTGCTAATGAAATCTTGTTTATAGTCAAATCACTTTACTTAAGATGAATAATTGAAGCTCTTTAATACAATGCTTTTCATGAAATGTTAAATACTTTACTATTATGCTTTCATCAATGCTTGCAAGTACACTTTGATCACACAAAAAATATTGTTAAAATTAATTTAATTTCAATACATTTCTTATATACTTGTAAAACAGGTTTGTACATTATTGCAAAGTGTAAAAACAACTACTACAATAATTCAAAATTATTGTTTGGTAAAAACAACTTTTTAAACTTTTAAAACTTTTAAAAATGATTTAGTCCCGTACATAAAACATGATATATTTCACACATCATTCAACTGTTTTGAGTTACGTTAACATTTGTGGGCCTTTTATATCTTTGAGATAATTCAACTATGATAATTACAATAATTAAGTTAATTCAGTTGCCATTGGCAAATGGACAGTGATGAAGCCTGTGAGCTTAAAAATGGTGCACACACAAAAAAAATGCACTGCTGTTGATTTAATAATTTCCTCCATATTACTTTTCTCAACAAGTACTGTAATCAGCTTGGCTGGTTCAATCATCTACAGTGGATTTGTGTATGGAATGCAACCTATTTGAGTAAAACCCACGGCTCCTGGCACCACCTATTTGCCTACTGGGCATGTCTTTCTCCCTACACTCAACCATCATTGTGTGGTCATTCCCCTCAGGCTACACATGTTAACTTGTAAATCAAGGTAGCATTGTGGCTTCCTGGCTTTAAGTTTGAAGGCTGTCAGAGCAAGTTACAACTTTCTGTGCTGCCGAGTGTGGCTGGATGCCATAGCAACCACTCATGCACAAATGCAGAATTATGCCATTAGCTATGTTAAAGACGGTAATTATTAGTTAGGTAAAGTCTCACAGATGTCTTCGAATCAGAATCTTATAATCCTTGGTAGGTGTGAGACTATATGGCCAATCAATTGCAATTACATTAACTTTTCCCTCCCAGCGAGAACAAAATACAGGACTACTGTCACGCCTGCGTCTTGTGCCGCGGCCCGCAGGCGTTCATGAGGACTTTCAAGTCTCACAGCCACGGTCTTATTTTGACACAGACTTTTATGTTGACACTTATGTTCATGTTGTCTTGCTTCATGTGTTTGGTCATTGTTTAATACGTTCCACCTGAAGCTAGGCTATTTAAGGAGGGCTAGCGCTAGCGCTATGTTGGACTAATCGACGGACTCCGTTAATAGAAGTGGTTCGGTCGGACTCATCGACGGACTCCCTGAATTGAAGTGGATCGGTTGAGCATTTCGAATCCGTTGGGCTCATCGACGGCCTCAGAGAGTAGAAGCAAACCGTATGAGCTTAGTGAATCCTGTGAACCCGCTGAACCTAGCTGACTCACTTAACGCGAGGAACGGACTGAACCGTAGGAACCTTTTGGGGATGATTCACGAGAGTGAGCCTAACTCACTTAGCTTCGCTCACGAAGCATAGTCACGGTCTTGAGCTCAAGTACGGGCTGGATGTACTCATGGTAGCGAGCCCCGTAACTGTATCGGTTCTGTCGTTTGGGTTCGGCAGCTGTTCCCTCAGCTTTTAAGTCAAGTAAGTTCAGAAGCGCCTGACTAGCGCGGTCTTGTGTATTTCTCTGTTTTACCCAGGCACGGCCTGTAGGTTTTGGTTAGCTAGTGTTATTGTTCTGGCTCAATCCTGGCACGCTAGCCTAGCCCTTGTATCTCACCAGCCTCAGGTATGCACCTTTGTTTTGTCCGAGTTCATTTGTCATGTGTTTGTTTTGGTTATTCATTATATTCCCTGCATTATTGCTGCATTTTCTTGTTTACCCCTGTTCTGTTGCTATTAAAGCATTCTTGCTTTGGTCCATCCCCTGTGAGTGTTCACCCTCTCTGTCTGACCTAGCCACTCCTGACAACTACAACCTGGATTTACTGTTTTAATAAATATGTTTAATGTATACATTGGTACATTTCTAATACACTCACTGTATTAGATGCAGTTGTAATACTTATTAAATGTGGTAAGTATGATTTTACTAAGTTGTAAAAAATATAGATTTAAATACACATACAGTAATATGTTTAAAGCCTACCCCAGTATACTTCAGTACACTTAACAGAGTAATGCGTTTGTAATATTTTTGTATAATGAAAGTATAATAAGTAATTAACATTAGGCTGCATGTGCTGCTATCAAGTGACCTACTTTGCTATATTGTAACATTTGTCATGGAACTGGAAAGAACAGGAACCCTGATGTTTGATCTAGAATGATGCGGAGGACTAGAACTTCTATAAGATATAATATGAACCGTAAAGTGGCCAATATGGTTGCAAAGCAGACAGCCAAAAATTATGCCACGTTATTATAAGGTAATTACAAAGCATGTCATAAAAAACTTGTTTACTCATACCTCTCTTTGCAGCTTGCGTTTCTCAGTTTTAAGTTCATCCTCCACTTTCTCTGCATTCTCTGCTGCTGATTTGTACCGATTCACTTGGCCTTCCAGACGTGTGGCCTGGCATTGAAAATTTCAAAGATATTTGACTATTCAGGCCAATTCAAAATCCATATCACAAATGATACGCATAGTTAAAAAAAACAGGGAAAATTCTCACATTCTGTTCCAAAGCTGTGACTTCCTGTTCAGATTTGACAAGTTTAAATTTGAGATCACTGATTTGCCTGTTTGCGTCTCCTGCAAAATAATACAAATACTTTTATGGCACAAATAATTATTAATAATACATTAATGATTTTCTCACTGTGTAGATAACAAAAGAACTCTTTATTTTGTCTTATCTTCTAATTTTGCTAAAGTTCTTTATAGTGTGTGTGTGTCATACTCTGCAAATCCATGACGTTGGCATCAGTGCCATTTTCCATCATCTCTCCCTCGAGCCTGGAGACATTGTCTGTGTCGTGCTTCTTTTTTTTCTCTTCAAGTTGTCCTTTAAGTCTCTCAATCTAAACAGAAAGGCATTTGTCTGTTATTTTCCTATTAGTTATAGCTATAAATGTAAATAATTTAAAACACATAGAATACAGCATTATCAGAAGACCAGTTCAATTAAGTTTAATTCAAAGTCTGAAATGAACACCTTATTCATGGGATGGATCTCTGACAGCGGGAAGTGATTGAGCAGTGTGAATTTGTCCAACTTAAACATGCAATAGAAATCATTCAGCCAGGTATTTTTTGTCCTGGCAGTGGATGACTGTCTTCTGTAGTTATATCATCCCCAACACACTGAGACTCTAACATACTGTGTGTGAAGTGGATGTTCTGTCTTAAGGCCTGAGGTGACCAACTGGCTCAAATCTTCACACTGTGTTCACTGCCTAGGACAGGTTAAACACATCAGCTATATACTGTTGTACTGCTGTGAAATGACAATAAAGGAACATTTTAATTTGTATAATCAGTAAACTTCAGTAACATCATTCAAAAACCTTCTATCCAGTTTATTATGAACCGTTAGAGATAATTGGACAAAACATGACACCAGTATTTTAAGGGCAGATGAAAAGGTAGTGACCTTACAGTGCCCTAGAATGTATTTACCTTGGCATAGTTGAAAAATAAAAATAAAATTTTGTACAAAAGTGACACCATAAATCTCAAACACTGCTTAATTAACTTAATTAAAAAGAAAATTAAGGAAAAACAAGAGAAAAAACATTGAGGAAAAAAACATTACATAGCCTATGTGTAACTCTGTTTATGATTATATACAGTGGAGACAAAAAAGTATTTAGTCAGTCACCAATTGTGCAAAATCTCCCACTTAAAAAGATAAGAGAGGCCTGTAATTGACATCATAGGTAGACCTCAACTATGAGAGACAAAATGATTAATTTTTTTTTTAAAGAATAATATTAGAGAATCATTTTAAAGAATAATGTTGGAAAATAAGTATTTGGTCAATAACAAAAGTTCATCTCAATACTTTGTTATATATCCTTTTTTTGGCAATGACAGAGGTCAAACATTTTCTGTAAGTCTTCATAAGGTTGGCACACACTATTGCTGGTATGTTGGCCCATTCCTCCATGCAGATCTCCTCTAGAGCAGTGATGTTTTGGGGCTGTCGGCGTGCAACATGGACTTTCAACTCCCTCCAAAGGTTGTCTATGGGGTTGAGATCTGGAGATTGGCTAGGCCACTCCAGGACCTTGAAATGCTTCTTACGAAGCGTGCTTGGGATCATTGTCATGCTGAAAGACACAGCCACGTTTCATCTTCAATGCCCTTGCTGATGGAAGGAGGTTTGCACTCAATCTCACAATACATGGCCCCATTCATTCTTTCATGTACACGGACCAGTCGTCCTAGTCCCTTTGCAGAGAAACAGCCCCAAAGCATGATGTTGCCACCCCCATGCTTCACAGCTGGTATGGTGTTCTTTGGATGCAACTCAGCATTCACTCTCCTCCAAACACAACAAGTTGTGTTTGTACCAAACAGTTCCACTTTGGTTTCATCTGACCATAACACATTCTCCCAATACTCTTCCGGAACATACAAATGCTCCCTAGCAAACTTCAGACGCGCCCGGATATGTACTGGCTTAAGCAGGGGAACACATCTGGCACTGCAAGATCTGAGTCCCTGGCGGCGTAGTGTGTTACTGACGGTAGCCTTTGTAACGTTGGTGCCAGCTTTCTGCAGGTCATTCACTAGGTCCCCCCGTGTGGTTCTGGGATTTTTGCTCACCGTTCTTGTGATCATTTTGACCCCACGGGCTGAGATCTTGCATGGAGCCCCTGATCAAGGGAGATTAGCAGTGGTCTTATAGGTCTTCCATTTTCTGATTATTGCTCCCACAGTAGATTTGTTCACACCGAGCTGCTTGCCTATTGCAGATTCAGTCAACTCAGCCTGGTGCAGGTCTACAATTTTGTTTCTGGTGTCCTTCGACAGCTCTTTGGTCTTCACCATAGTAGAGTTTGGAGTGTGACTGTTTGAGGTTGTGGGCAGGTGTCTTTTATACTGTTAACGAGTTCAAACAGGTGCCATTAATACAGGTAATGAGTGGAGGACAGAGAAGCCTCTTAAAGAAGTTGTTACAGGTCTGTGACAGCCAGAAATCTTGTGTGTTTGTAGGTGACCAAATACTTATTTTCCACCAGTATTTGCAAATAAATTCTTTAAAAATCAGACAATGTGATTTTCAGATTTTTTTTTCTCATTTTGTCTCTCATAGTTGAGGTCTACCTATGATGTCAATTACAGGCCTCTCTCATTTTTTAAGTGGGAGAACTTGCACAATTGGTGACTGACTAAATACTCCTCCCCCCCCACTGTAATTTGCATTGCATCAGTTACAACACTAGAACCTTTATGATCAATGATCATCCACCTCCTTGTTGCTTCACTCTTTGTAGCTTGCCTAACTATTAATCTAACCATATTGACATTACTCTCAATTTGTGACTTTTCACTTTTCCTCATCAATCTATGACAGACTGTCCTTGTTATTATTATATTTTATATCTGTCATAACTGTGTATTGAAAATGAAAGTTGATCTGCCAGTATACAAGAACCTGTATGACAAGTGTGTAGATTTTAGAGTCAAGTGGGATGTTTAATCTGGAGTGAATGTGAGGTGAAGCATGTCTGAAGTAGCGAGGAACTGAGAGCAGTAGGGAAGGGATGTCCCCAAGCTAAATGAGCTAAATGAGCATCATGATATCATCTGAAAGTACCTTTTTGATTGGATACAAGCGAAACTAAATCGACCACACTGCAGAAACAACAAAAATACAGAAATCTTTGTACAGAAATCTAAATAAGGAAGCTATATAAACCATGTGCAGAAACAGACATATTTAGACTGCCTTGGGGACCACTGACCGTGTCAGGCTAACGCATTATGCTTTAGTGCCTTAGTGTTTAAACTGTCTATGGAAACTTTATGTTTGAATAAAGTTTTGTACCTGCCTTCAATGGACTTCAGAGCTGGAGTGATTTTTCCATCATTTTTAAAGAGTTTTTATTGAGTTATTAGGGGATTTAGATTAAAAGAATCCCACAGGCCACTGCCACCATTGCCAAGTTTGCTGACAATTTGTGATGAACAGACAATGGCAAACGCATTTGCCTCATGTACAATTAGTAAAAGGGAGGTAGAGCAGATGGAGCTCACTCATGAGCATGCTAATAAGAACCATGCTGAAGGTTTTTATTAGACACTGTTACAGAATGAGACAGATGAACAAAAGAGCACACTGTATTTAATATCGATCACGGTAATATTATAATATTATAATATTACCGTGATATAATATTACCGTGATCGATATTAAATACAGTGCGCTCTTTTGTTCATCTGTCTAAGGCCTGATGTATGTGACTGATTTTATATATGCTTGTTTTAATCCACACTTATAGGACAGCAACACCCCTGCAGAGGGTTTGGCTCAGGTGATGCAGGGGTGGGCTAACCCTATAAGAGGTAAGGAGATGGTTCAGGAGGGGGCCCGCATATACTCACTTAAGAGTGCTTCTAGACTGAAAAAAGTGGAGCTCAGAATCAGTCCTATGTCCTATGGTGTTGCGGCCTAAGACTTTTTCTAATTATCTGTACTTTTTGTTTTTGTTTGTCTTCACTGTGTAAATAAAACACGTTGTCAGTAAAAGAATTGTATAGCGTCGTCCCATTCCAACCTGTCATGACATCCCACTCGTTTCATTCAGTCAAACTTTGTGTCTTCGCGAGCATCATCACAATGTGGCGACAATGGTGTTTGGTTCCATGATTGTTGTATTGAAGTGACAGTGGTGTCTGGTTCCCACAAAGCTCATCGCTGCATAGCAGCAGCAGCCTCAACTTTCAACGGTTCTTCAGAGGTCTAGGAGTTGCAACAGAGAAGCGGCTGCAGCGATTCACACTGGCAGTAGTGAGCAAGGCAACTGGAACGACGGCACCGAAGAGACAATGGAGAGGGAACGACCTACAGCGCAATTGGTATGGCAAACTCCTAGAATGCGCACTTTAAAAGAGGATGATGACGTTGAACATTTTTTAACTACATTTTGAACACTTAGCACAAGCTGCATAGGGGCCTGTAGAGAGCTGGGCACTTCACTTGATTCTTTTACTAGAAGGCAAAGCAAGAGCAGCTTATGTTGCAATGGGCGCTGAGGATGCGTGTGACTCTAAAAAACGCAGTGCTCAGAAAGTACGAAATTAACAAGGAGACGTATAGGCAGCGTTTTGAGACTGTGCTGTGAGAACAGATGAAGCATCCTGGGAATTATACACCAGATTGATGGGTCTATATGAGAAATGGATGATGCCATGTGAATAATCAATGAACAGGTTGGTGACCCCTTTATTATGAAACAGTACCTAAAGATTGTGAACCCTCAGCTCCGCAGCTGGATCATCGAACGCAGCCCAACATCAACGGATCAAGCAGTCACACTCGCAGAAGCGTACATCACAGCCAGACAAGCTGAAGGAAAGCTAGAAGAACTGAGCATGCACTGACACAGCAGTGAAGCCAGTAAGTTTGGGAATGGTTATGGTAGTGGTTCTAAACCCCAGGTTTTTAGATCATCCACTCAGGGCTACCGGCAAAGGTCAGACAGAAATGATGTCAGAACCTGCAACATTAAAGGAAGCCCAGATAAAACTATAGAACTGTTTTAACTGTAATCAAATGGGTCATAATGCCAATACCTAAACTTCGGAGTAGTACAAACCAGCTATGTTACACACCTGCAAGGGAAGCTAGTTTAAATCAAGAGTTCAAGATGTGATTTTAGCTGTCAAAATATGGGGTACCTGTCAATGCCCTAATTCAACTACTCACAGGTAGGAATCTCAAAAGAGATTTTAACAGATCAGGGTTATAATTTTACGTCCAGGCAGCTCACTGACGTTTATAAAAACTACTGGGGGTTAGGGGTATCAGAACCACACCATGCCACCCTCAGACTGATGGGCTAATTGAACATTTGGTTATAGAGCACCCTCCACAATTTTTGGCATCCCTGGTTAAGACGTGTTAAAAGTCTTAAAAGTCCTTAAACTGAAATTCAATTTTTATTGTAAAAGCATAATCTCACACAAAAAATGTAGAACAACGTAATCTTTAACTGTGAATTAACTGTGAAATAAGTGAATTAAAAAAGAAATCCCTAAATAAATATATATATATATAGCACCTCTAACTATTCCTAGAAAATAAATTTAGCATTTCTGTCATTTCTACTGTAGATATATACAAAGGGCTGCTGTAGCAAGTGTTGGTAATATTTTCAGAAGCTTGAAAAATACATTCACATTAACAGCTTCTGGTGGCCATAATATAATGCCTGTTGATGTCAACTAATTTCT